>NC_073726.1:53790941-54093971 GCF_023634155.1 Falco peregrinus
CATAGGGGGAGTAAACAACTTAGTGGAGTATGAACTACCTGCAAAAGTGTTTTCCTGCATGTAGGTATGTTCCAGGGCAGAACTTGGGTGGTTAAGTGATTGTATATAGCCAGCACTTATGTATGCAATGGGGGATCTCACTTGGGGTCTATGCTTTCATATACCACAGCAACCCAATCTTACTTTCACCTTATTTCCTGCTGATCTCACTGTATTACACAAATACAATTTACCTTGAAACTTTGTAACTTTCCTAGGTTAAAGACTGATTGTTGAAACCTGGAATTTTCTGCTTCTTTGTCAGAACTGGTGAAAAGCTTGTAAACTTGCTGCTTACCTGCTTTTGCTTTTCTACCACCTGACATAAAATACATTAACTCTCCTTACAAATCTCACTCAACTGAAATTAAATGCAGTAATACCCCTGTTCCATAACTTCCCTGAATTTTGTCATATGATGGAAGAACATGAACAGAACCAGTAGGATGTCATACAAGATCACTAGTATACCATCTGTAATAGCATTCCTACCAAATTTAAATTGTTGTCCCAGCTTGCCAACTAGAAGAAAAAGAACCCCAACTATATTAAGGTATCTGAAGCATGACTTCAAGCAATGGAAGGGCAGTTGTTGTACTAAGTGTTATTTATGAATACTAAAAATATGAGGTTTCTCAAATGTTTCTACTGTGGCTGCGCAGATGAAACCTAGTATGTCTTTTAACTAGTCAGTCTATACAATTGCAAATAAATCTTCAGAAGATAGAAACATATGCCAAAAAAGTGGAATTATAGTACAAACAGTAATTTACAGTAAAATATGAAAATACTTAAACCAGATTTTTCTATGCCTGTGTCCAATTTACAGCAATGACGTGATAAACAAGATGCAATACGGCAAATGTCAGTTTTTTGATGTATAAAAATACAAACCAGTTTTCTATAATCTAAAAATGGAGCTGAAATTTTCCTGTGGGGTACAACTGAAAAGAAGGGTTCCACCCTTCATATGGTCATTATAATGAAATATCTTCTGATGAGTATCTGGAAATATTCTTTGAAACTGATTTACAGAACATGTAATGTAATGTTCTGTAACATGATTATCTTGCATATAGTACTGTGCAACAGAATTATAATTTCTTGCTTGCTGGCTTCTAAAACTACAATTCGGCACATGTATTTGTCAAAATCCCTATAGCAGCATAAAATATTGTGCAGAACAACATTTTTTTGCCAATCTGCAATAATGTTACTTCTTAGTTTGCAGAGCTATGCGAGTATGAACAGACAACTTCACATTTTCAGATCAATTCTGTCAAATGGAGCTTGTGTTTCCCTATAATTTAATTTGGGATCCCTATCAGAACAGACTCTAGAAAACTTTTCATAATAGTTTGGCGATTGTGAATGTATAGATGTAAAACTTCTCAAACTCTTAGGAAGCAAAGGTTTTACCATGTGAAATCAAACTTAATTTTACCCATATTTTGAGTAAGGTGTTAGGGGTACATGATGCTATCATTTGAGCATGCAAAATAAATCTATTCTCATAGTCACACTCCAAAAAAAGGCAGTCCTATGAATGACAGCATGTTCTGAGAGCTTTTTAGTACTCACTTCAACGTAAATATAAATAACTAACACTTAAATACCTGATAATTTTGAAGAAAACCATACATAGAGTTACTATTCTAGAGGAATATAAGGATGAGTCATTTCTGTTTATGTTGGGTTTCAACATCTCTAATGGTTGGTTTCTGATTTCTAATGTTATTAAGTTGTAATAATGCACTCAAATAAGCTATGATATTCAGTTTCTCAATCCTAATTTTAATACAGGCTAACAGTGCATTCATTTTCAGATATAGGTAGAAGTTTGAAGGTATATTCACTGAGAAAGTCATATTCTACTATGACGTATTTTCATCATTTGCCTGGAAGGACAGATATCATGCAGTCAAACCAGCCAGGCATGAACCACTAAATCAAATCAGCAAGCACATGCCCGTTCCATTACAGTGCCTCCAGTTTTGTCACGATACTAGAGAACCGTTGAGTCTCTCAAAACCTTCCAAATGTTAAACAGCGTATTATAATTTTGATGCTAGAAAAAAAGAGCAATTCTCTCTCTTTTTTTTTTTTTTTTTTTAACGAGCAGAAATAATCCTTGCAGAAACCAAAGAAGAAATATTTTAGCCACAGCATGAGGGCTTCATACCTTTCTAAAACGCGTGTTTCATTTTACCCATTTTGTTCCATTGATTTCTGTATAAGATTCTGTAACATATATTTTGAATACAGATCATTAAATGATTTTCCAATTTTTAAATCTGCAAAACAATATTCTGCCTTCCCGACTGTCTTTCTGTTCTATGGGCCACCACTTCGATGTCTGAATCATTTTGTGGGCTTTCCCATGAAAACAATAAGATCAGGGTAAAATTTCCTTTAATGTTTTTTTTTTTGATGACTTCACCTAATAATTAGTCTTGTTCCAGCCTCTATTTACATTTAATTTTATGTCCCATTGCTCAAAGTCAATTTTGACTCTGACATCATATGTCAAAAACATTGAAAGTTTTTCCTCACTGCTTCCCAGCACATTTGCTTGCTGACTGGACCACTCTCTTGTTTCCATCTGGCGCTCGAAGTTAATTCATTATCCAGTGTCTTTTTCATGCACAAATAAATTCTGTGGGTTTTTTTTCCCAGATATCTCAACCTTCTAAAAATGAGTCTTACAGTTAATATTTTGAAGGTCTTTAGATCCAAGAGAGAAATGTTACACATGATGTAGCAATTCATAGTTCTTCAATTTCTTTCCAAATCCAAATCATTATCTTAGCTTGTTTTCTATGCCAAAAAGTATACAGCTCCACACGCTACTTTCTGTGGACCCTTTCATGACACTCAACATGCTTTCCTGTCTCACATGTAATTTAATGTAGCATTTCAGAGCTAACACTATGAGAGTTATCTGTGCCCCATAAGCTTTGGCATGATGCAGGTCTTTCTTGGCTAAGTGCTTTGTCAGAAATTTTACCTCAGTTTTGAAACTGATCTCTTTGCTTCGACTCAGCCCCCCAAACACCATACCTTTCAGATGCTTTATCTTAATTTCTGTGCTTTGCCTTAAAGTGTATTACTGGTATGTTTCCCTTCTACTTGGACTGCAGTAAATTCTGTAACAGTTTCATCACTGGCTTCTTATTGAGTTACTTGAAAATTACTAAAAATATGAAGTGCTTCTTAAATAGGTCTTGTCAGAAATAAAACTGCTCTCTGTCTTCCTCTGCCAGGCACTCGTTATTACAGATACATAGGAAAGCAGTGTTTAAGCCTTTTCCAGCTGTCCTCCACATTTCCAGAGGTTCAACATTTGGCGGACTTTTAACTGTTACATCTTTCCACTCATGTGGAAAAGGGAATTTTTTGGTTCATTTTACTTATGTTCTTCGGAACTTTGTCAGTGAAGGCATCTGACAGGAGCTTCATCTCATCTCTCTATGGACAGGATGAAATTTGTAAGACGAGCCCGTCACCACAACTGCCGCTACCCAGAGCCCCCCGCCCACCCCAACCGCGGCGGTCCCCGGGCGCCGGGGGAAGGTGACGGAGCGGGAGGGGCTGCGGCCGGAGGCGGCGACCAGACGGGAGCGGAGGCCCGAGGGCGGCGGGTGGAGACGCAGGGGAAAGAAAGGCAGCTCGGCAGAGTGCTGTGAAACGCTCCCGGTTTATTACTGGAAGGAAAATGATTCCGGACGCAGACAGGAGGCCCATGGGGGGGGGCTTCAGAGGGACACCGGTGCCACCTGCGGGGCGAGAGGCGGCCTAACGGGGCCGCGTGCCTCACCGGTGTCCCGGCAGCCCGCGCACGAGCGAGGCCGCCGCGCTGCCACCTCCCCTTCGCGAGCCACCGCCCCGCCCCGCCGGCACCCGCCCTTAAGGGTGCGCCCCCCCGCCCCCCGCCCCGACTCACCCCACGGCGCTGCCGCGGCGCCGGAGGCCTCCCCCAGGGGGCGCCGCAGCGCCAGCGGCCCGGCGGAGCCCAGCGCCTCCAGCACGGCGACGGGGCGCGGCGCCACCAGCCGGTCCCACAGCCCGCGCGTGTAGAACTCCACCGTGTGGGCGCGGCACAGCGGCAGCGCGCGCGCCAGGAACTGCGCCACGCGCCGCAGCGTCCCCGCCGCCTCCGCCGGCGACAGCTGGGGCGGCAGCGCGCCGGGCGGCCGCGACATGGTACAGCGCGCGGCCCGGGCCTGCGCTCGGCTCGCCGGGGCTCAGCCGCCGCCGCCGGCGGCTACGCAGGCGAGAGAGTCGAGCGCCGAGAGGCGGCGGTGCAGCTCGGTGACGTCGTCTCGCTGCGCGGCGCCGCGGGCGCGATGGCGGGGGCACGGCGCGGCGGGCCCGGGCCGGCGGCGCAAAATGCGGGCGGCGCGGCCCGCGGCTCCCGCCGAAAGCGGGTGTGGAGGCCCGTGTTGCTGCGCGACGTCGTGGGTAGCGTCCGGGAGGGTGAGTCGGGGGGCGGGGCAGCCGTGACTGGCCCCCGTGGGGCCTGGGGAGGCGGCGCGCAGGGGGTCCCGGCCCAGCCCGGCCCCGACGGTCGCGGCCCTCGGCCTCCCGCCGCGCGTCCGAGCTGGTTCGGCCCCGGCGGAGGCCAGCCCTGCCTGCCGTAGTGAGGGGCTGCGCCCCGCCGAGCCCCGGGCCCCGTCCTCGCCCGCTGCCCGGGGGGTGGCTGAGCGCACGTTCCGCGGAGGGCCCGGCGTGGGCGCGGGGGCTGCGTGGCGGCTCGGGGCCGGCGGCCGCAGGGCGGGCTGGGGGCGGCCCGGGTGCGCTGGAGCTCCCGGGCCCCGGGACTGCAGAGTCTGTTTGGGTGATGCACTTAGACCGGGTAGTGATGGGTCTCTGTCGTAGGACTCGTTTTACTGTGGAGCTGTATGTTTAAAGTAGACGTATACTTGGAAACAGGTTCCGACTATTGACAGGTTAGTTATGCAAATGTAAAAATGAATAGGGAGAAGAGCATCGGCTTTTGCAGCACTTCTCTGAAATTTCAGCTTTGGAAAATCATTCACAAGAGAAGCTGGGACTAATTTGCACTTGCTGCCTTCAGAAACTATTTTGTTAATGTTACAAAAGTCAGTAGCTTTTAAAACTAATGCAATAAAGGGTAAAATTAGCATATTGGAGATTAATGAGCAGTTATGTAATGACTGACACTGAAACAAGCATTATCAGATGTTTCCTGCCTTCCATCATTTAATGATGTAGCATACCTTTGAAGTTGTAGAAAAGCTCTTCGTGGACAGCTGTAGAAAGAAAGCAGCAATAAAAAAAAAAACTATTTGCTTGAAAAGATACGATGGAATATTAATATAGTATAATACAGTGACAGTGATTCTCTCTTTCCTGTGGCATTGCAGCTGCAGACTGCTTAAGGAGCTGGTATTACTATTACCAGTGTCTTCGTGAGACTGTCTTTAGCAGTCTGTCTTGAAATCTATTTGGATGTTGTTTATGAAGCTGTCAAAGGTAGAAGTGAAACATTAACGCTTCTTTTCACTGGATTTGAAAAGTATTAGCAAAGGTGTGTAACGCCAAGTGTGCATTAAGTAGTATGTTGACAATGGCATGTTTTCTCAAGGTTTTAGGTGATAATTTTCAGTAAATCTGTACCAGCTGCAGGTCTAAAGTAGGGAGCAGATTTATAACGGTGTTTTTTCCTTGAATTTTTGACTGCTCCTTATTAAAATTAACACAAGCCGTGGCCTTTTCTGGTTTGGAAAGAAAATGGATTGAAGTGGTCCTGGCAACAATTGAATGGTTTGGTATTACTTCAGTGCATGTGTATTTAAATGCTTTTTTCTTATGTTTTCAGGACGAGGATTTGCATTTCGGAGAAAACAAGTGATCGAAAGACAATACAGGAAATATCTGAAGAGAAGAAAGGTCCATTCGCAACAGGATGATCAGTTTACTGATACTTATCCAGAGCACTTGAAACATCTGTACCTAGCTGAGGAAGAAATGCTCAAGAAAAGGCGTAGGGCTCCAGATGATTCAGTTTTATCAGAAGAAAGACTTAATAAAGCAGTAGAGTAAGTTTTGTAAAATATATCTCTAAAAACAAGTAATTGTTTCCATCATTAAAGAAGTATTTTAGATTTTACACTTTATATGGACTTCAGTAGGGTGATTTGCTTGACAAAAAAAGTACCATTAGGTCTGAAATATTTTTTCTACTTGTTAGAAAATGTAAATGTACAGGTTTGTGGTGTTTGCATCAGAATCAGAAAGCAAAATTGGTGATGTTTAGGGCTTGATTCCACAGAAATAATGTGACAGTTACTGTTGTACTTTAAGGAGAAAGTTCAGTCCATGAACAGTTAAATTTTTGGCCGATTTCTTACTGTATCTACGAAGATAAGAGCCTGCTTTCCAGGTAGTGTTCTTTCGAGTCTACAGAATTTTCCTTTGAATTGATTTTAAGTATTTTTTAATTAATGCCACTTTTCAGAAACATTTTTTGCATTATCTTTCTTTTCCAAGTTTGAGAAGTTGTTGTTGTGATATTGCACTGTTTTTCTGCTAGAATGAGCAATATTGTGTGCAGTTATCCTTTTGTGGTATGGTTAGTTTTGAGGGGATTTTAACGATGAACTTAAAAAAATAATGGAGGATTTAGTAAAACCTTAGGGCAGTAAAGCGTTTGTGATCAAAGGAATAAATTTAAATAATAGAGATGGAATAGCAGTTTGCCAGTGGTGTTTGGATTTTTTGGGGTTTTGGTTTATTTTAAAGTTACATATAATAACTGGGAGAAGTCAAATTGAGTTTCTCATTTGCAGTCTAATAAATGTCAGACAACTCTTTTTTTCCTGACAGTAATTCCCCCTGAAATCTTGGTTAGGTATGTCAGTAAAATGGGAAGTATAGTCATTCAGGTCTAATACTGTCATAGCAGTGTTTTTAAACAGCATTCAAATATGATTATTAAGATAATGCCCTTTTGTCCTCAGTACAAGGAGTGTCCTAAGTCTTTGAATTCCAAGGTGTATCTACATTAGACTTCCCTAGGAGGAATGCTCAAGAGAGGGGGGAAAGGCATTCAGGTCTGAGCCCAGCAGTGCGAGAAATGTTGTAATTTTGTCCAAAATAGGCAGCTGATTTTTGGGGATGTCTGAAATATGACTGATGTTTTTCTTTAAACTAGAGTATTTTTAAATGTTGTTTAAACTGTGGTCATTGTGATTCTAAACCAGAATTAATAACTCTGAAAAAATGTGACTGCTAATCTGTGAGGAGGTGTGATGTGTAAGGTCTATTAGATAGAATTCAGTGTTCTATGGGAGTATAAAATAAGATTTTGGTTAGCTAATTCTATTTTTAGCATATATTGCAGTTGATATTGTACTGGAGACAATGAGGTGTCATTACACAGTATTGCCACAAGATGGAGATGAGAATGAGGCAAAGTTGGGGGTTTTTTCCCCTCCAGAAGAGAATTGTGTTTCTAGATGAAAGTATGAGCAAATAGCTTCTCTTTCCTTCTTGATCAAATGTCTGAAATCTCCTAAATGATGATGGCTAGTTTTTAACTTTTTGTAGTGTAATAGAGTAATCAAAACTTACTTTGTGAACAGTTGTTAAATATTTGGCAAGGCTTATATTTTTCAAGTGTGAAATGTCTTTGCTACCACGCTCTGTATGTGTGTAATGGCTTTATTGTGACCCAGAAAAAAAAAATAATTTAGAACTAACCAGAAACATCCACTCAAAGTAGTGTGACAGGAAATGCCAGACAAATGGCACTGGTTTTCTTGTACTGTTTCCTCTGGTGAAAGATACCTGGACAGTTTCTTAAATTGAAATTTGGAAGGAAGATAATTTGGGTTCCTAATTTCAGAACATTAAGGACAATAATATGCCGCCATCTTCAAGAAGAAACTTGTAGAAAGGCATTTTTACTACTGTGCTTTTTCACCTTGCAATGTCGGCCTGATTTCTCTGGCAGGCAGTCTGCTAACAGCTGGCTGTCCTCTTACCTCTGCAGTTGCATCCATATGTCGGAAGTAGAAATAGATAATAGATCTTTAAGATAGTACATTCAATTTTTCTAGCTCTGAGGAGCTCATATGATGGGGGAAAAAAACCCGGCTTTTAGGCACTCTTTAAACTTCATGAAACAACAATCATGTGAAGATCCAGCAGAGAAGGTATATGTGTTACTAAAAGTTGTGTGCGGTCCAGTCTTTGGTACAGTCGGCATTGAAGGAGTTTAGTTTGCTGTGTTGTCATGCCAGCTGCTCATTACGTGACTTGTAATAGTGTTGGGTATCATGTAAGAGCGGTGCAAATAGGTAGTCCATTCAGGGTAGAAGGATGAGCCTTCTGAAATCTGTATTTCTAATTAGCTTCCCCAGATATGCAAAAAGCAGTAGAAGAGTGGAAAACCATGTTCTGATTCTGCAGTGGCTATGAGATATATGATTATGTCTGCTTTGTGGATAGTCTGTACCAGAAGTACATGTACTTTTTCTTACAGGCCAGTTATGACTGAAGGGAAGTTTAAGAAGAAGACATCCAGTCAGAAGGCAAAAGAAGAGTATGAGAAAATACTGACTGAGCGTGCTAGAAAGAAAGAGGTAAATCTTAAAGAGATCTTTTTGACTGTAGACAAGGACTAGATTAATACCATTTCTACGGTCAGTCTTCCATATAGACCCAAATAGGACCATAGCAGAGGAACACAGGTATTGGTATTCTTTCAGTCTTTTTCAACTTGACAGTAATATTCAGGCATTCAAGTGTTCAAAGTTATCATTCTCTTTGTTCTTACTGTTTTTGTCTTCCAGTTGCCATTAGCAAGATTTTATTTTGTCAGTTGGTACATCAAGACAAATTTAGAGCATGATTTGCATATCCCAGTGGATTATACTAGACCTCTTAAATATTGTAGAATGGGAAGTAATAACCACCATCATCTTGTGATGAAAAATGAAATATCCATCCTATTTCTTATGGTGTCACCATAATGCATTCTTCATTTTACCTTTTTATGTGGTTTGCCCAACAGTGGAACAATTAACAGTAATAATATCCACAGCCAAAATCTTTAGTAATTTTTTCCCTTGCTCTAATTTAATGGGACCTGTTCTTATAGGGCATATCTTAATATTACCATTGTTGAATAACTCAGCCGAGTTACTAATTTGAGATGTACTTATTTAACTGCTTTTGTTCTCCCAGTACATTGTTCATTGCACTGTAAAATGGCACATACCGTAACATTGTAGAAGTTGTGTAACCTCCTGCTGACTAAATTTCAGTAACTACTGTAAATATTACTTAAATGTACAGCTGGAATAAACATTATTTCTTCAGTTTAGCTGTGTTGAAAACTGGAGTAGTTTTATGGAAGCTAATCCCTGATTCTGGATGAGTTACATGGTTGTTCAGCTGAGAGCTGCTTTTTTGAATATTAGGTACGGATCATGCTGAAAGAAATGCATGTTATGACCAGCTTATTTAGAGGAAATAGGAACAAAGAAAAACCCAGCAAGACTGCAAGAAATTTTCTTTGAGCAGCATACAAGAGTTGCTTGAGGGGATATATAAGCATTTTTAGTTATCTTCAACATATTTAGGCAAAACAAACAGTAGCCAAGTACCACAGTAACAGTAATCACTTCTGTGGAATACTGGTGTGATGGTCACATACTTGACCCTTGCTATGTTAGCAAACACTGGATTTGCTGTTATCTATTTGGGGGAAAAAATAAGCTTAAAGGCACAGTTTTGGCCACCACACTCTATAGAAAAGGTGCAATTTAGTAGAGATCAGAAAATGTACAAACATAAGTAACAACTACCTACCTAAGATGAATGTTCTTATTCTGAGTAAGCTTTGGGTTGGTAGCTTAAATGGATGTTGTTTACAACAGTGCTAAAGAGTAGTAAAATTATTATCCAGGGAGTGAGTTACAGGTAAGTTAGTGTTGATGCTACTCTGGTTTTAAAAAAAAATAAAAATAAAGGAAATATATTAATCACTGTTACAATAAAATAAGTGAACCATTCTGAATGGAGAGACATTACCTTTGCAGGTTGTTGTCCAACCCCCCAGCCCCCCAAGCCTCATACATTTATTTATAAATATTTTCTTGGGTTATTTCTGGTTAATTTTATATTCTGCATCACAGAGCATTCTTACTAATTTTTGTACATCACAGAAGCTATCTGTGCCATGGAAAACAAAACCATAATAAATCATCATCTGTTTGGGCATTCTGCAGAAGCACCTGCCTTTGTGGTCAGCATGGCAGCGCATTTCAAAGAATAAGCTTTATGAGAAGAAATCATCCAAATGAACTGCAGTAGTCCTTCAGTCTGATTTGTGATGTCTTGCATATTTTGGTAGGGCACGATAGAAGTGAAGAAGCTAGTTAACTTGCTTGATATGGATGTTTGCCGGAATTACTTACTAAAATTACAGCACTAGAGAAGGGGGTGTAAGCTGTTTGATAAATACTGAACATAATATGATAATTATCCATATAGTGTCCCTCTATTAGTGTTTTGGTTGCATTTGTGCAGTCCCTTCAACACAGAAAGTTTGCACAGTTGAAAATTTGGTTTGTTTTGTTTTTCCTCCCCTCTCTCTTAGTAAAGACGGCAGTCTGTGTTGCTTCAAAGAGGACAGGTCACTAATATTTTGGTCTTGATTAAGGTGCCCTAGGTAATACTGCTTGTGGTGCCATCCTAGTATCACAAACCTGCCCAACTCCCAGGCCCAGGTATGTCCCATATCCTATATGCCAGTTCCATGCAGATGCGTCCAGTATCCTAGCACATCTGGATTGGCAAGACATTTACACGGGCACCGCTGGATCAGACTCTTTCCTTCTTGCACTCAAGAGGAGAAAGTGGGAAATTTTTGCCACTTTGTCATTTAAGGACAAAAGTGAGGAGCTCATGTCACAGAAAGGAAGTATAGTACATATTTTAGCGACAAGCCTTATCATAGGATGTTCTGCTGAAGGAAATTTGGCAATTCTCTTGTCTCTTGAAGCTTTAGGCAGTATAATACATTTTGATTGCAGTATGCACTGAAAAAGCGTCTTCATTAAGCATTTAAGAGTAATGGTGCTTCTACTGTCAGTACAATACCTAATTGCCAGTATCTTTACAAAAAGACGTTTTCCTGCTTATGGATAGCTTCATAGTTATAGAAGTTGTAATTATTTTATAATTATTTTAAAAAATTATTTAATTTCAGGAAGCAGAAAAAAGAAAACAACAAAGAGAAGAAGCTCAACGGTTGTACAAGCAAAAGAAAATGGAAGCTTATAAAATATTGAGTAAGAGGACAAAAAGAGGACAGCCAAATCTCAACTTGCAAATGGAGTTTCTTCTTCAGAAAATACAGCAAAAAACATAAACCTCTGCATATATCTGAATTGCAGGTTTTGAGTTACCTGTGGATGTTTTATTAAATTACTTGTAATAAAGAATGTCTTTTTGCTTCTATGCGACTTCTGTTATTGGCTTGATTTATCTCATCAGTCCAATAGTGGAGGATACTCATCCTGAAAATATGTATTCTATGCCGAGAGAGAGATCTGGTACCTCAAAAATAAATGGCCTGTATTTCTAAGCTGTAATTTTGTTAGCTATGTAATATCCTGAATTCCAAATCATTAGAGCTGAGTACCATCTGAACATGAATTTGCATAGTGTAAGGCATTTGTTTTCTAGCTCTAACACTTCCTGCAATTGTGACTACTAAAATTTTGTTTACTTGAGAGGAGTATAGTGATACACATGATATAGATATCTCATGAACTGCCAAGGCTAGGAGTGTGTTTTGTGTGCAGTTGGGATAAGGTTTGGCACGTGAAAGCAAAGAACATGAGCTATACTTGGATGGCTATTATTTACCATTCTTCACAAAGACTAAAACTTGCCAAAGGTCCAGTATGGTTTGAATGTAATGATCTTATAGACTTAAATCACCAAGCATAAAGTGTATGTTATCCTTCAGTGATTTATTTTGTTCATATACTTAAGTAAGACTTTCTAACTATGATGTATCAGGTAGGTGGGTCGAGGCTTTGGTATGCCGAGTGTATCAAGTTTCTAATCTTTGTTCTTTGGAACATCTTTTGAAAAAGAATTCTTTTAAACCTTGATTTTGAGATGCAGTTAGTGGTCTTTGGCCTAATAAAATGAAAGCATTCTTGGTAAGACTAAGAAGTTTACAACAAAACAATTCAACTATTTTCGTTACGTTTATACAGGAGACTACTATTATACTTTTACCCTTATGTCCGTCTACTTTGGCAGTCAAATAATACTGGGGTTTTCTGCATATAATGAAGACTAGTGAGACATTAAAGGAATGTCTTGGAAAAAATTCTCAGGACATGCTTCATAAGATTTACAGTACCCCTACACTATTATAGTACTAAATTATTTACAGCTTTAAATTATTTAGAAGTTGATGTCAATTGCAAAAATTTCTTATTTAAAATACATGTGAAAAAGAAATAGTTTTGAATTGTATGACAAGCCCTGTTAAATGAGGAATAGTTTAGTAGTTCAGTTTGTTAAAATGTTTCTTCTATCAGTATCCTGGGGCTTTTTTCACCCATCGTGTTATTTGTGAGGCTTTGAGTCCTTGTGCTGTGATGTCATTCAGGAAAAAATGAACACAAGTCATAAGGTAGTACACCCACAGAAAGTATCAGAGCTTTTAATGAAGTGGGAGTGTAAGTTAGGCAAGCTTATTCTTAGAATTGCCGTAATTGCCATTTTTGAATGATTTTGAGGTGAAAAATTAAAGAGCAGAAATCTGCAAAGTGCCTAAAAAGTGGGAAAAGCAAGTTTTGGCATACAGAGTTTATTTCGATTCTTGTCATTCTAGGCTGTTAAGCTTTTGTTTGAAGAATGCAAATATTTGCAATTTTTATGGTTTTTCATAAGTGGTGTGAAAGAGTTCAAACACTAGTTTCATGTAACTTGTAAGTAACGGAAACATCTTCCACGTGAATTCATGGTTGAAGTTACTTCCATTTTTTGTTTGCATGTGTCTGTTACCCTATATGAACTTTTATCATTCTTTGGCCAAGGAAATGTTAAAACAGAAGTATTCTGAATTGGCATCTTAAAAAGCCCTCTTCTGGGTTTGCCATCATTTCACTTACTTACCTCCTGGGCAGATATTTGCCATGATGTCAGCTGTCTGGAAAGGTTTCAGAAAACTAAGTCTTAGACCAGTAATTCCATTGGTCAGTGGGCATCCTGAATTACTGGTATCAGTTATAGATACTGCTATACAGTGTAAATACCAGTGCATTTTTAGATAGGCTGCTTAAAAGCATTTGGATAAAGTTTGATGCATTTGAAATCCAGATTTTTTTCTCGTGTTAAGTTGAGTGAAAGCTCTACTATCAAAATACTCCACATGCTTGATTCTTCCTGGAGAACAGACTAGATAATATGAGCTAGTAAGTGAATTTTTAAATTTTATTTTAGGATTTGTGATACAAGTTTCCTGTATAAACTGTTCTGCAAATAAACTAAATGTACATCATGTAACTCGTTTGCATTCTTAGTCCACTCAAGTCATTTAATGGCTTCATATCAATCCTCATTAGCAACAAGAAGTCTCAGTTATTGATCAGTGGAAAAAAACAGTTCTGCTCTGAAAAGAAATCTCCATAATTTAATTTTTTTATCTTGTGTTATTCTCTGGTTTTGTGTAAGAATTAGGAATTCAGGATTCATAATACCTGTTCTACAGTTGGTCATTAAAATGTAATCTTACCTCATTCTAACTTTTAATTGTTGCCCATCTCTCTAGTCTTGTTATTCCGTGTTCTTGGTGATAGTTGATATGAAACAGACCAGGTTTATCTGATTTTTCTGAAAAGGCATCTGAAAATGCTTCTTTTTCCCCAGTGCTTCGGATAACTTGATCAGGCAGAGCACTTAATCAATAACCAGTGTGGTATCTGACCTTAGCGCCAGCATTGCTGGTTTTGAGGAGGAGAGGGAGTTTCTGTCATTTACCCCTATCACTTTCTCTCTTCCATACCTTTATTTGATTTGGAGATAAAAAGGGGCTATTACTAATCCGAGCTTCTCACAGGTTCTCATATGAGAGCACTTCTCTCCCCCAAAGTTAATTTTTGATGTAACAGTTCTAAAAGGAAGAAGTTCAAATTCATGTTTTTCCTCATAACTGTCCTTTGCTCATTACTGTGAAATAGCCCCGGATAGTTGTCACGAGAGGCTAGTGCAGTCCAGTGTCTTAGCTGCTCCCTGAGCCTGGGTTTCTGCACTGTCAAGCCTCTTAAATTATTTAATTTGGCACCCCTGGAAGGCAGCGACACAGCAGTGATGGTGCTGGGTGGCTCAAGGTCAGACAGGCAGAGAAGGGAATTGAACCTTTGAGTTCATATAGAGAGTAGCGCTGTAACAACTGACCCAGCATCTCTTCATGGAGAAAAGTGTGGAGAATGGAGGGAAGGAATGTTTTGAGGAAGGAAATAAAAATCTAATTACTGGTTTTGGTCTGGTGATCATCAGGAAAATAGTCCAATAGCAATTATATGAGTTTATGGAGACTGCCTGTAAAAGCTGCTGCTTTCAGCTGTGTCTTTTAATTTGAAAAATATGAGAAGTTAGTCCAAAGGGTTATTAAACTTGTACTGTCTTTTGTTAAACTTTGCTGTGAATATGTATTGAAGATGTTGGAATGTGAAAAGAGAAGTCCTGTTGCCGTGTTTTTTTTTCCTAGTCACACAACTTCTCTAGCAGTTTGTTTTCTGTTCTCTGAAAGCCTGCAGATCTTAAGTAGTTACGTCTTTCCAGGGCATCATCTGAGTAAGATGAAGTGGAAGGGATAGAGCTGCACAGTAGAAATTTTATTCTTTAAGTTGCAAAGTCGGTGAATGCTGAATGCAGGCAACTTCAGACATCTCTTTTTTTTTTTTTTTTTCCTCTCATTATAGACCAGTGCAGCTGGGAATCAGAAATAAGGGAGGCAAGAAAGCATCAGGTACAATACATTCATTTTCTCTTTTGGCTCTGAGGAACAGAATGTGAAGCTTCTCTTGCTCCTTTGCGGGTGACTTCTTGGGAAATCATAATACTAATTTAAATGGATTATCTGATCAAGCTGGCTTTGGCAGTACAGGGACGTTCTCACCTCCTACCCATCTCAAAATATTTTTTTTTCTTGCCACTACTAGGAAAAACAAAACAAAAACTTCCATCTCTTAAGATACTAAGGCTTTGGAAATGTCAGACAATGTAGACTCTGGGTTTTTTTTAATCTTTACAGTCTGATAAATTATGCCTGCACTAAGGATTAGGTAACGAACATGAAGTTAAAAACCTGATTATAATTTTAGTGTCTATTTCTGCTTTCACAAAGTAATATTTTAAATCATTAAAGAGTTTAGAAGCTGTTCTAAATGGATTAATGGACAGAAGTGGCATAAGCATAAGAAATGTAGAAGTGTACGTTATTTAATAAAATCAGTAAGGACAGGTCAGAGCTCTGAAATATCAATTTTCCATAGAATTTTTATTAACTCATGCATGCCTTCTGGAAATTGCTGAGTGGGTAGTTAACAATGAACTAAAAGCCTTGCAGCTAGTTTGCTGACTTTCCTCCAAAGAAAACTATGGGATGTGAAAAAGAAAAAAAAGTCTACAGTAATTCATTCTGACCTCTTGGTAAAATAATTATTGGTCTGTTCATAAAGTTGCTGTGTAACTGGACCTACAACATGCTGATTGCTCTACCTTTTGTGTATAGCTTTGCCATGAACTTTGTGGTCTTCTGTGTATCTTTTAATTAATAGAAATTTGGATCATTATTTTCAAGCCTAGATTTATCTATATATTTTCCCAAAAGAGATTATCCCCACATTTGTATCTATTTTTTTAAATATCTTGATATCAACCTGGTTGAAGAAACACGTATGCTTGTTGAGAAACTATATTTGAGGATCCCACTTTGGAAATTAAAAAATAAAAAATATAAACATTAACTAAGCCAGCTTAATGTTTTACTAACAGATTCAGTCCATGTTTGCTCAGCAGATAAGTGGCACGTAGATTTAAACTATATATATATGCAAAAATGCTGACTTTCATTTTGTTTTCTAACTGCCATGAGACAATTGGTGTTACAAAACCTCAAGTACTAAAAGCAGAAAGACTGTTTCCATGAGCAGAGTCTCTATTTTCTGGTCGTGGTGGGTGCTCTGGTGCTGGAATCCAGGATCTGTAGATTAAATGGTTATGGCTGTGCTGCACCAATGTGCTTATGGGGTATCAGAGTGGGCTGAACTCCCTGTTGATGTGTTCCATGCTGCATAAATGCTGTTCTTTGCACCTGAATGAGAAACAAATACCTCTGGTTTTGATGCTCAGTAGTTACCAGGTTATGAAAGCTGATACTGTGTGTTTAGACTATCCCTTTAATCTAAGAAACAATTTATTTTGAAACAAAAAAAAAAAAAGAAAAAAGAAGGAAGGAAGGTGCCCATTGTTACATATATACACAGCATTAAACATCAATATCTAGCTACAAGGACAGAAGGACAGTGCCAAGAGAAGTGATAAGTTCATCTAGATAAAGTTATTAACTCACGTAGTTTGTTTTCCTCTGCATTAATGGAAACCTGTAGTCAAAAGTAACAGGAGGCTACAGCTGACTGGTTATTTTACATACTGTTTAGCATGGTGTTTGCTTTTCTCAATCATGTTTGGATATTTTAGGGATTAAGGAAAATTCTAGAGATTAGTACTTGGAGTCTGACCTTTTAATTTACAACCTGTGCTTATATTTATTGTAGCCATAGTGACTAAATCCTTTTCTTCCTGAGAGCTATGCAGTAGCTAGAAATTTTTAGTGGTAAATGTGCCCTGTGTCATGAAATCATACAGAAGTGCACAGAAAGGGAATAATTTGTTTAATCCAAAGTGACTTCAGACAATACTGAAGATGATAGAAACTAAAAATGGGTATGAATAAGAGTAGTGGTTCAGTAGCTACCTGCAGGATTTCACTTAGAAGTAGCTGTCACTAATAATTTGGGAAGCAGTGAACAAACAAAAACATTATGGAAATAAATGCAGGTATGTGCATTCAGGAACTATAGTTGCTAATTCTGTAATGCCCATAAACAGTACAAGTGTTGAGACATAACAACATACAGGGGTGACAGCAAATAATAGTTTCATGCATTGAGGATTTAACTCCATGGGAGGTCTCAAATACAAGCGTGTGGTGCAGTATGGGCTTAGGTTGCCCGATGACGCTGGTGTACTTTTTTGTTGTTCTTGTGTGTTACTTGAAAAAAAACCCTAACAAACCACCCAACCCCCCTCAAAAAAACCCCAACACATAAGGGAGCTACAAGAGTGTTGTTTATTATTTTTGTGTATTTTAGAGATCGCAGTTTTACACCTGATGACCTTGCTGTGTAGTGAAAGGTGTTCTGAGACACAAAAAGTAGTAAACAAAAACAACAGTTAGGGTATTCCTGAAATATTTTTTGAAAAACTGAAGGTAGTTTTATTTTTCCTGTTTTAAGAATATATATGTAACATTGTAACTCTAATGTTCTTGAAGTTTTTCTGTAATCAGTGAATATATCATCAATGGGAAAATAACCTCATCTGAATGTAAATCTCTGGTCTCACTCCCAGAGATACATACCTATCCATAGGGAGTTTGTGGTGACTAGTTCTAGGTGAGATGAACCCTCTCTTGTGTCTTGAAGAAGCCTTTGCAAGGGTCATTTGGCAACAACGCTTAATTCAAGTCCATCATTCACAGTGCAGTTCTGTTGAGATTTAGACACAGTGAAAAAAGTTTTGTGGCAATAGAACAGTAAAACAGTCCTTAACGTTTCACATGCTGCTGACCAGACAAGGGCAGCAGGGTACTGCCTTCTGCAGCTCCTTGGAGTAGCAAAGAGATGTTAATTCTGTTATGATAGTTTTTCAATTTTCAATTTGTTCCTAGACTTTTTTTTTTTTTTTTTTTAAGTTAAACAGTAATACAGTAATGATTTTCTACAAGGTAGGTTTGGGATTTTTTTTCCTTTTTTTTTTTTCGTTCCTTATGTGATATAATAAAGTATTAGGGCTTGAATTAACTGCCAATAGCAGATGGAAAGTACATGTCCTACAACTGTTTTAAATTTAAACTGTATTGTAATATATAGTATGTTTTAAGTCAATGGCCAACATAAACCAGTTACACATATGGCTTAGATTGCTTTAAGGAGACCCAGGTGGTAAAACATGTACAGTAGCAAGATAATGCCAGATTATGGTGAGCCTTTCATGTTTTACCATTCAGTTGTTAATATTTATGTTCAACTTCTTTTATTGTCCAGTTAAGTTAGATCAAATCTAAGGTGAAATACACTTTTTTTCAGACTCCTAAGTTGGCTACGTAACAATTAATTTTTTTAATTTGTTCTTATTTTCAAGGACCAGTTGTAGTTTCTTAGGTAGAAGTATCCACCAGACTAGTCAGGCTGGTGTTGATGCTGTTGAGTATTCTTTCCCCAAGAGCTGCATATACCAGTTGAGTGTTTATAATTAAAACAGCCTTCAGGCTGATAAAATTTGTTTCCTACCTACACCAGTTTTAGGTTTACTCCTTGGTGACAAGACTGCTGCATTTTTGTTGAGGATTTTCCAGGGAGGAATGGAAATAGCTGCCCTCCACAGATGGCTGTCTCATTGGCAGGAAATTCATCTGGTCTCAGGATTTAGGATTTACTGTGCACATACAAACTCTGCATTCAGTGCACACACGGTATGTCTGATCTGGCCCAGACTCATCAGAATTATGGCAGGAAGCTTTACAGCTGATCTGTACAGATATTGAGCATCTGAAGCTTCTAGAGACTTTACTGCATGTTTACATACATGGCACAAAACTAGCTTGTTCAGCATCCCTGACAGCTGGCAACACACTGTTCAAGTCTGCATCCATGGCACTGGGTATTTCAAAGTTATGTGAAAATGTTAGGTCATTAGACTTCATCAGATAACATTACTGGATACAAAAACTCCACTGACACCAAATATTTCATAAGTCTGTTAATAAATTAAAGACAAGCTTATTTTTCATAAATGCAGTTTCTTGTGTCCTTTTTCAGTTTGCATCTTATTTTCTGATGATAGCTGAAAAACTGCAACATTCTGCACTTAGGGTCATGGAGCATATATCTGCTGGAGGTGGGATGTCTCTTTTCAGATATAAAGCTGTAATATATGAGATTTTCTATTCCACTGTTATCATTAATGTGTTTTTTTGTCATCTGAGATAAATGTGCTATAATATAATTTCTGCTTTTGAATATAGCACATACATTTCATTCTCCAAAGGCAATGCAGTAAAAGCTTCTTCGTATGCTGTTTTGTTCTCCAAATAATGGTCTATCTGTAGAAATTAGAGGTATAAAAAGCATGAATTCATGCTGTGTCACAATTCCTACTGATATTTATGATTTTTTTATCTACTTATTTAATTTTGGGGTTCTTTTTCTATTTTTTCCCCCATATAGATAGTATAAATAAAACTGGTACCTTAGGTGGAAAGTGATACTTGGGTTTAATGAGCTAGACAGAGTTCCTTTTAAAATGATCTGGTATGCATTAAAATACATTTAGTGGTTGATAATCAAATACACATTATAATACAAATGTATTCAAAGTATGATTTTTGTAATTGTTGTATAGGTGTCAACATGTTGAATTGCACTGCGGATCTGAAAACCAATAATAGTATTTCATATACACTAGGGGTCCTCAAACTACGGCCCGCGGGCTGGATACAGCCCCCCAGGGTCCTCAATCCGGCCCCCGGTATTTACAGACCCCCCCCGCCCCCCCCTCCCTGCCGGGGGTTGGGGGGAAACCAAGCAGCCTCAGATGACTGCCTGCCACTGCATCTGCACCGGCCCCCTGTTTAAAAAGTTTGAGGACCCCTGAATACACTGTGCTCAAGATTAAAGCAAAGGAAAGGGGATATAAATTACATATCCATACCCACACGTAAGTATTTGTAAACACTAGTCTGATTTTCAGGCAATTCCTTAAGATGGTAATTTTTTATTTTAAAAGGTTGTCTTATTGTCCAGGTAGCTATTGCTGTTGTCAGTGTTATTTTAAAACCCATTATATATATAATTTTTTTGATAATTTCTCTTTCTGAACCTGCAAGTATATGAACCCTTACTCCTCGATCCTTTTTTACAGTATTGTGCTCTGAAGGCAGTGGAGGCACACTGATAAATTGCCTTTCCACTAAGAGCAATAAATCATGCCAAAAATGGCACAAATATTTTCATTGGGAGCCCACAAAGGGACAAAACACAGCCATACCACACACAGGAGCACCGTCCACTTCTGCATCGTACTGAGTAGTAGAACAAGTTGTCAAATTTTCAGCTGCATACGTGGGGGCACGACAGCTTTTCCATCCAGTGCCCTGACTTCCCACCTCTGCTCGCAACGAGCGCACACAGGAGTGGGTTTCATCTTAAATTGGTGGGGCTTAAGCCCATGCTTGAAGTTAATCATACAAAGTAAGAGAAACTTAGGTGGCAAATAAAAGGCTATCTCGTATATCCTCTGACCTCCTATGTTGTTTGGCTGGTTGTTTGGGGTTTTTTGCCCTGAAGTTGGAACCTAAATCTTATGATTTGTAATTATTTCTGCCAGGGAACTTTTCATTACACCACAGCTGACTGCACCATGAAGGGAAATGAGCAGTTAGGTGGTGGGGGGCAGCACAGCAGGAGCTCCCTGAGAGCAGTGCTGTGCTGGAAGCTTTCTGGAACACCAGATTTGTGAGTGCATTGGCAGAAGATGTCAGAATTAAGCAAGTTTCTGTGGGAATTCTGAGCTAGCATAGGCAGCAAATAGCATGCAGGGGGACTTTGTCATGAAAGTTTTAAATGTCAAGTATATTCTGAATATTGCTCATACCTTCGACCTTGACAACTGATTAAATCCTAAAGTTTTTTGACTAGAAGGTGGACGTACATTTAATACTCCACATTGATGACAATGAAAATTGTTTGCCAGCTTCCTTGGTTCTGAAAGGTAGAGGTATTTTGCAAAAGTAATAGATAAGCACAACTTTCACAGTAGCACCCTTCTTTTTAAAATATTTTTAATTTCCTGAAGATTCTTGGGTTGTATTGTAAACTCTTTTACAATAGGTCATCGCCTTCCTTGGATTTGGCTTAGCAAAACAAAAACATGGGTATGGTGAAGCTCGAGTATTTACTATTTAAGGAAAAACTTGTAACTGAAAAGCAAAAAAAAGTAAAAGAATTAATCAGAAGTGAACTTAACCTGAAACTATAATGTGCAGGTAAGACTGTCATAGTTTTTTATTTCCTCAGATTGTCCTTTGGCAAGTGTGAAATTAAGCTACCACAGACCTTAGGCAGCTGTAAAAAAACCCGCAACACCACAACACAAAAGAAGAAACCACTCCCACCCCCACTCCTACCCGAGCAAAAAGCAGGAACAGCTAGAAGCATCTGTGTTAGTCAGTTTGCATTAGGTGTCTCTCAAAAAAGTGTAGTCTCCTGAAAATTATGAACCTGATATAGAAATTATTCTTTGACCTGTGCTATAAAAAAATGTCAGAGTAAATGATTAGTGTATGACTTGTTTGCAGTTTGGACTATTATCTAGTATGTTTGGGGTGTTATTCCTACTCCACCAAAATCCAGTTTGTACTGAAGACTGCAGACTTTTGCATCTGTTAACAGCTGCAGATTAATTACAGACTGAAAAGCTTTCCATTAGCCTTTGATTTCACTGTCTTTTAGTTCCCGTTCTATGGTCATATTAAGAAGTCAGAAACAGTTCTTTGCAGATAGTAGCAGGGTGATTATATGTGAAAGAGGAGATTTGTTCTGGAGTGGTTTTCGTATTAGATGATGGTATCATTAAAGTGATGGGGTATCAGAGAAGTGTATTTTTTACTTTCTAACCAGCATGAAGACATCTTCTTCTTGCTGGCTTGGGACAAAAGCATTTCCCTAAATTGTTTCTTCTTCTTTGATGTATGAGTGCACTTCCTCGTAAGCCTGTATTTTTTAATGGAAAGTGACATCACACTAAAGTTGGGGGCTCAATAGAAAAGAAAGTTACGGAAGGCACAGACAGTTGGGAGAACGGGTAACAACTGTGTGTTTCTTAATATAAACAATATTCAGTGTATAGGTTCATATGAACTGCTCCTTTACAAACCCAATGCAAAAATGTAATGAAATAGCTTATGTAATTTGGCAGAGAAGTTCATATTTAAAGAATTTATTTTATTATAAAATTTTTAGGGTATATATCCAGGACATTTTTTTTGGTTTTAAACAGAGATGCCATTCCAAATAGCTAAATAATCTCAAGGGGAACAAAAAATTTAGAAAATGTTTTTCCTTAGTTTAAGTGTGGCAAATAAATACTACAAAGCAAAGGGTTATTTGTGACCAAAATCCAGTGTTGTAATCTGCTTTGTATTTATTTTAAACCTTGAAACTAATTTCAGGTTTTCAGAGTTAAAAAAAAATACACACTGAAATTGAAGTTTTCCCTGGTGCCAACTGGATTCGGATGTTTCCCAATGGCTGTTTCTATAGCAACAGCAAACATGTTATGAAGAGAGTTTTAAAACATTTTTAAACATCTCACATTTGTGGTTATCTAGCTGCAGAAGATCATATCAAATACCTGTCTACATTTCAGCTGAGCCACTCCACAGAAAAGATGAAAAGAAATAATTTGCAGCACTCTTGCTTCTGCTAGTGCTGCATGTGTGCAAGCACTTTTTAGGGGCTCCTTTTGTTCTTGGTTAAGAAAAGCCCACTGGGTGGAAGCATGGAGCTGAATTTTATCAGGAGACAGCAATTCATAGTTTAATAAATATAAGAAAAAGAAGGGGCATTAAGATCAAAACCTGGTTGTTTTGTTTAATGAATTCTGCAAGACCTGATTGTTATTTGAAGTTGTGCAAACCTTCTTTAAAACCTACTGGTTATAATTTGAAATTATTTCTGGCATTAGAAAATCCATGGCAAACTTTTGTGAACTGCTCAGATGTATCCCTTATTTTTAATTTTATGCTGTCCAGTTACAATTTTGGCTATAACCTGCTCTAGCTTTGCTGGTTACATGAACAATACTGTAACAGTCGCATAAGTATTTACACTTCCTAATCTACACAGAAGGAAACCCAGAAGTCTTGCAGTATAGGGCCTACTTCCGCAGCTTTTTGGCTGTTCTGAGAGCTAACTGCCAGTTTATCAACATTTTTCTCTCAACAGAGGCACAAAAGCTGAACAAGGCTGACTGTTCCACAGGCCATTGTAGGTTGCACAGCACCTTGTTTTTCACTACATTATACACTTACCCCATGCTAAATAAGTTAGCCGCAATCCCTTAGTTTCCCACCTGAACTTGCAGCCCAGCTAATAGTATCAACAACTCTTCTTGCAACAGAAGCAGAGAGCAGCAGCAAAAGCTAGCCACAGCTCCACAGCTTCCCTGGGCTCAGCTTTCTCTCACAGGTGCTGCCAGCTGTGGCTGCATGTTCTCGTGGCCCAGTGTCACAGGCAGCTCACGTGCTTTTAGCTGAGTGAGCCTCTGCTCCTGGGGACCAACCTGAAATGACCCAGAGGGTGTGGTGTGCCTGCATCCCCCTGCAGTGGTTCAGCTGGAGGAGTTGCTTCAACAGGGCTCACAGACAGAACAGGGAGTGGAGGACCAGAAGCAATCTATTGACATCCATTTCATACAAATATAGGGATTTTTATTGGTGTGGTGTGAGGTCCTGGGATTTGCTAATCTCTGCCTAATCTGCTTTCCTTGGACACAATTTCAGCCCAGGTCCTCTATCGGTCAGCTTTAATGATAGTGACATCTGCCATTGACTGTTCTTCTGCTGATGTATCTCAAAGCAACTTTATACAAAGTCTTCTCTGTTGAACTGTGTGGGAATTAAAAACAAAGTCAAATGAGACCTAGTCAGAGGCTTGGCAAATATCCTCATAGTCAGCTCTAGTTAATAAAGGCACAAGTGCCACAAGGTCAGACTTCATGGCTCTTCTTTGGTTTGGTTCACTTGGACATATTCAGCCAGGCAAGTAGTCTGCAGTCAGGATATATGCACCTTTAAAGTACAAAAGCAAAAATTTATTGGCTCACATAGAAGAGATGACTAGGATTTAATGAGCTGTCAGGCTAAGCATCAGTCTGCCCACCACCTCTGATATGAAGAATCTTTGCTGCGTGGCTGGCATCAGTCAGGAGGGGGGAAGGGTTGGACACCACCAGGCATCCTCCGTGCTTCAAGTTGCTGTCTGCCACCAGCTGCATCAACCCTGAGGACACTGGCAACCTGACCCAATGCTTCCCAGCTAGTTCCCAACTGAACAGACCATCCTGACTAGCCTTCCTGCCTTTTTTTCCAATTAGGACCTTAAACCTTTCCATGTTGATGTTTTCTCTCTCATGTCTTTGAGCTACTAAAAATGCTGTTTTAACAGTCCTACCCCTGGGTGAGACTTTTGTTTTCTCTGTCTCTTTACAGACCTTCTCACAGCACTTTCATGGCAGTCTGGGCTCAAGGTATTCTGCTGTGTCACATGAAAGCTGAGGTTTAGATGCCCAGTCCACTGGGGAGAGTGGGGACAGCCTCTGGATGGTGTTACGGAGGGAGGATTTCAGCCTGTGCACTCGCCCAGGGAAATGTGGGCATGAGTTAATTCCTCTGGACGACTAAAGTAATTATATTACTGGTTCTACTCTGCTGCTGCTTTTCATAGCCCAGTGTAAATTACAAAAAGGCTAGGAATTTCTTGTTTGAAGTCACTCTGAATCACAGAAGTAGCATTTTCATCCAGGTCAGAGTGCCCTGCACTCAAATTCAGGAAAGGATCATATGGTGTGGTATCAGGTTCTTCCAGCCCAGGTCTGGGATTCCCATTTCCCCTTGCCCCTAGCATTCCCATTTGCCCATTCCTCCAGCCTGTCTAGATCTGAATCCCAGTCCTGCCTCTGAGCATGTTGATTGGTATCCCGTTTGGTGTTCAGGTCTTTAATAAAGATGTTAGACATGACAGACCCCAGGAAAGACCCTTGTGGTACACCATGTGTCACCAGCCACAGGTGGTATCCCACGACCTATGACTGCAGTCGTCCAGCAGCTTTTTACCCACCTAGTAACCTGTGTAGTAATCATCCTTTGAATGGGGAATATGCAATGTATATCCCATTTTGCTTTTCCCAAGGTAGTGAGTAAAATATTTATCGAACATTTGGGCCCTTTATGTTTTGGGGTTTTTTTAATCAGTTTGTTCCTGAAATAGCATGGATAGGATCCTTTTGTCCTAAACAGACCTTAAATTAGTTTTATTTTCCTTACTGCCAGCCATAGAGCTTTCTTTTTATCCTTTAATTTCCTCTATTGATTTTCTACAATTTCTTATTAATTTTCTACAATTTCTTATTGATATTCATTTCACTATCCTTTTTTTCTGCTCTCTTGAATATAAAAAGAATTTTTTTATTAATCTGTACAAGTCTGTGATGTATATATGTAATAAAAATGAAAATGTAGAAGTACTAATTTATGTGCATAAATTCAGCTCATTTAGTATTACTGAAAATAATGAGCATCATAAAAGAGGCAGTGATACTCCACACAAAAATAGTAATAGCTGTTATACTTGTTACACCTAACAATCCTGGAGTACAAAAACATTTTCAAGAGCATTTTTTACTGTTTTCTAAAATCCACTACATCACCCTGGAGAGCTCTAAATGTATAGTATCTAAGGGTAAAAAAGAGGCCTTTCCACTGATGATTTTAAAACCAATGTTATCTGCTATACCGAGATTATTCTAAACATCTGATACAATTATTTTGGAAATAATTTCATTCACCTCAGCAATATTAGGTCTTATCCTTCATCCTGACAGATGATGAGTTTCATCACAGAACTGTAATTTTTTTTGTAGCTTAGTTCCAATGATCATGACTTGATTATATTTGTTATGTGAAAAATATATACTGAGGAAGCAGTAAGCTTGTAATACTTCAAAAGATACAGTACTACCCTGGCATACACTTCCTGTTCAGGGATCTCTCAATGCAAAATAATATAAGGTTATTACAATATAAGGTTGTAAAATAGCTAGATAGCTTGTCTGTGATTTCTGATACTTTTATCTTGTAGATTTACAATTAACTAAGCCGATCCAGAAATGTACAAGAGAAAGTGCCCTTGTGCATTTATGTGTATTTTGTCCTGACTCTTCTTCTCCTGAGACAAAACATGTAGTATACATAAATTGTGGCAACTTACAGATTTGGTTTTTTTCTCATGATTTTCATGGATGTTTTCCGAAAGAACTCATCACCAAGAACTTGATTACATAATTTGATTGACAAACACCTTGGTACAATTACTTACATAGCATAGAAAAATTCCTGGGGAAAAGCATAACTGAAGGGTTTATTTTGTTTGCTGGTGCTCTTGCAGTATTCTGACAACAACAGTGTGTGTACAACAGGGAATATTTTATATAACAGTGAGCATTTTTTAAATGTCAGATTTTGTTCCAGATGGCTTTTGAAAACACGATCCTGGTAGACCATTGAATTCTAGGGATTGCGACATCTTTGACAGCCATTCAGGATAATTATGGTTATTTGTGGTCGGAATCCATTGGCTAGAGCCATATCAGAGAAGGAAAATAGCAATCTGTTCCAAGCTGGAGTAAGGCATGGTGAAGAGGGCCCACCCAACCTGGCAGTGCAGTGTCTGTCATGTGAAGCTTGAAGGGTCATCTAAGTTTGAACTGGGGAGAGTAAGGTCGTCAGCTCCTTTCCATAAACTCCTCCCTGAAAGATAGAAGTACCCACCTGTTAACATGAAGGGAATATATGTAGGAATGATGCTGCCTTAGCACTGGTCTCTCCTGCATGGTGCACCCTTTTGCCTTTGAATAGTATCCAGCAGAACCAGTCTGCTAGTGGGCAGCAGGAGAGAGTGGGGCAAATCATAAATTAATCTGTTTTCTCTTATATCTTATTCATTAAAGTTTACCAAAAACTTTATGGAAACACAAGTCAGCCTGCATGTTACACACATCTTCTTCTGTTCATGGTGGAATTGGATCTGATAATATATATTTATATTCTGATTGTTCTACCAAGACATTTTAAATAGCAGAATGATTGAGAAGTAATAGGTAGAAATTATTTTTTTTCCTGACATACCTTCATAAAATGAATATGAGTATTTTAGAATTATCTGTAACATTACGTGTTCTACACTCTTCAACACCTCTGCTGTTTTTACCTGCAGAGAGACTGAAAAATGTGTGTTTGCTGGTATCTGCTTGTGTGTGTGTGTGTGCATGTTTAAATGTGAAGATGTTACATACTCAGCATTGTTACATACTTTCCATTGTCTTATTTTACCCTGGATGCATAAAGTGATTAATCTGTTTTCAGACTGATCAGTTCCAGGGAAGTGATCATGTTCTTTACACAAAGGGATAAAATAAAGTTTTAAAATGGATATTAAGAAACTGCAATAGCGTTGAAGTCGTACCACTGACCTCCTTGATCACTGCCTTTATCCTTTGTCCCTCTTTTGTGAAGGCTGTTGTTATTTTTGTTGCAGTACTCAATCCTAATAACGTTCAGATACTTTTCCTTTCCCTCCTACCATACTGTTTGTTTCGCTATCTGAAAACTGGCGATAAGATTGTTTCAGCTGGGCTTGTCATAGTCTGTAATTGTTCTTTTAGAAACCAGGAAAAGCAATGTTCAGGTTTGAAGATACTGCTTCTCCACTCTGAGCATCATAGGAAGAACTAGTTTGAACCTTTCCTTAGCCTGTCTCAGAGGAAAAGTAACTGTCAAACGAAGGCTAGCCCCTGAGAAAGAGAAAAAGAAACCAATAATCTTACGTGATGTTTCTGGTAGCTGGCCAATTTTCTTGAGTGAATACAGTGTTCTTTCCAAGTCAGTATCTTGATTATGCTTCTTGATTTGGGGTTTTACTAACTTCTAAGGTAAAAAAG
Organism: Falco peregrinus; assembly: GCF_023634155.1. NCBI lineage: Eukaryota > Metazoa > Chordata > Aves > Falconiformes > Falconidae > Falco > Falco peregrinus. The sequence goes on from NC_073726.1 coordinate 53,819,100, forward strand.
AAGGAACAGCATTTTTATACTTTTCCTGTTAACACCCCTTCACCATGGAGCTTTGTGACAATATTTTCCCCAGACAGCCTTAAAACAATACATCTTTTTCAGGTTGAACAGCTTTCTTCTTGGTTCCTTTTCTAGTCAGCACAGCCTGCTTTCTTGGCCTCTGCCTTTTTTCAACATGGAATAAAGTAAACTCTTGAAGTAATGAAGCTCCTCATTTGAAGTCAATCCTTATTACAATTTTATCTTTGCAATTTGCTGGTGTGCAGCCTGAGCCTTGGCGGGGGCCGGGGGGGGGGGGGGGCGGGAAGACTGAAAAAACTGCTGTGAGGTTACCTCCCTGGCTTGTCTCCACTGCTGGATCTGCTAGTGCTCCTCTTTGTAGTTACAGGGATCAAGAGAAGGGTCTGTAGTAGCACATGTCAGTGTAAGATGAGGTCATTACTCATAATAGGTAGATTTCAAACAGGGTAAATATCATAGTAGGTAGCAATGCCCTGTGGGGTTAGAATCTTGTTTATCACATTATAAGTTAGCATATTACAACAATTACATCTCCCAGAAAATAAAGTAATAAAAAATAATTCCATTGTTTTTAAACTCAGTAGAACTATTCTAATGAGAAAACATCAGGTATTTTTGAAGTTAGTTTTGAGAAAAGAAAATTAAATTTCTGTCATAAAGACATAATAGTAGCAGTAGTAAAATTAATCGGATTCTTTAATATTTAAAAAATAGGCAGATGCTTAAGTCTGATGATTAGTCATAATTGAAGCAGCTAGTATTAACTTCATTTATTTATTTGATTCTCAGAGTAAAATTTTGATATATTGAGGGCACTTAGATTTTCACCTTGTGTTTTCAGCATGCCACATTTTCTCCCCTCTGTTTCTTTTGTTAACCTTTTTGCCCCCATTCCAGTCTTTCATTTCTTGAAATGATAGAGTTCAAAGATCTGATCACAAGACCTGATAGATCTTGTGGACCATAGACCTTAATTTGATGTGTCAGTAATTTTCAAGCTGTAAAAGCAAGCTTGCTAGACCTCCAGATGAACATATTTTATTTTTTCTTGCTACTGTATGAGGATGGTAGCACCAGCACAGTGCCTCAGGACCTTGCTGTCTCTGTGATAGAGAACACACATACTTTTATGACCTCAAAGGAAAATGCAGTCAATTCATGTTGAACCACTGATTTCTCCTTACACCGCATCCCACCCCCACCCCATCCTCACCCCCACCCCCCTTTCAAATCGCTACTGCTAGCAACTTCTTCCTCTGCTTGGAAATACCATGTATCAGTACACAGGGAGTAGTACATCCTCTAACAAGCATAAGTCACCTTCCCTCTGGTGTCAAGGTACAAATGTCTCACCTCAGATATACACCCAGGGCCATGTCTTTGAAAGGCGTATCTGTTTGGCGATGTGGCAATGGTACAGCAAAGCATTTTGCAGAACATGCTGCTTTCATGCAGCATACAGAGAGCATTTCAGGGCATTTTGGGAAGAAAGTAAATTCCAACTACAACTAGTTTTGATGTTCTCAGTTCACTTTAGAGGCAGATGAATGAAACTTTCTTGTATCCTTTACTGTAAAAATAAAACACAATGTTAGTGGAAGTCCTATGGTTCCGGATTTCACTTGCACATCCGAAGCAACATTTTCTTAAGCAAAAGCCAAAATGTCATTTCGAATCACTGTTAAGAAATTTATAGTCTGAATAAACACATGTCTCTGCATTCAACTACTAGGTCAATAAAACATTTACAAAAAACAGTTCTGAAAACAAACTGCAAAATTCTATAAAGGTAGTTCAATACTTATGTAGTTACTACTTCATGGATTTAAATTCACTGGTGGATTTAATGCTAGTGTAAAATGAAGCATGAGTTCAGTCAAAAATGATGTATCTAGGTTATTTATATCCTCTAATGTTATCAGCTTTTGCTTATTACAATCCTACTATAGTATACAGTTACATTATGGGGAGTGTGTGTGTGTGGGGGGGTGTTCTGGTGTGCAGCTGTGAACTACATGAATTTTTCCAGTGATGGCATAGAACGCTACAGAAAAAAGCCCCAGACACAAAGACTGCAGCATAACAATATATGGCCCTGTGTTCTTTTGAGTCATGTTTTGTTACTTCTTTAGAAGTAGTTGATGGAACCTCATGAATATGTAGATCATGATCCAAAAAGCAATCTTTATTATTGAGCAAATATATTGTTAACTGGGATCTGGATGCTGAAGTCAAGCCAGAAGCAGCTGAAGTTTGGAAACCAGCAGCTACAAATCACATGCAGGAAGGAGGGAAAATAAAGAGTCAGGGCAGTATATCAGATCTTTAGCTACATCTTTTGACTAGAAGTCTTTCCAGATGGATCCCTTTTAAATCAGCCTTTTCTTAATATAGTGGTTTCATAAACAACATTTTGCCTTAATACATAAGCGTGATTTTCAGAGGAGAGGCCATTCAGCTCACCTGGAGTAGGAATAGACAGTTTTGGGTAGGAGAATTTATTTATGGGCATTCACACAAGGATGCTAAGCAAGAGAGTCTAAGGAAGAAGAGCTGGATGCACTCTAGGAGTCCCATCACTTCAGAAAATAGTCTGGGATTGCTTGCCGGGAAGCATTATATATTTTTTTGTTGCTGAAGAAGGGGAAGAGACAGTTACCTCATACTATACATCTCGCTGCTGCTGCTTTACTGAAGAACCTCATGCATTTGTATGGTCCATGTCTCTTTACTAATTTTTTTTCCTCCCAGCCCACACCACCCCTATCCCCGCCTCTCCAAAAGACCTTGCTGGACCATTATATGATACTCAACTCTTCCTCTTTTTAGGTAAGCTTTTGATTTCTTTTTTTCTGGAATCTAGCTAACATTTCCAGGAATCAAAGACATCACGCAATATTAGGAAACACAGGCTGTGGATGAATTCAGATTTAACAGACCTGAACTTCTGTGCAGCTAATTTGGTTTCATTCTAAACTAGAAAATGCAGGCAACACTGCAAGCAATACATTTACTGTTCAACAATGGTGTCAGGCTTTCAGCCTTTCTAAAGTTGTCGTAATAAGGCTATCTTCATGCCATAAAAAGGACTGTTTAGTAATGATATATGAAGACTGTGAAGAATATAACAATTTCCTACAACATCTGATTCTTGGGAATCACTGCCAGTGTGACCTTGTAATGCCCATGGAAGAATTTGTTTGGAACCAAATCCTGAAACTGGATATTCATGTATTATGGTTGCATTTTAAATGGTGATAATAGCAAGAAATGCTGCTTCTTAAAGGGTTTTCTGCTTACAATTCACGATTCAAATGTTCACATATTTTCTCTTGCCTTGCCTGCATGTGGAACATTTAGAGAACTGGTGAAAAATATGGAAGGCATGACATATTCTTCACTGCAATAATTCCCTTCCTAAGAAGATATTTTTTTCAGTGATGGGACCAGGTCACTGACAAAGAAACTTCATTTTACTGTCTGTATTTTTATAACAAACCTGATTTGGCCTTCTTTAGAAAATTACTTTCCTTTATGTGGATTCCTCAAATGTAACACATAAGAATAAATAACTCTTAAAAACAGTTCTTAGCAGAACTTGGGTCTTGCTTAGTAATAAAAAAATCACATTTTTAAAAGGTTGTATTTCCCAACATAATGACAGTTCACACATGGCTAAGATTGACAGGACTTTCAGTCACTGAGTGGGGAACTGCAGAGTTCTTCTGCATGCTGTGTTTTAGGCAAAGAAACATAAACCAATTTCTTCCTGACCTTACAAGTATTTATTTCTTGATGAGAGTTCAAATTATGTCAGATTTTGTCACAGAAAAAAATATCAGTAACATCAGTCATTAAATTGGGAATGGAGAAAGAACCAATATAAGGCACAGTAAGTGTTCTTCACAAAATATACACTGTTTCCAAAGAGAGGCTTCACTTTAATTATTTTTGCTTTGGATTTCATCCATTGAATTATGAATATCTTACAAGAGACTTAAAAAAATAAGTGTTTCACTTCTCCAGAGAAAACAGCAAACTGTCTCCAATAATGAGTTGCTAGAGTTGTGGGATGGCCTCCTTTGTTGTCATGGAAACTAAAGTTATGAAAAATTGAAAGAAGCTGATGATGCCTCCCATAGTTTTCCTATAACTCTTGGAGCTGATAATGTTCCTTAGCACAGATAATTATTTGTAAATACTTTGGAGCAAAGGATGGAACAATATGGAGTTTTGTTGAGGAGTAACTGAATGTTTATGTGCATAACTGAGGCATACTAACACTTGTTTATCAATAACCTACAGAATATTACACATTTTAATCCCAGTGAGGTTAGTCAAAATTTACCAGTGAAAGCAGTAGGAACAGAATCTGATCCAAGTGATGAGGAACTATTTTTCCACAAATCCCTTGGAATTTCCACCTTTGGGAATTAATCTCTTTCTAAAGGTGAACTGTCTGTTATTCTAGAACTGAAACATTCTTCAACTGTTGTTTCTACAAGGTTAGTGTACAAAAATCTTCAAAAAAAAAAAAAAAAGGAATGCGTGGTCTCCTACAGCATGAATCACCTAAACAAAATCAAGTATGTATTTTGTTTAAAAGAGCTGTTGTGGGATCGGCCCAGCAAAATCCTCTGGGTCAATTGGTCTAGCCAATTTATATCTACGTTCTTAATTATATCTATAACTGGTTTCTCAAAAAAATACTGTATTTTAGGATATTCCAACAGTTCATTAACATGGGCATTTTACTTTGGTAATCATCTAGATCAAATTCTTTATTAAGAAGTTATCTTGAATTATCAGGAAAGTAGCCAAATCAGAGGTACTTTGCACCTGAAATATTGGGCATCAGCACAAATCCTAATTCTGGTTTATCTTTTCTTGTTGATTTGACAAATAATTATTCTCTTCTATTGTACACAAGAAACTTTGTAAGCAAATATTGGATAACCCAGTTTTTCAATGAAAACCAGCCCCCAACCTTCACAGACTTCTCACCAAGACTACCAGCAAAACCTAGTTTATTACAGTTGCTATTTTAATAACCTTAAAGGATCTGGGACTTATCCATGGATTCTTTGCAATTATTCTAAAAACTACTACTTAAATAGATATCTACAGCTTGAAAAAAAATGAAAGAAAGGAAGAAAGAGAAGGAATAGAAGTCTGGCAAGGTGTAAGCACTGGCTTTCTGAAGTTGGTAGTGACAGTTCTTTCAACTGCCTTGTTCAACAAATTTAATGTTACATGTTTTCATACCTTACAAACTGATACAGTTAGTAGTATTTTAAAATCAGTCATAATGAACCCCACCTTTTACAATGTACCAGCATGTGACACCTCTTTCTATATAGTAATTGTTAGAGCACTGGATATATGGCTAACATCTTGGATTAGTTCTTCTCTTCCACTTAAAGTGATTCAAATCTAAACCAAGATACGTTCTGTGCAAGTCATTTAACTCCTTCTTTAGAGGCTGGGGGAAAATACCCTCAAATTTGTCTATTGAAGCTGTGTATTCTGCAACAATTAACTTACTCTTCTCTTAATAGCGAATGGACAGCAGGATCACGATGGACCATGATGGTTTGGGTGTTCCCATATGAATGAGTAATCAAAGATTTTTACCCTCCACTTCTGTGGCTGATTACACTTTTCATTAAAAAATTTTGAACATATGGCAGAAGCATTTCTGAGAGAAGTACTCTACCCACAAGGCACTCCTATGTTTTCTGGTTGCTGTATTAGGGTCTGTACCTCCTGCCTCCAGATTGGTTTGGGGAGTTGTGTGCTGACTGTGCTGGCCAGTTTGCACTTGCCATCTCACGTGTTTGACTCATCCCAACAACTCTATAAGCAAAGTGCTTAATTGAAAGCTTGTTTTTTATTGATTTTCAGACATCAAAAAATAAGCATTTACAGTACTGAAGATAATGTCTAATATACCTAAATCTTTTATTGTATCTGATCCTTTTTTTTTTTCTGCTTTAGTTTTTCACTGTGAAGTGATGATATTACTGTTATATGTCACTGCTATTGTTCACAAAGATACTATTAGAAAAAGTCTAAAATTTGAGTTGCTCAGGTACTAAATTAATGAGTGTCACAAAACCAAAGTAAGTAAGAATAGATAAAACAATACAATAAAATATATCATTTCAATTTCTGAACCTTAAAAATAACTTCCATAAACTAAAAATCCATTAAAAGGTCTTTTCATGCAGTTCACGAGAACAGTACTTCATATGAAAACACAAACAGTAGTATTAGCAAATAAAATACAGGAACAATAGTGCAAAAATAAAACTGTTCCATTCATTCTTTATAAAAATGGTGTTGTTTAGAAATCAATAAAAAATACCAAGTGCAAAAGAAAAAACAATTCATATAAATAAGAGCTCTGTGTTGCTTTCAGAGAAGTCAGGATTTTGCTTTATAAGATTCTTCTTTGACTTCACTTTGACTTCATTCAGAGTTATTCATCCTGATTCAAATCATGCTCACCCTTAACTCTTTTCATTGAAACCTAAAGCCAGGATTACTTGAAGGACATGTTTGAGTGCTTTCCCTAAAACATACCTTTGTCAAATATCTGGCTTAACCATATTGTTTTTCCAGAACTATCTCCTGGATTCACACAGTTAAGTAAGAAATTCAGCTGCAAGTTTTTTTCTGTGTGTTTTCTTTATTAAGCATCCTGGCTTTATAGAAGCAGATAAAAACTAGAAAATATGTTTTAAAAAGCCCATAAAGGCACACATTCCAGAAAACAAATAAAAATAAATGCAAAGGGTTCTTTTTATAGCTGTTTTTTGTGACCTAGCCTCTTTGAGGTTATACCTTCAGTGATAAAGGATCAAAATCTCAAGACATATGTAGGAAACAATGACCTTTTCCAAGACAGATACAATTTTTTTTTTTTCCGTGAAAGGAAACAAAAGGCTCCCTGAGTCTTGCATATGAATGTTTTTCTCATTATAAAAACCAGGAAAGAAGATTTCTGTTTAATTTTAGGAAGAAGGAAGACATGAGAAGTGCTAACTTAGGTTATACCTTTCATATAATTTGCACTCTTCAGACAATTTATGAAGGTAGCAAATTTTAAAATATATCCTTTTACCTTAGGCAGTCCCTTTATCTACAAACCAAAAATGAGCTTGATTTATAACCACATATAATTATATTTAACAGGATCATAATATCACTAATATTGATAATTTAATAATCAAAAGTTGAATGGCTTGGAAATCTTACATTTTTCAGAGGTAAAAGGAACAAGGGGGCTTTTAAACATTGACATGCTTGTTAGGACCATTCTACATACAACATTAAAATATAGCCCCCTACTCTTTTCTGTGTTTCTTCTTTCATTGATATAACTTTTCCCACTAATCTGGGGTGAAATTAAGCTAAACATATATCAATACATTTAAACATAAACATACCTCAGCAATTACAGCATATCTCAGGTCAGATGAGGAAGCTATGTTCAACCACTGGAACATTTTATGAGAGCTCATTCTCCACCACTGTGAGATTCCACGAGGAACCCTGAAAGAACTCTTAGTCCTATATCTAATACATTTTTCAGTACCCATGATTCTGATTTGTCACTAAGTAACATTTTAAATTCAAGACTAAATTTTTTTTTCCAAACTGTATGCTCTCATTCAAGTGCTACTATGTGATATGAAGGAAAAAAATATTTAAACCCTGTGGGCTGTTGGTGCAATTCTAAAAATTGGAGGGGACTAATCTCAGCCAAGTTTCAATTTTTTAAATTTAGACACCTCATCTAAGTTAATTGTTTAGGATCCCTCTATATGGCATGAAAAAAATAGATATAAGACCCAGTCAGACGCTGGCTTTTCCTGCTGTAAGACCGCTGTCTAAGGCAAGATGGATAGTGTGCTTTCTAGCAATGTCTCTCCGTCTCCCCCATGACTGACTGTGGTCAACATCTGTACGACAATCGTTAAGCAGATGGTGCCTAAGGTTTTGTTACTAAAACAAAGGGCAATAAGCCTCATTTTGTAACGAAGTTCCCATCACCACAGTATTTCAATACCAGGAAATTCAGATTCTGTAAGGTGTATTTCTGTGCTGTATGCTGGCACCTTCCCTGGCTCCACAGCTCCTTCTCTGCTGGTGCCGCTGCCTGCTCTCCTCCCTGCGGGCTGGCAGCTCCCAGGTCCTCCTCTGCCGTGGCTGGTGGGGCCATGCTTGCCTCTGCCAGGTGCCAAGCGAGAAACTGGCTGCCTCAGAGGAGCAACTCGCTGTGTATGAGGGTGGAATAACACAAATTTGGCTTCCAAAGTAGATATTCATGGTCCCTGGGGGGAGAGGAGAAGTGATGAAAGGGCCAAGAGAGAACTCGAAGGAAAAAGCCTGAAGGGAAATGGAGAAGCAGGAAAAGAACAGCTGTAGCAGAAGAAACAAAATGTGGGACTTTGCGTATGCATAAAACCAAGGTGATATATAAAGAACCATGGAGAAAGAGACTGTTGGAACAAAGAAGGAGACATAATTCAGATTTTATTTTTATGATGGACTTGCGTTGTCTTTGAATAGCCTGGTTCATGAATAGTTAAACTGAATCTCTTGAATAACCTATAGAGTGACATTTGTTTCCATAAATTATTCACTGAATACCTAGAAATAACAAACTCATTTGTTGTAACTGGCTTTCAAGCAAAAAAAGGGTGAAATTTTCAATACATTATTCAAACAGCTGGAGTTCAGACATGTTTTTATGTATGTCAGCCACAAATACACTTGAGGTGTTATTAGATGGCAAGTGTGATAAACCGGGCATTTCCTTTGCATCAAACGCTATTGATTGCTAGAGCTCAGAGAGCCATTGTCTGCTGAAAATGTGGAGTATTTGAGCTTTTGCCAGTTTCTTGTTGCTGAGCAACGGCATTTGTCCCTTCCAGTTTCTTCTGTGTATATGGCTTGTACATATGGATTAAACTGAACATAGAACGAAAACGATCTTAACTATTTAATGACCTTATAAAACATCTCCTCCGTTTAAAAAGGAAGAGCTGCCAAGCAGTGAATTTTCTGACTTTTCCGACACAGCTTGGCTTAGGGAGAGGATGCAGCTGCCCAGGAACAGTCAGAGCAGGGGTGGGGAGCAGGGAGCCTAGGGGTCCCTGTGCCAGCCAAGCAGGGGCTCGGAGCCAGGGCTCAGCCCCACAGCCAAGCCAAGGAGCAGGGCAGACCCAGAGACCATGGCCAGGCCCAGCCAGGGGCCCAGCTCATAAGACAGAATCGTGGTGGTGGGGTGGGTCCAAAGTTCAGCCAGGACATCAGGCCAGGGGCAGGCATGGCCCTGGGATGGCTGGGCAGGGCCATGGGATGGCGATGGGCGGAGGCCAGGCCTGGCCATGGGCCTGCACACTGGCTCCACGCAGTGGGGCCCATGGCTGGGCAGGGCAGGGTGGTGGGGAGCCGGAGGCCGGCCCTGCTGATGGCCCCGGGGGCTGACATGGGGTCCTGGGCTGCAGGCAGGGTGAGGGAGCCCTGGTCCCCAAAAGTCCCTGACAGTGATCTTGGTAAGCAACTTTAGTGAGAGTCGCATGTTCTCACTGCTGTGTCTGGATTATTTTATAATACTGAATTTCTGGACAAAAAGGAAGACTTTTTACTACACTTTATGCAGTGTCTGCATTTCTTTCATTCCATAATAACTATGCCAGCAAAAAAAATAGTATGTTTAAACAATGAGCATGCTCTCTGAAGCCTGGACTGTCAGCAGTGTCTCACCACCACAGGAAAATGAGAGGATTTTTGTGAGATCCACAGATAGGGAAAAAGTGGGATTCACGTGACGGTGCTAAAGATTATTTTGACCTTTTCATCAGTCACTTTCAAATGTCAGATGTTTTCAACTGACTCCACACAGCACCTTTAGCTCTGTTAAGCACCTGTTTTCTATCTGATATTTTAAGATTTAATAATGAGTTCAAATAGCTACATGTTAATTAACACAAAAAGTGATTTCCAAATGGGAAACCTATAGGTAAATTCAGGTTCACTTACATTCAAATACGAAATCATCACTGAACCCAGCTTTCAACTTTTTTAGCTCCTATGAGGTCCACAGTGCTTAATTAGATAGAGCATTTTCATGATTCATTGATAAAAGTTAACAGCAAACATCTTAAGTGTGATGAAAAACAGTCATGCTGGATTGAGTTACATCTGAAAGTGTTTTGGTCAAACTCTAATTCATCTTTTTTATTCTAGCAGTTCTAACTAAAGTCTTATTTGGGTCAGCAATGTAACTTTTGCCTGCCAGCTGAAAAAAGTAATTAGTAGTAATACACCAGATGAAGACTAGAGTATATTTGATTTGATAACTGAAGAGAAACGTTGGCTTAAACTTAAATTCTGAAGAGCTATTACAGATTTCCATAAGAGGTAAGGTTGGCCCAGGAAATACTGGCCATCATTTTCTCCCTATATTCAGTGCTGTCTGCATCAGTATCTAACTGGTGGCTGCTGGGTCTTCCAAGAATAGTGATACGTGTACACGAAATGTAACTTTACAGGACAACTGTCACAGTAAGTAATGTAAGAGAAGAAATCTAGTCAGCTGCAAGATTTTTCTATGAACACGCCTTTTCAGGATCAGAACAAGAGATTGAAAAGAATAGGTATAAAACAATGTTTAAAACAAATGAAGAATGATTTTATTTTTTTTTAATTTCATGAAAGCTGCAAGTCTTCTGTTCTTTCACACCTCCATATTTACCCCAAGAGTAAATAAAAATGACAAGAAATAATTTCCCTAATTCATCTTATGCATGAAAATAATTTCTATATGAAAGATCACAGAAATGTATCACAAATAAGTTAATTATGTATACCGAACTCCCTCAGCCCCGCTCTAGATACACATATATCTTCTTTGGATATATTATAGCAACCAGAACTTTGAACTGTTTCAGATATTCTTCACTATTTGTAATACTTCCTTGCTTCCTATTCTAGCCCAGTGCAAAGAACAGGCAAGATTTAGGTCTGAATCTGTTATCATTTTCTCCAAGGCAAGGAAAGCGCGCCCAGTGTGTCTTCTGGCGGAGGCTGGTAACTGAAAGTAGACAATCCAAACTACCTAGTAACGTTTTCCCCCAAGACAGTGATCACCCTGTGTGTGGAAGGCCATTTTATATTACTTTTAGGAATGTGATTGTTCTGTTTGATGCATGTTGCTTCAGTTCCTACATTTTCAGGAAACCAGATTTTTTCGGTGAGAAATGTGAAAACAGGTCTGTTAAAACGACTCTTTAAATATTCCTATTTATATTTCCCTAAAAAAAGTATTGTGATTTCTGCCCCTCCCCCAACATAGCTAGTAAATTGTAGAAAAAGTGCAGATATAAACATTTATAATCAGCCATTTCTGTTCACCTAAACAATTCTTCATTCACAGTCTCTCAGAAGAGAGGTAAGATACGTAGCAGTAAATGATACAACTTATCAAGTGGAAGAACTTGGTACAACATTTTATTCCCTGGCCATTTTGGCTTTTGATAGCATTTCTTAGTGTCAAGGATGTTATGTTCTTAGCTATACTTATATACAAATATAGTCTGCATATGTACTTGGAGATATATATATATACATGTATGTAAACATATGATGATTCAGTCATGGTCTGGAAATAGTATTCATAATAAGGTTTCATTGTAAGCTTTAAGTTAAGGTAGTGTCACCGTAGGTAATCTATTATAGTGTTGTCCTGTTAATATAGATTATTAATATATACGATTCAACAACAGTTATTCTACTCTCTACTAAATACAGGAAAGCATAACTGGATGGGAAACGTTAGGAAATTAAGCTTTGGGGCTGGTAGGTTGAAACTCCCAGTAACAATAAGCCAACTGGTACCCTTACATTTATGTTGGAGAAATATAACAAATCATGCATAGTGAAAGTAAGATATAGACATAAGGCTGATCCTAGATAATTCAGATTAATATTATAACAAAAGATTTTTGAAGAAAAAGATTATGACTGCTGAATTAATAACATGATTTCTTAAGCTGATGCATTGGTCTCATCCTCTTATTTTTGTACAGTGATTTTGTGTGCAGTTACCTGTGTACTGAGCTCCTTTTTTCATCACTAAGCACTAAACAGCGAGAGAAAGGTCTGGAGAAGTACAGAAAGAGACAGGGCTACAGATATCATTCAAATAATACAAATACTATAATTCAATATTAATGGTGAAACAAATTTTTTCAGCTGAAATTATCTCAAATCCTTGTTAAATCCTAGAAACAGCAGCAACCTTTACCACAGCAACACAATTGCCACAGCACAAAACTAATAGATTCAGTCAGTTCTGCAATGTGAGTCTACCTGCAGCCTTGCTGAAGCCAATTTCTGCAAAAAGAGTACTGGAGTTCTACCTTAATTGCAGATTTATCCAAGCATGGATTTACCTATGGAGTTAGATCAAGGTTTCATGTAGTTGAGTTAGGATTTACCTAGAAAGTTAATAGACTGTACATCCTCCCTCCAGTCCCTCCCAGTCACTATTTTGGATCATACCGCATATATTTTTTGGTCATATGACATGGAAGCTTCCCTAAAGGCCCACAGGATCTGCATTAAGGGTGGTATTTAGTTACTTGTGATGGCATCACCAATTGTGAAAGGAGAACCAGAATGCTACTTACTTGAACACAACTCGTACTTGTAGCCAAGGTAATTTTAGTTTGCTTCAGCTGCTTCTCAGAATTTGTGTTAAACCAGATTATGCAAAGTTCAAAGCTGTATGTTCAGAAATGCATCCATTTAATGGTCTTATGAAACTAATATTCATATGGCTTTGCAGAGGCAACTGTTTTGTGGCCGTATGAATGGAAGTAAAGATCAATGGTGAATATTTTGGTACTGAGTAGACATCACTATTTTAAGAACTTACATTTTTTCGATAAGCTTGCATTTTTAAACAGTTTTATTGAAGGAACAGGCTAGAAGGAAGCCCTGTATTTGACTTTGATTTTGGAGACAATATCTTAAAATTCTCATTATAAATGGAGTTAACTTCAAGTTTGAAAATCATGAAGTTATTCAACTCCCAGTACAGCTGTAGGAAGGCTATTCTGGAACTGTACTTCTGTGGGAGGCCTTCTAAATTCTAACCAAGATTTATTCATGGCCAGTTTGTTTCTATATATTTTTATGTCAACATTGTCCCTTAGATTAAATAGTTCTTATTCCTCTCCCTTGTTTATCCCCAGAGTGTTTATAGAGAGTGACTGTATTCCCTCTCAGCTTTTGTTTTGCTAGGCTAAACAAGGCAAGCTCTGTCGACAGATGGTTGGCCAGAACCCAGACAGGCAAAGCTGCCACACCAGCTTCAGAAAGCCGGGAGCAATCACTCTTTGGAGGCTACCTCCAGACTCTAATGCAACCCATCAGAGATTTGAGAGCAAATAAACATGCTCTTGGGCTGTAGTTGTCTCACTTCATCCCATTCCCCAATTACCAATAGTCTGCGAAGAGGTTTGTTTTTTTTTTTAATAATTGTCAGTCAGAAGCTCAAACCCTTTTATAGCATGGGAATTGTAATTGTAGCCTGAGTTGACATAGCTGGACTACTTTGGATCTAACAAAGTACACCAAAATAAATGAAAAATGAGGACTCTGAAGAAAGGACAGTAAAAAGCCATCACAGATCCTGAGTTTTTATTTCACAATTTGAGATATGGCAAAGTCCTTGCAATCAGTGTTATTGCTTCCTCTATGCAAAATGAGCTTTCCTGTATGTACTTGTGTGGCAGTTGTACTGGTGGCTGCTGTGTGCATGTATTTTCCCCAGATTCTGAAAAAGTGTTCTTTGAATGCTTGTGGAAGATCAGAAGTGTAGAGAAATCATTGATAAATTCTGGATATTTACCCCCCTCATTTCTTTAACATGGACCTGGCATCAACAATTAATTTTTCCTTTCAAGCCACCAAATGTCATGGCCAAAAATCAAACTAAGGTACTTACATGCTGCCAATATAGAAAATAAATTGTTTGCTTCAGATTTAAAGTTATTCTCCTTCACTGTCTTAAAAATATTTTGCAGTCATGAAATGGCTTCTTACCAACAGTGCTGGAAGCTTGTCAACATGAATGAAGTAATCCTTACATATAGTGCTCAATCTTAGTAACTGACTAATCTCCAAACTGTAAAAATTAATAAATTGGGCGGTTGAAATCATGTTCCTGTAAATCTTACATGGGAAAACTATGGATTCTGCCAGCTATGGATAGTTTTATGACTAAAAAAATCTGGTCAATATTTGCCCTGTGTACAAGTTTGGCTTTATAAAGTCAAATCTAAAAGTAGTATTTATCAGGACCAATGATCCATACTTGGCTACCTGTTTTCCTCCCTCCCTCCTGTTGTCAATTCCTCCCATCCTTCCTTCCTTCCTCCTCTCTACTCCTTCCGTCTCTTCTCTCCCTCACTCTTTCAATGCCTGCCTTCCTTTCTATCCTCTTTCTGTTACCCATTTCTCTATTTTATCACACATCATGGGATGATTCCTGCTGCTCAAATGTTTACGTTTGAATGAGTCAGAGGCATAATTTTCAGTGCCAAAATAAGTCCAGTAGCACATTTGATTTATTAAGATATATATCATCTGACTACTTTATGCTAAAATTTTCTGTGTTCAATTTATCAAACCTGTTATTTTTCAACATAATTTGTCCTTCCTAATTCTTCCTATTTTTCTTTGTTTTCTTGTTAAAACTGTATTTAAAGGAATTGGAGAAATATGAGAATTGAGCAAATACATTCCATTTGACACTACTGACACTTTGCTTATATGTTATGTCATTTTCCCATATTTCGTTCTTCATGTGAGTGAGCATGATTAAGTCCTGCAGCAGGAACTGTTGTTGGCTGTGGATGGAATTTTGGTTTTTCAATGCTATTGTAATATGAATAATATATTTATTCATTACACTCCCTCAACAGAGAATGCTGCTGCACAGAAAAAGAACTTTTACCTTCAACGTGGTCTGCTAATTGGGTTTTAAGAGCTTTAGGAAGTTCCATTTCAATAAGGATAGCTGTAAGAACTGGACCCAAATATTATATCAAATATCTTAGTAAACACTCTTAATACTATCAAATAAAATGCTGCCTTTTTCATCAATAAAATTCATATTCACAGGTATTCGAACAGCAGTCTTTTGTTGAGGAGACATCAATATTTGCAAACGTAATTTTAAAATAAACCCCAATTTTATTTGGACAGTGACTGAGCAGTGAAGACCTGCAAAATATCTAACCAGTTAATTTCAGAAGTTGAAATTCTTTAAAATATAACATGGCATTATCATGTGTATAAGACATGCATTAAAACATGTCTGCTTGAGATGCCTCAGACCTTCAGTGCCAATGTGAGCATGGGGGTAGGGACAGGATAAAGGACTATAGCAGGAAAGGCAGTTGCTACCAGTAGAGAGGAAGAGGAAGAGAGCAGAAAGAAAAGATAGGAGAGGAGAAAAGGAAAACAAAATATTCCTACCAAACAATGCTGCATCAGCATCTTCAGAGTAGTGATAATGAATGGTTTGAACTGAGTGTCACAAGAAACTGGGACCCGACAGATACACAGAAAAATCCATCAAATCTAAGATCAGTGCTAATCTGCCTCTGCACTGGTTGACATGGCCAGCAAGCAACTCAAAATGATTCCTTACAGGTATTCACAATGCCACCATACGCTTACTATTCCTTCTTTAATGTTTCTCTTTGCCTGACTGGATTTCCATATGTTGTACTCTGCCTTACTGCCATATGGCACAATGAAATGTAAGAGCTTCTGTGTAAAGTTGTATGCAAAGCATTTCTTAAACAGCTGAAGGATCACATTGCAGTCTTCCCGTTGTGAGTATCCCTGTCAGTTTCTGGATGATCATCTACTGTGATTTTTATTCTGTTTACCTTGGTGGCAAACAGGTATTGCATACTGACACCATTTCTTCCCATTTGTATTCTGAGTGGTTCCTTAGAAATATTTAGCTCTCAAGAGGATACTTTTGCTTTGCTTTTTCGTTGTTGGCTGTTGCCGCTGTTGGTCTTTCAGAGTTATTGGGACCTATTTTTGGTTATATATAGCCTATATATATATATATATGACCTATATAATTGGTTCTTCACAATTAAAAATTTAACAGTGTGCTAAAGTATTTAAGTAATGTTTTCCAGTGATGAGGTTTTAGAATTTTGCTGACCATTTCTTGATTATTACAGTTTTAACACAAACATGTTTAAAAAATGAATGAAACTCCAGGAAAATAATGAAGAAATGACATGATCAAATAGAACCATTCATATGTTTCATTTTTTTATATTTTCCTTGCTTTAAAACTTGTTCAGCACAGCTCTGTACACTTTTACTACACATTTTATTATGCATATATATGTTAACACAATAAATTCCTCCAATTGCACAGTGAGACATGCTGACACTGGGAAGAACATGTCATACAAATAAGGGCACTTTATAGTAATTCTTGAAGAAACAACTGATAGAGGCAAAATTCCTTCCAGGGGCTTTCTGAAGGTGATGTAGCTCTGTTTAATAGTGGGTTAAGTGTTTTTGTATGCAAGAAGACAAGGTCCCATTCTTGTGCGCTAAACTGCCTCTTGAGTCTGGCCAGGGACAAAACTGAATCATTGGTAGAAGGACCTTGCTTTCAAATCAATTCTGTTTTGATAGTTCAAAGCCAATATTGAAATACGCAAATCTGCTTTACCTGTCAGAGGATGGAAAAGGCAGTATGGCTGGAGTTAAGATGCTCAGGAGCAGAATGTTTCTATGCTGTAGATAGTCCTAAATTATTAAGCTTTATGAAGCCCTGAAATGGGTTACTGTTATCAGTGAAGGTGGAAAAGGTGAAATGACAAGGTTTTAGACTTCCCTTTTTTTAACATGTATTTATTATGCTTCAATTTGCCTATAAACATGGTGTACAGTATAGAAAAATATCTATTTCTTGTTCCAGTCATTCTGAAAAGGAGTGTCCTGTTCCTTCAAAAATGATTGTAAAGGAATTTTTTGACTCTTTCTTGTTTAGAACTGATAATTATAAATAGTAATGGATATTTTATAATTGATTGTATTTTTTCTATGCTATGATATTTAATATATATCTCCCATTGGAAATTGGTTTGCTATACTGCTATCAGTATTTGCTCTATATTTATATTTGAGCTAGTCTCTTTTTCAAGGTATAATCTTGTTATATTAGGATTACATGTTTAGTTTGATTTACTATCTTTTTATTGCTAGTTTTTCAGATTTAGCAGATAGCATATACAAGGATGTTCATGTTGCAAAGCATATGTCTTGCTGTGTTTGAAAGGCTTTCTCAAGGAAGATTTTGTAGCTTTTTCTGCAAAGCACAGTGCTTTAGATTTGCCTCCTTCCATTTGCAAGTTTCTCCCTTTATCTAAATCTTAGAATCTCAGGACATCACACCCAATGAGACCTGTACTTTTAAGGTGTTGTATCCTCTTAGCATTCAACCTACCAAGAAAATTCTCCTTTCAGCATACTTATGGCCACCTATTAAACTACTTCCAAAACTAGTGCATGACTTTTACATTACAATGTACATTTCAGAATTAAAAGGTAATGTGAAATCTTTTCCATGGTTTACTTTAGACAGAAGGGATTCACTGTATTTCTTTAGTTTTAAAACCCCTGTTATCTCACAGAGTAATTTGGTATAATTTAATCCTGTATATCATCTGTTGCATGTTGTTTTATTTTTCTCCAGGTATTATTTTTTCTTGCTTTCATAATTTGTTCTAATATCTTTCATAGAATTGAAATCAGACTACAGGGTATTGAGTCAGTGACTGTCATATCATTTTTCTTCCCTCTCTTTAATATTTTGTGCTTTCCAGTTAAACTCAGTAGACCTCATAGACCATAGTTTTTCAGAACCCTGTGATGTAAGTAAACACTGAACTCTTTCAGTTTTGAGCTGCTCCAGTCAAGAGCATTTTATTAGCAGCCATCATAAGGACTTTGTGATTGGAAGTGTCACAGGAGAGCAGAATTGGCTCCCTAATTCACAGACAACTTTGGTCTTTAGATAGCTGGCTCTTGGGCTATTAATTGTTCCTTAAACATCTGTTGAGACATAGCTGGGCTATGGTCAGATAAGACTGATCTCAATGTTGTCTTTAAGATATAAGCTTAAATATATAACATATATTTAGGAAATCCATGACTATTTCTGGTTACAGTGTTTTGAAAGTTGGCAATTTTTCATTACTCCCCACTTCATGAGGTGTTAAGATGTTAAATGACAGTACAAAATATGGTTTTATATGAGGATATTGTAGCTCATAGCTTGTGTCTTCCTTTAATGTCCCCAAAGAAAGTGGATGTGCTGGAAAACAATGCATTCACTAGTGTATTAATTCAGGTAGTAGGTATTGCAGTAAAAGTAGCTCTCCTACATCACATGCAAGTTCATTTAACTACCTTAATAATTCTGCAGAAAACTGAAAGTTTCAAAATTCTGAAATGTTTATTGTAAATGTGAAACTTAGCCTAATGGTTATGTTCCTGTCTACAGGAAATTCTCAGTATGTAGACAGGAGTGTTTGTTTGAAGTAGGGAAACAATTACAAACAAATGTGTTGAAATAGCAAGCAGTCTGAAATGAGAATTCTCTTTGCTCCCATAAATGTGTCTACCACAAAAAACTCCTCTGAGGACACTGGAATTACACAACTCACCAGTGCATAGGAGAAAGGGACTGAGTTCTGAGGAGTAATTCTATACTGAACTTTCACAGAATGTGATACCAGGAAGATGGTTTAAGGAAGATGAAAGGGTGGCTTTCACTACTGTAACTGTGTTGAGGGCTGCTTCATATGCAAACAAAGAAGGCAATGGAAGCAGATTTGGTTAGTTTCCTTGTTGGGCGTTCTTTTGTTTGTTTGTTTGTTTGTTTTATTTGTTTCTTTGTTTGCTTTTAAACTGGTTTACCATATTTTTACAAAATAATGACAGATGGACTTTTAAGACAGTTTGGAACTTTTAAGAAGCGTGCTTTAAGTTTGTTTCTGCTAAATTTTGTACCTGCAAATAATAGAGAATTTACATTCAGTACCGTCACTATTTCTGTTATATTAGGCAGGGTATTATATAAAATACCTTCCAGTTGCCTGTTTGTCACATGACATTTTAATATGTGTATTGTGAATTTAACAATGATTGTGAAGATGTGGGATGCATTTCCCAGAAGTGGACAAATTTATCTCCAGGAAGAGAGGAAAAATACAAAGAAAGCTTTGCAGCGCATTCCTTAGCAGATGTTGCTATGTGATAGAAATTGGTCCAAAGGGAAAGCCACAGAAATTTGTTTGTGTGCTTAAACAGCGCTTTATGTGAGACAAGAAATGTTCCTGCTGAGCGATAGATACAACCCGAACTCTACAGTCTTTGTGAAAAACTGGTTGTCATAGATAAATACATAATTGACAAGAAATAAAAGGTGGTACTGATGCCTTAACCTGAGAATATATTGCTCCAGAAATAAAAAATCAACATGCCCTTTAAGAGACAGAGCCTTGGTTACATCACTGCTAAGCATATGCTCTCTGGAAGGAGCTGGCTGTTATAATGATTACGTCTGACATCTGGTTTAAAGCCTTTTGTACTTTTTGAATTAGCTGGTTGTTAAAATACACAGGCTGGCTCTTAAAAGTTGTACTAAAGACTTCGGAGAGAAGCTGATGAGCCACTTGAAGTATACAGCTTTGATAATATTTGGTGCAGTACCCTAACAGGATCTTGAGATAGAAATAACAAAATATTTTAGAGAAAGAATTGAAACAGTAAGAAAGGATTTAGGTTATTTTAGCTAGGTTTCCAAACAGGCAATTTTTGTCTGTGTATCTGAGCTGCAACACATCTCAGAACTCCCAATTAATTTTGAAAGAAATGCTCTCAATGAAACTTTCCAAAGCAAGTACATTAAACTTGTTCTAATGGTTGTACTATGATTTTGTATCACTAGTTCTTTGATACCCATAATCTGCCAGTCACAATCAATTTCTTTGAGGTAATATTCCTGAAATTTAATAGCAGAAGCACCAGGAACTCCTGGACCTTTTGCTGAGAACTCTTTTGTAGACAATACCAGCATCGAACACAGAACTCCTTGTGGAAGTAGCTTAAAGGAAGGAGAGACTTAGTTGTCTTAAGAGGGTTGGGTTTTATTTTCCTGTACTGAGAAGACACAAAATTAACTATCCACTTATGGATATGTAAGCAGAAGAAATTACAAAGACACATTTGTATAAATCTAAATATTTAAAATGGTAAGTTTGGGGTTGAAGATGAATGTTTTGTTACAATTCTTTAAATTTAGAGTAAAAGCTAAAATGAAAATTGATTCTTCAATAATGGATTATATTCTATTTAGTGGGTTGGTTTTCTACAGCGTATAATTGTTATTTCATTTTTTTCCTTTCGATATTGCTGTAAAATGTCAACATTGCTATGAGCATTACCTACAGCTAATAGGTGTGGCTCTTTCTGGTTTTGGTTGCTTAGTACAGGTCTCGCTTGATGCCTTATGTTTTGACATCTGATATAACCCTAGGGACCTGATTCTGGTAGCTTGTTATCGCTAAGCCACCTGGGATCATTCTAGGCAGTTCCACATCTCTGAAGACAGCTCATACTGTTTTTTTCCTACTAATGTAGCATGCTAGGTAAACCACTGAGACCATTACATTAGAACTTAGTGCTACAAGTTTGTATCCCCAGTACTCAAAAATCTGGTTTACAGAAAAAAATCTTCACAACAGAAGAGCAACAGCTTCTACTTGTTATTTTCATTCTGCTTGGATGTGTTCAATTCCCTGATTTCGTGATTTTAGAGTTCTGTTTACTTTGCACTGGAGGAGCAATGCTACTGCTAGAACACTTAATGCTATTAATTAGCAATAATGCATATAACCATGAACATTAGAGCCAAGTAAATGCTTCCTACCATTTTAATTATCTTAAGAGACACAAGATGGACCTATTTACTTAATAGCTGAAAGAATGTTTGTCTGTTGCCCATACATAGCCTTTGTATCTTTGCTAACATACCAAATTACATACTAATACTAAAAATGCAATAAAACACTTTTATTTATTGTGTTTTAGTTCATTAGCCACAAAGATTTTTCTCTTAATATGCAGCAAGCTCAATTATTCCTAAAGTAGCTTGCCAGTGGTTCCATTAGAATAAAAGGAGGAAGATCTAGATTACTCTTTTCTTTGTCAAATTTCTCATAGCTAGATAGAATACAGCCTATATATCTCATTATTAAACCCCAATTGCCCATGCTTTAACTATGGATTTTCACTATGGGTTTGTTAAATTCCGTAATATATTACCTGCTATAGTAAAAATCAATACCAATTTAACTAGGGATCCTGCTTAAAAAAGTCATTGATCCTGGATGGGATAGCAGCTCTATACATTATAGGTGTTATTTTAACTATTGCTTGTTCACATAAACAGTATCTCAATTGCCTTTCCAATTTTTTCATTCTGTATTTGTGCCAAAACATGGCTTGTGTTCCATTGCTTAAGGGTGGGACATGATCAGGGGAAGAAGAGGATTGAAAGGTGAAGATCTGGGACACATACAGCCCTAAAAACATAGCTACCCGTAACTAAGCAGAGCAAATGAAATAAGCTGGTTGCTGTCTGCCTCTGAGACGCCATCATGTTATTGGTGTTTGAGACACAAGTTGGCATTTAAGAAGGCATCAAAACCATGTCTTGGGAACAGAACGGTTTGTTGGGAGACTGAACTTAGCTCTTGTACACTGTGGAGATACCACTCAACATATGCTACCTCCAGGAAGTTTAGATCATGCTCAGTAAGAGTTTGGTTCTCTAATACCACAAACCTGATGGTAGTCACACTTGTACCACCCAGCCATGGCATCACATATTTGATATGGGAACTAAACAAAGAACGAGTGTGCTCCTCAGCCTCAAGGCCCTAGCGTAGTTGTATTGCTTACTACTCAACAGCTAAAGTGTTTAACCAGTAGAAGATGAATGAAAACTAACTAAAAGTTACTGGTCTCTCTGGGTTACATCCAATGACTATGAACATTCACAGAATAAATAAATCAGTAAACAAAATGGCACACTCACTATCACTTGAGCCTTCTTATTGGGAAAAGTTACACATATTAAGGCTGTTTTTCAGACCAGGATTCTTTTCAAATGTCAAAACCAGTATTTTCACATCCTTTGAAACTGAAACAACTTGTTTCAGCAAGTAGTGGAGCATGGAGGGGAGGGAGGAATGGCTGGCAGGACAAGGGAGCGTGTGATGCATAGCTAGCAGAGCACAAGCAGACCAATAGCCCTGGAATACCTAGCAGGTGACATCACTCAACAGCGATAAGTATGGCTTGTGCCAGCACACAATGGAGCAAGTACCCCATCTCTGGAACAACTCACAGAGCACACAGTGGCCTGAGAGTCCATCCCTAACAGTGGCTGAAAAAGCAAGTGAGAGAGGCAAGGCAAGGCAAGACATGGCGAGAAAGCCAGGAAGGAGGTCAGGCACTGCTGCAGGGGTGGCTGGCAGAGCACAAGATGGCATGAGGCCCTGTGCTGGAAGTTAGCTGTGTGAGGGGCAGCAACTGAACGAGGAGCTATGGAGAACCATTCCCCCCATGTCATCCCTTCAGCTGCCTTGCTTCCCGGCAGTACTTTATGATTGTAACTACAGAAACCAGCTGACCCAGTAGCAGCTTTCCCAGAGGAAGAGGAGCGTAAATTGTCATAGTTACCTTTCAAGAACTGTAACTCTGCTTATCTACCTTTTTATGAGTGTTCTCCTTGCAATAAAAAGATGAACATACTTCTGTTATTTTGCATAGTAAAGATCTTTATGGGTGGTAGGCAGTCACAATAAACAGATTTTTTTTTTTTTTTAAACCAAATTTCACTGTGATGTTTTAAATGTTCACACCGAAGCTGTGCCTGCAAACTATGGTTCAGGCTTTAGAGTTCCCTGGTGCTCTACATGCATGCTTATATTACTGTATGCTGTTGACTGTTACTTATGGGAATGTCTAAATATAAATCATGTTTACTGTTCATAAAACACTGTGGACTCTATGCTGCCATGGAGTTTTGCCATCAAGTTGCATGTGAGCAGAAATGGGTCTAGGTAAGACAGAAGGGGGAGTTACTCAAGAAAATGGTAAGCAAACACCTGCAATTATCTTAAATATTTCTCAGCTGCAGTATTTTACCTGCTTAATTTGGCTTGTTTACTGCCAAGTGCTTTGGCCCAAAGTATTTAATAAACTTCTACAAAGGACAGACCTCCAGCACCTAAGGGAGTTTTTAGGAGGTCACTGATACTATTAGAGGAAGCAGATGCTGATTGAAAAAACAGGGAATTTACCTGCTTCAGATTCACTTACTGTCAGCTGGCTTACAGACCTGAAAAGGCAAAACAGTAACACATGAAAAGTGCTCAGTACTACTCTATTGAAGAAAGGACACCAGCTACTGTCAAGATACTCTTTCCAGAATTATCAAGCTCTGTTGTTCATGAAAACTTGTTCTGTGAGCTACTTCAGTGAAACAAGTCTTTCAGGCATTTTCAGATACCCAGTATAATTCATACAAATAAGCATAGTTTAGATAGATGAACTGTATTTGAATACAGAGATGGATAGGAACCAGGATGTCCAGCCTAAAAATACCCTAACATATTATGGAATTATCAGTGAAACAAAAAGGAAAAAAAACCCCAAAAAACCTAAAACACGTTATATTGTGATTTTGAGATTTAAGAATTTTCAGTAAAAGTTATTTTAATTTAAAAAATTAGTTTGGAAATAAAAAATAAAACTTTCAATGCAGCAATGCTCTGTAGTGGGTTGACCTTGGCTGGATACCAGGTGCCCACCAAGCTGCTCCATCACTCCCATCGTCAGCTGGACAGGAGAAGAAAAGTATGATGAAAGGCTCATGGTTGAAGAGAAGGACTGGGAGATCACTCAGCAGTTACTGTCGTGGGCCAAACAGACTGAACTCAAGGAAATTAATTTAATTTATTACCAATCAAATCAGAGTAAAATACTAAGAATAAAACCAAATCTTGAAACACCTCCCCGCATCCCTCCCTTCTTCCCAGGCTCAACTTCACTCCCAGTTTTCTCTACCTCCTCCCCTCTGCAGCAGCATGTGAGGATGGGGGAACAGGGAATGGGGGCTGAGGTCAGTCCATCACACGCTGTCTCTACCACTCCTTCCTCCTCAGGAGGAGCCTTCTCACACTCTGCCCCTGCTCCAGCATGGGGTCCCTCCCATGAGGGACAGTCCTCAGTGAACTTCTCCAGCATGAGCCCTTCCCATGGGCTGCAGCTCTTTGTATGCTGCTCCGGCATGGGTCCTTCCTAAGGGGTGCAGTACTTCAGGAACAGACTACTCCAGCATGGGTTCCCCATGGGCCACAAGTCATGCCAGCAAACCTGCTCAGCCATTAACCTCTATGGGCTGTAGGTGGGTGTCTGCTCCAGTGTGGACCTCTGTGGGCTGCAGGGGCACAGCCTGCCTTACCATGGTCTTCACCACCACAGGCTGCAGGGGAATCTCTGCTCTGGCACCTGAAGCCCCTCCTGCCCCTCCTTCCTCACTGACCTGGGTGTTTGCAGAGCTGATGCTCTCATATTTTCTCACTCCTTTCTTTCAGGTGGTGGTGTGCAGCAGATTTTCTTCTTCTTAAGTACATTATCCCAGAGGTGCTACCATCATTGCTGATGAGCTCAGCGTTTGCCAGTGGCAGTTCCATCTTGGAGCCGGCTGGCATTGGCTCTGTCAGACAGAGGGAAACTTCTAGCAGCTTCTCACAGAAACCATCCCTGTAGCACTGACCATTACCAAACCTTGCCACACAAACCAACACAGGCTCAAAAATATAACATAGTATATTACTGAGATTTTGCCTTTGGTTTTTAAACTAGATACTGTTTTCCAGCCTTGTTTTTCTAAATGTTCATTTTTTTGTGTGTAAATAACATGGCTACAACTATTTTCCTTAAAAAAATGAAAGAATCAGTTCTAGTTAAATAAACCAATCCAATTTGATGCATGAATTAACTTGTGGTGTTTAATATGCTGGGTTGCAGAAGATGTCAGAATAGGAAATTCATAAACTGATGTTTTCAGGCCTGATTCTCATCTTGCATACACCAAGCTGCTATTATCAGTGCAGCTGATCATTATACATTGCAGCAGATTAGGCAAAAATCAGGCTATTAAGTATGCTAGACAATAATTCCAATCACACTCTATTGTTAAAAGTTAAACAGAACAATTCCTTCTAAAATGTGATTTATATTTACTTTGAAAGTACCGTTTGTACCATTAAAAACATGAAAGCTACACCTTATAGTTAGCCATTTTATTTGTACTTACTTGTTTATGAACAGATAAAAAAGATTTGCAATGATAACATTATTTTAGTGAGCAGTGCATTAGTTTCAGAGGAATAACTCAATTTTCTAAACACTGGGGAATTTTGATTCTCTTACAAATCAACAGTATTTTTCAGTATAGAAAAACTGCTGCTGTCAGCTGCCAAAAATTGCTATAACCCATCAAAACCAGTGGAAATATGGTCATGCACACCAGCTGACAGCACGATCAGAAGATTCCGCTTCAGAACCATTTGAAAGAATCAGAACTGCCTGCATGAAATAGCTACCAAAATAGAGTACAATTTAAACGCTACTTTGGCATGAGATGAAATGACTTCAGAAACAAAACCCAAACCTAGAGATGGATGGATATAATTATAATCCTTCAAAAAAATATCAAGAAAGACACAGAAATACAGTAGTTGAACCAAACCGGAATGTAAGGACAGAAGTGAGTTCTGGGTTAATGTAATAGCTACCCAACAGCAAATGTGACAGGCAAGTGAACAGGTCTGAACCATGAAGATGCCAGCACCCACCATAAATGGCTGACAGGGGTGTCTCCTTCCTTTCACTTAGTCACTGGATAATTTGTTCTGATACTTACCTTAACCATGCGCACTATTACTCCTTATGTATTGCTTTCCAATAAAAATAAACCAGTAACTCTCACCTGAAACTTATCTAATCCTATTTTCTAAACATAATCAATACTTTACCTGCAATGGATATTTTCCTTTATCTTCAGTCTTCATGCATTTTCCCCTGCAGGCCTTGCTAGAACTTGAAAATCAACTCACCTTTTCCACAGTTTTCCATTACCTACAGAATTGTATTTTTGTGTGATAGATATTCAACATTAATCTGTTTAAAATAACTTCTGTTATGCTCATACAAGCATTTACATAAGTAAAATGAAGGAAACTTAGCCTTCTGCTTTTGGTATATAACAAATCCAGTTAATGAAACTAATTTTACTTTCGTGCTAGCAGAAGAAGGTCCAGGTTAAGTAACTGAGAGATTGCATTAATTCCAGCTGAGTTAATGAAGCTGATGTGTTAGTTAGCAGAAAATTACTGTTAATTACTAAGGGTCAACCTCTGAATAAAAAGAAAAGAAATTACATACAATGAAAACCTGTTCAAAACTAGGATGGTGTGAAATGCAGCTTGCAGTACTAATAAAACAACACTGAACTCAGAGAAACAGACATCCAAACCCTTGTTCTCTAGTTGCATCTATTTTGACAGATCAGAAGTCTACATCAAGTCCACTGAATCCATACATATAAAATATTACTTGATCTAATATTATTTTAGTCTGTGGTGTTGCAAGACTTCCTATTTAGATGGATTCCTGAGCCTGGCTGAACCTTATGGAGTGATTGCCTGTTTTTCCTTTTTGCTGCTGCACAGGTACTTTTCACAGCTGTAAGAGCATTTAGCTTCTGTACACTTTAGATTTGTATCTTTGAACATAAGGGAGAGAGGACAGAGTGTAATTTCAGCCATCTGAATGTTTTCCACCTTAAGTTGTCTATCTACATTCTTTCTATTGTAAGAAAGACAGAAATGCACTGTCATCTGGTAACATATGATGATTTTAAGAAACATCATAGGATATGGTATATCTTCAGAATAGTTTGCCTAATATATATATATATATATTTTTTAAATGCAATAAATGCTTTTGCCTGTAGGCATGTCATATACAACCACAGTAAACTTCACCAATGTGAGAGACATCACTATTACTAGATAGGAAAAGACAGAATTCTCTCTTGTTCAGGAAGGGAAAAGGTAGCTGAAATCTATTTAGTTGTAAGCATAAAAGTGTAAGATAATATTTGGCGAGTGATAAATTAAACTTCAGATCTTGCTAGGTAAAAAGAACCAGGGAAGAATCTGTCTGTGCAGCAAGGCCCTTTCTACAGATGAAAGCTACAGAAACACAAGGGCAAACACTGTGAAGCGATTTAGCCCTCTTGGGTGAGGAGGTGCAGGTGAGACTGTAAAGATGCAAATGATCTTCTCCACAAAGAACAAGGGAGAGGAAAGCGCCGCAAATCAGAAATATTTTCAAACTACCCTGTCTGAAATGTTAACAAAAGTTGCATGGATATTTAAAGAACTTCCCATACATTTAGTTATTTCTGCTTTTACTTGCTTCTGAGCTTTAAAAGAACTGCAAGAGTGCTGCAAAACACACAGCAGATAAAGGAGTGTATCAAACTACAAAGTGTAATAGTTATCAATTATACTGACTGAAAAGAGGAAACAGAATGAAAGGAAGTCTGCATTGATTGAATACTACAAAGACACATTGCTGGCTCCAGTTAATGGAGTTATTTAGGAAACTTTGGGTTCTACTCCCAAAAGTAACTTCTCATAATTAATTTATTGTATTGCATTGCTTCTGCAACCCATTAAGAAAGAATGTTGTGACGTGGAAACCCACATTCTTGGCTCTTAAATGATGACTGCAATGCTATTTCTAACCACAAAGGAATATGTTTGGAAATTATATGAGATAGAAATAAGGATAAATATAAAACAATATTATACAAGTAATTTTAATACAAA
Organism: Falco peregrinus; assembly: GCF_023634155.1. Lineage (NCBI taxonomy): Eukaryota > Metazoa > Chordata > Aves > Falconiformes > Falconidae > Falco > Falco peregrinus. The sequence continues at coordinate 53,847,227 of NC_073726.1, forward strand.
AATAGAAAGATAGAAAAATGTCATTGAAAAGCTTTTCTGTCTCCTTGCTCAAACAAGACATAATAACTTGTGGAGGCAATCATGGAAATTTTTTATACCTGCATGTGACTGAATGTTCTAAGCTAGACCTGTAAAGCAGTTTGTACATACATTATGTACTGACATGTATAATTAGTGTATTGCAGGTCAAATTAGTGTATTGTAGGTCAAATGCTAAAGCAAATAATGAAGGTGGAGGAAAGCATATTCATTTGAACACCAGCTCAAGGTACATTCTAAGATTCGAAAATATTTGTTTATAAAAATAAGCTTTTTATTTCCTGTGCTGTGGTATATTCTGCATATTCTGCTGAGACAGAATCTCTCTAGTCAATGGAGTCAACAGAAGTCTGTCTTTAAACATCTCAGAGCCCAGAAGTCAAGATTTCAAGAACTATATCTGGATGTTCACAACATTTAAAATTATGATGTAGAAAAATGTGTGAATTAAGAGTACTGAAAGTGCTCAAACTCATAAAATTCATAAATTCAGGAATCACTTGAAGCACAGACTTATTATGGATGGTTTTAGAATAGAACTGCATAAAGTAAAACAGATATCTCACTCTTGTGTAGTGTGTCACTATGAAGAGAAGTAGCTTCCAATGTAGTACCAGTTGGTAATTAATACAGAATGTATGTATAGATGCTGATGAATTTGTTCTTAATTTTCTTAAGCAGAGAAACTAAGTGATTCAAAGCTGTCAAAAGGAGGAATTGTTTAACTTCTTCACGCATTCATTTTTGACATCAGTAATGGACGAACACACAGAAGTACATTTCATGATTAAACATTCTTGTCTAAACACAGGAGGCAGAATAATTTTTCTGACTAACAGTACAATGCCTTTTTGATGTAGTTCAATTATTTATGTCAACCATCTGATAGCATGCTTTTTTTTCCACACAGATTTATATTCTTCCACAGAAGACTGGCTGTATCTTACAGCTGTAATGATGGCAGGCTTTTTCCTCTCAGCCCTGTGCTGAGCTGAGCCATCGTGGCCCAAGCAGGTTTGTCTGTGCCGTGCCTTCTGGAAGGCTGCTGGCATCTCTAGTGCTCCAGGAGCCATGCCTAGTTGTGAGGAGTAGACCAGAAGACAGGCACTGTGTCCTGTCACAGGATGCTCTTGACACTACGGATCATGCCTGCGTTGGTCCAATCTCAGGGACTGGCATTAAACAACCCACACTGGGCTGCACCACAGGCTCAGAGAGGTGGCAGGGAAGATGGAGACAGTCCCTACTCATCACAGAGATGTAAGGGTGTCGTGCATGTCTGTAATTGGTGACCTAGGGACTGACATTCTGCATAATGACAGAGCAGCTGGTGGAGGCTGCTGTCTGGAATCACCAGCCCAGCACCTGGACACCATGTGAATGCCATTGGGGACATGTAGGTATTCCTGACAAGCTGCCCTCCTAGAAACATTCACAATATGTAGGGAATGGTCTAAATGTGCACTGTAGATAACAGAGGGCTCAGACTGCCCTGCAGTGTATTGTGCAGGGTAGGGATGACAACCACACTCCCCTCACCAGGTTCAAGTACAGCTTCATAACCTCGTCTAACAAAAAAAGCCGGCAGAATGTGTGGGTTTCTTCCCATTGCTGATCATGCTAAAGTGCGAGACTTCCTGAGTAAGTTTCAAACTGATTAAAATACTATCAGACTACCTGATGTGTGTTTTGCTTAAACTCTAGATATATTACATTTAATATATCCAGTGCCAATAACAATATTTTATTAATTTTTTGCATCAGTAAATATATCCACATGTGAAGGATTAGTGTGCAACAGTGTATCTGAAGTTTATTGGAAGTAACCCTTTGAAAGAAGAGCCTTATGGCAGAAATACTTATGTATTTTTATATTAGTACATTTTTTTTCATGAGGACAACTGGACCCTAGGGAGTATTCAGTGTTTATGATATAGTTATAACAATGACAAATTTATGGTGTAAGTCTAATTAATATGCCAATTTCTATGGGACAAAGACTGACTCCATAACATGAGGGCAGAACTTGAAACTAGTCATCAAAATCAAGCTCTGCCAAGAAATGCAGCTCTGATCTAAGAGCATCTGAAATGGACAGGATATATCTGGCTATTTATATATTGTACCATGACTAAACATTTTAAAAATTCTTGTGTGGGAAGCTTAAGTGTTGTTCACTTCCATTACCATGCCAAGACAGATTTTGTAAAGGTACTTAATAACCTGAAAACATCAGTAGATACCTAGTGGCACTTGACAAGTTTTGCCCCTAGCTGGCCAAATGTCTCCAAGAGTTGGTCCTTAGCTGTGCACTTTAGCTTTTACGTGAGGACTTTCACATAGTTCCACATACAATTTTTCAGTGACAGCGCTGTTTTAAATGGGTTTCATTCCTCCTCCTGCTTTCCAAGAACTCGTTTCCAAAGCCAAAATATAACCAAGGAAAATTAGAATTGTTCTTTTTATAAGCTATAAAATTTGTAAGTCAGCTGCTTTGGATTTTAAGTTAAGCCTGATTTGGTTGACAGCCCAGCCCCACAAATGGTTGCGCTGGGGTCTCTGGGGGAGCAGCATCCTGAAGCAGCCATGGCAGCTGGGAAGGGCCAGCAGTATCTTGAAACTGTTGCAGAATATGAACCTTTGTCTTTAGGCCTTATTTATCTTCAAAGATGTGTCTTAAAGCTCTGCTGGTTGTTGCATAAAAGCTCTCTATTCATCTTGGGACATGAGGGTGTTTCTATGTGTTTGTGGAAAAGAAAGATTCAGGATGCAGTAAGGACACTTCCAGAGGCATTTCATTTGGAGTAGAGATAATACATTTTTTTGTAAGCTACATGCTGCGATTTCCTTTTCAGTGCAGCACTTAATTGCAGCATGGCTGTCTAGATTTTCTAATATCCATAGAAGTATGGATAATTAGTGCACAAGGAGGGATGCACATCAAACACCTAGCATGAGGTATTTCTTTCAGTAAATCATTGGTCATTCTGTAAATCATTCAGTATATTTAGTACAGTTTTCATTTACGCTTGGAAAGACGTAGATTTCTATAACATTAGGATTGAATGAGACTTGAGAAAAAGCATTACAAAACCTAACATGTATGCAATAATGTTTCAACAATGAAAGATAATCAATGCTTGTTTAACCTGTTATCACTGCTGCTAAGTAGGTAATTCAACAAAAGTTGTTTTCTTGCTATTTAAGAGGAGAATTTTTTTGTTTTAAGCAATAGATTAAAAGGTTAAAGTGATTAAAGCAATGCAAAAAAGAAACCTGGTTTATTTTATGAAACTCTTATTCCTTCTTGCAATTTCTTCTGTTTACATCTTCAGGATATTAGGGTGATTGCATTGGTTCTGTATTTAGACTTCTCAGGCTCACTAGTCATTGCACTGGTCATATCAGTCAGTTTGTGGAAGGACATAACTGGGTGGGGTGCATCACAGAGATAAAACATCAGATTTAAGATGAATAAGAAATAACCTGCAGCCTGAAGGACTCCCAAAGATGTGATTTCAGATGAACCCACTGTGAAAATAAAATTATAATAAAAATTTGAGGTGTACAATGAAGAGGACAGGATAATATTTTTTTCAGCTGTAGCTGGTACCACATTTCTGAAAGCATGTGTAGCAACATGTCAGATTCCAATCACTCTTACTTCTTTTGATGTGCAAGGGAACTGGTGTGTGTTCAGAATGAAGAAATAGGTTGATACTTTATAAAGGAATTTAAAATTCTAAGGTGACTCATGCACAAGGTCATTGAGTTCGTTTGGTTTTAAATAGACTTTGTTTAAATCAATGCAATCCCCCACTCAGACACTTTAAACAAGTTACACTGCATAATTCTGAGCACATAATTTTGGCCCCTAAACTGGATAGTCAAAATAAAGCAATGTGAATCTCCCCTAAAAAAACTTCAAACAAGGTTTATTGTTTTTACTTAATTATGCAGAAAACAATTTTGTATGTAATTTTTTGTAAATATTGGCCTCTTTATATTAGTAAGTTATACTTATAGTAGTGAATTAGGTAGGGCTGTGGCCTAGGCATGGATGCTGTCCTGTTGTCACACACGTGGCAGGGCAAAAAACCAGATTTGTCTATATTGATACAAGCAGTGCTGTCTGCTGAGGAAGTTATGGCCTCCTCTTTATTAACTAACACAAACTCCTCACACTTTTTCTCTTCTTTCAAAATCAGGCAATAATCCAGGACAATTCCTGAGGTTTTCTCTGAATACGGTGATGTTGTACCATTTAAATACTGGAACTTTACATTCACTTTTGTATGTTTAGTAATGTAGTTATATTAATCGAGCATTTATATGTTAGTATAGTGGCTCAAACAAGGCAATAAACTATGCCAAGACAATTATTTTAATATAAGTGAACTCGTAGCTCTGATGAAAGCAGAGAACTGTATTTCTTTGTGTAGATCATTACAGTTAAAGCAATGCAAGATGCACTGTGTATATTATACTGGAAAATGATGAGGTGGCATGGTGGTAAGGATTGGAAGAGTTGTAAAATTATATAAACACAATCTTTGGCTAACAGATGATGCTACCTCCTCCCCACAACTTGGACACTGAATCTTGATCTACCTGAATGCATTTTTGTAACTGAAACTCCTACATTCTTTTCTTTTATTTACTCTTTAGCACCAGACATAGTGGTTTTGTCATAAGACTGGAAATACTCATCCTTCATAGTGCATTAGAAGCTCAAAAAATAAATTGTCGATAAATGTTCTGCTTTCTTAGTAGCTATGCAGCACAACTGGTATTACTATCCTGTCAATAAAATTCATATGCAGTTTCACTGAATTCAGATACACCTGAAGGCTTATCTTCGGCATATTTTTAGCTGAATAGATATATTACTGCATAAATGTTGTGAAGCTTAAGATGCATAAAATTTAGGAAGAGATTTTCAAAAGAAAATAACCTTGTACCTTTGTGCAAATTTTCTTGGATAACGAAACTGTAGTCATAAAATACTTAATTATCCATATTTTATAGAACCAGAAAGCAGTTTTCATTAGAATATCACATATACTTTCCCATTCATCTCATATATCAGAATTCCAGGAATTATTCATGTAAGGAAAAAATACATTTTCTGGTGAAAATCCTGTGAATTTAGGCTCTTCACAGGACATAAAATCCATTAGGAGGTTGTCAGGGACTGGCATGGAGAGCAGCTGATTTTAAGAATAGTGTGCCAGAAAGCTTTTAATTTTCTGATCCTCATCAGAAGGGTTAATTATTTTTAAAGACAACTTTCCTGCCTCATGGCAAACATCTGTGGGTCCCTTGGCTGACACAATGTACTGACTCCTCGCAGCTTCATTGACAGTGCTGTGTAGTCCCACACTGTAATGTTGAGCTATCAGTGGGATTTCTAAGCGTAGGAAATGGTGGACATTTAGATACTGCACTGATTCATTTGAGTTTTCCTTTAAAAGTTACTACACATATTTGCTATGTGTGGATATTAAAACCCCATAGTCTACAACCGCACTTACATGTGTATCATATGTATATGCATGCCTACATGCCCTATGCTATGTATACGTGCCATGCATATAAGCTTGGCAAGCCTTCAAACTTAGGAAGGAGTGATGATGTAAATCAGGCAGGATTGCAAGCTCAGGAGCATTTAAAGGGATATACAATTGTAATTTCTTGTAGTAATGATGGTAAATTTAGCCTCCAAAGTTGCTAAGCTAAAAGATTATTTTAAACTTTTTATTAATACAAGGTTTATTTTCATGTCAATAGTATATATATATTATGTATATACTTCATAAATACATCTTCCAGTGTGCATGATATGCATCTTTGTCAATATATTAAGGCCTTATTGGTGTCTGTACATACATAGAATCATTTACTTAATAGACTTACTGTTTTGCTCTACACAATGTCTAAAAATAGAAATAACAAGTATATGACTTAAATGTGTAATTTGGAAACACCTTATAATAGAAAATTGACTGCGCTTTGTGTTGATATATAACAAAAAGCAACATAATTCTGTGACCAAAAAGATTATTCCAGGCATGGAAAAAGACATTAAATGAATGATATTAAACAAATTTCATTTTACCTGAACATCTTCTAAACCATAAATGAAATATTCTAAATCAGAATAGGCATTTAAAACATTTCTGAAACAGATTTAATATATGTGAATGAAGATAGACAAGGGGATGGATTCTACACAGAAGTCTGTAATTTTGTTAAATTAATGTAATAGGGATTTTTCATTTAAGTACAGTAAGATCATAAAATTGAACCATTTTGAAAGAAGATTGTAATAATTATCTCTGAGGACCAATTATCGTCAACATACCAATAAGATTCCCCTCTATCTTTAAGTCTTTTACATGGGACAAGGCTGAGGTACTATAAAGGTAGTTTTATCTTTCAGGTCCTTAGGTTTTCACTTCTCAGTGGCACTGTGAAACTACACTTCCTTAGTTGCCTAGCACCTCTACTATGAAGCTACCCAACGTCTACCTGGAAATTCTGAGAATAGTAAAGAAGCCTACTATACCTCTATGCCAGTTCTGTGGTAACCAAAAAAATTGTTTCCTGACTCCTCAAGTATGTAATGATTTCTTTTCGATGCAGGATTCTTTTTGCAGAATAATATTTCTTTATTTTACTGAACATGTTTAATATGAAATAATTAAAATAAAATCACATGTCAAATTATATAACCCTTACAGACATGCATACGCCATGTATAATATACAAATTGTATGTACCTGTCTCGATAAAAATGATTAACTATGTTGTTTTACAAGTTAAATAAGAAAGTATTAATTAGATTGTGCCAGCAATGTAGCTCCATATTACTCTGTCACCTATGCCATTACCTATTGAAGTGTGGTTGGGTTAATACAAAGAAAAAATGGCTGTAACTGGTTAATTATGATAAGGTTTTATCTGCTTATGACTTCTAGATAGCTGTATTACCCTTCCAGATAATATTACTCTGACATATTAATGAGGTCTTGACTATTTCACTAGTGTTAATTAAAGCTAAATCTTTACCTGAAATTCTCAGCAACTATTGAACTTACATGTAAATTACTTCAGATCTTTAACGAGAAAACTTGTAATTTTCATCAGTATTCATTTCAGCTGTGTTGGAATGGTCCCTTCAGCTGCTCCTGCAGGCATGGTAAGGCAATTTCGTCATGCACAGGATTCAGACTGCATCGAAATGAAGTAACAGCTATCTCAGAAGCTGCCATTTATGGTTTTCATTTTTGTCACAGATTCTGGGATTGTTTGATCCATAACATTAAAATAAATGGCCATCACTGCTGTCATTTTTATCGTAGCATCAGAAAAGTTTGTCAGGAGGAAGATTTCATTTTTTTAGTATCTTGTCATGAGTTATGGAAAAAGTTTTGGTTTGTGTGTAGGCAAATATATCCCAATAAGAATTCATGGGATCCATGAATTGCAGTCTAAGGCTCACAAAAAGAAACAATGGCTGGTCATGAAAGATGAATATAAGGTAAATCCACGTGTGCATGGGCACCCAGATATCTATCCACACCACTGACAAGGTTTCTGCAGTATCTTTTAAAGAATGATTGGGGTAGGACTTATGTTAGAAATATTATTTTAAAGTTACTGATGCCACATCTTCTATATTTTTAGAAATTTTTCTTGACCTATAAGAAGGTAAATTTTCTGTCATTTAACATTAGCCAAGTCATCCTGTCACCAGAAGACTATTTGCGTTACTGATTCTTCCACTTTAGCCCCATGTGCCCATAGGCAATTAAGTTCCTGAATTATGATTAGCTAAATGCATTCTCCATTCAACCTTCTTCATCACTGTGATGAAGCTTTCATGTGGTATGACAATACGGCAAAAAGCAAAATGCAGACATTTAAAGAATAAGCTATTGTGACATAGCCTCAAAGCCACTACCAATGGATCTCTCAAGATGATTTGAAATTTGATTGCATTTAACACAAATAGTGTATATATTATCATTAAAATAGAATTTTGAAATATGTGGTAGGATGTTAATGCTTCATCCAGGCCAAACTGAATTCCAATTAGTTTTGCAGTAGTTTGAAAAACAGAAAAAATGTTGCAGTAAAGCAGAAAAACACGACCACAGGGCAATGTATCTTACATACCTTAGGACAGGATGAATTATCCTTTAGAAGTGCCTATTCCTCTCCATTTACTATGTAGGAGACTAGGAATCTTAGTTATACATTGCTTTTTTAAAAATTATAATTGTTCTTTCAGATGGTTATCATTAGGGATGGTGAATCCCAGTTTAGGATGTTACAAAGGAACTTAGGAAAGTGTAAGATTTAGATGGGAAGAAATTCCATCCAAAGTTCAATGGTTACTCAGAAAGCTACGAAACTGAGGTATAGTTAGTATTTAATTTTGCATTTTGTTCTGCATCTGCAGTATTTGTATCAGGACACATAAGGGACACAAAATACCGTTAACAAATGTTTTAAGTGACTGAACAGCTTTTTCTTGGTTTCCCTATGATATGTACTTTAAAAATTCTAGGAAAGGGTAATACCATTAGATGCCCCCTTTTAAGTATAATTTTCTTTTAATCACCAGACAAAGATCTCTTGGTCTTAGACTTCAAACTAGAAAGCACAGGAATGAGGGCTTTTTCATACCAGGACTTGCAGGACTTTGCATTTTAGGCAGATTTGCTGACAGGCTGCTAAAATGAGTGTGTGTATCAAATGGCAACAGCTCAGGACAAGCTAAGAAACTTGTATGGCGGACACACCTCTTCAGATCTAGATTGTGTCTGACCAAAAGTCTTTGCTCAACTGTCATCATCATGTCTACCAAAATGCCTACTGATATGGCTTGGGAAAACTGTTTATGAGCAATTTGTTAAAGACAGTTAGAGTCTACAATCCTAGACCAAACTCTTAATGAAAAAGCAGTGGCTCTTACGAGATGTAGAACAAATATTTTAAAATAAAATCCTCAAAACATCTTAATGAAACTGAAATACACTTTGTGCCACTATAGTAAAGTATATTTGCAAAAAAGGGCCTCACTGCATTTCCTTTCAGACTGAAAACTTACAGAGTAATATCTTATTCAATCACAACTATTCTGGTCTCAGTCTTTATGTTAATGTGTTTACTTAACCTTTCTTTACTTAAACGTTAAAACATACTTCACATTACTGGCAGCTGTAAAGAAGGCTAATTGATTAGTCATGAATTAAAATCTTGTCAATACACACCTCAGTTTGAGAAGTAAAAACTGCAAGCACAATTGCAAATAATTTATAACATGGCAACTTTTTTCTTTGCTTTCAAGTATAGTTTGGAAGTGAAGGAGCTGGGTTGCTTCTTAAATGTTTCTTAGTAATATAATGAAAAATTACTAAGCAAAATCAGAAGCTGCTCCGTGTTTACATGAGTTCTATTTTTATGATTTGCAAAAAGTACAAGCAAAGCTTTGAATAATTGCTCAGTATGGTTCACAGGGATTAAACACATCATCTTCTCACATTAAAAGATCACAGAAGTGAACATATTACGGGATTAATTTTTTGAGTCATTTTATGATATTTAAAAATGTTTAACTAAAGTGAAGCAATATTATATTCAGACTTCAAAGGCATTTTTACTTTAGTTACACAGCCAGGGCTAATCCAGTTAAAAAGAGAAATGAAGTAAAGAAAATTGTTGTTAACATCAAGCTAATAGTGATGTGAAATATTTATTAGTATCAAAAGTCCTTGTTTTCTATTTCTCTTTCAGAAAGAAATAATGTAAGTTGAAAGATTTGTAAATAGAGGACAGACAATTAAATGCTCCAGTGCCTGTTTGTGTTCTAATATAAAAACAAACAAACAAAACCCAGAATTTTCAGCTTAAAGCATAACATCTCATCTTAAAATATTCTCAACAGAAAACCTGGAATTGAACCAATTTGCTTTAGAAAGGATCTTAAAAGGGAAGCTGGCTGAACTGAAGACAGGTAAGCAGAATGCGGATGCGGTACAACTAGGCAGAAAATGAAAGGATGGCTTGTTCCTGTGATGCTCTTTCTTTGATGGGTTGCCTGCACTTGGTGAAGCGTAAGTGTAAAGCTGACGGAATACGTTTGGAAGTATATGGCTTTGACATGCAACTTGTGTTGAATTTAACATTCCTTGTAAGATAACAAAAGATTGACCGTGACAAAAGCATAATGAAATATTTTTAAGCTCTTATCAGCACTTCAGTGCAATGAATTGATCTTCACTATGTTTTTCCAACGATGTTTACATGTGTAGACAAAAGCGGTCCTAGCTGTTGCAGCAAACCTATTCCTTGTTCTGACAGAACCTAAATGTTTGTCAAAATACAAGAAAGATGCTGAATTCTACAGGGTAAAAGTCTTGTAGATAAATAACAAGCATTAGTCTTCATGTTGTTTACATACATTCTCCCTTATTTTTATAGTACTGTAGAAATGTCTCATGATACAGATTTTGCAGTTAAAATGCCTTTCAGGGTTGTAGCCATTTTAAATATTCTGTGATGTGAAATTCTGTCAAAAGTGGGTCAAGCATGAACTGAAGGGTTGTTCAATGGAAGACAAAGGATGCTATCATACAGAAAACAAGAGATTCCTTTCACATTGTAGCTGTTGCAATGTAGTGATGTGTTTCACCTGCTTCCACAGATATTTTATTATTCTTTTTAGTTAAAAGGGTTCTGTATAGTGAAATGTAAAAATGTTCAATAACGGGTCATTAATCACTAAAACCATTAATTTGGGTTCCAGAATGACAGTTATGTTTTTGCATGAATAGTACTTTATAATAGAACTTTATAATTCACAGAAAGTGAGAATGTATGTACGTACAAACATATATACTTACATATATATATACACATCTGTAAATATATATGCATAAGCATAATTTGGATACTTGTATTCTTGTTCATTTCTATGTGGTATAATTCTCATTCCACTTTTTTTTCACTCTGGTTTTTTCTGCACATATCAAATCTTCTAATCAGTGTTTTGAATGGTTAAGTTTTGTGGGGACTTTTTTTGCAGATTACTCATCACTCTGAGTACCTACAGTCTTGACAACTATGTGAAAAGTACATTTAGATGTATGGGATAATTAAAAAGCTGGAAAGCTAGAAATATTCCAAGAAAGATTTATGAAGGGAGCCTGGTGACAGGTGAACACAGATATTTGTTGAAAGAAAACAATAATATAGTTCCTTAATTTAGCATCAGTATGTGTACTAAGGACATCCATGAGTGGTCCTTACATTAACAAGCATATAACCTGTGTTTATACCTGCAAAATTATATATAATTACACATAAAATAATTATTAAACAGTATTCTTGAATTACTGGGTTATCATTTGTATCCAATATGATAGCAGTTCATATCTAGGACAGCAGAGCAAGAACCCACAACTTATAATGCTATATGCTTCCTGGTACTTACTTACTTATCCTTATATATAAGGATATACTTACATGCTTTTTCACAGATTTTTTTTATACTTAATGGTGCAGATAGTGTTATACAATTCTTTTCTGATGTAGTACTTAAAACATAGTATGGACCTTTTGAATGAGGGCATAAAGGAGGCTGTTGGAAAAAGTCCTTCCTCTTTAACTGCAAAGATATATTGGTACAAAGGAGTAAGGTTCAGAACTGAGGTCTAGCCTGGGGACTTTTAACAAAAATTAGATACATTTATTCAAATCTCTTTTCCCAAACTGTGTAGCTTAATCATTGTGGTTTTCCAGATCAGGACACTTTAGGTTTTGATGCCCCTGCTAATTGTACATGACAAATTTCCCCTGTCCTAGGAGATGTGCCTTTCCCTAGACTCAACACAAGAAAGAACAAGTATAGTAACACAGCTGTGGGCACAAAAATATCTTGATATTAATGGAGTGGGAGGGAGGAGGATGCTGAGTTTGCTTTCCTCCCTTTCCTTCCCTCCCCAGTTCCTGCTGGGCGCATAGCAGGAGGCTGCCTTTTTGGTGGGTGGGAGGAGGGCACTTCTCCTGGTGGGGGTCTTCTGTGTCCTTCCTATTCCTCCCTCCTCTGCCACATTATCACCCCGTTTACATCTCCAGAGCCCTTCCACAGCTTTTCTCTGGCTCCGTTAATCTGCTAAATAAGGCCTGGGAGTCAGAGCAAAACTGCAGTACTGCAAATATGAGTAGCGTATGAGTCTCTTGTGGGAGAGACTAGCAAATGGGCTCATCTAATTCTTTTCACTCCTCGTCTATAATTACTGTGCTCTAGAGGCTGCGGCAACATGCACTGGTAATAAGTTTGGATTTTATAAACTCTAAGCTTCAGGAATTTGCATCCATATTTTTCCCACTTGTGATGAAGTGCCATAACTACCAGGTGAAAAGGCAGGGTAAGGATATTTCAGCCCCCCTGTAGAGAGTCTCACATCAAAGGAAAGAAAGCTTCATTAAGCCAGAAGAAGAAGAGAAAGAGCATGATTTCTTCTACCCAAATGGGAGAGGGAGGTAGGTTTGTCTCCCAGGGCTACCTGCCTGTTTTTCATTAATGAGCTGCTCGACATGAGTCCCTGCAGGGCACTGGGAAGGGTGACAATGGTGAAGTGTAGATAAACTCAATTTCACTGGCTTAAAACATTGCATAAAGCAGATTAAAAAAATTATATTAAAAATGAACTTTGAAGGGAAACGAGGAGTCAGAATTACCAATATTAATGTTATTATTCTACATACCATTTTTTAGTTAAAGACACCATTTTTCTCTTTGAGAACAGAAGTGGATCTTAACAGTGATGATGAGTTCTATTCTGGTACGCAGAAATGAAAGAAAAATTGCTCTTGTCAGTGTCTGTTGTATTAAGCTTAGAGAATTTTGCCCTTTGTGTTTTTAATTCAGGATTTTAGCATCAATCAGTTAAAAGTCAAAACATACAGGTACACTTTAAATGAAGAAATAAATTTATCCAACAGTTTCAAATGTTTGTATCTCAAGGGAGCTATCTATACTGTAGATGCTCAGGAAGCTTTCTTTTATTTTGTTAACTTGCAGCTGAAACTGTCATATTTGTAAGATGTAGACAGAGAACATACAATGAACCATACAGTGAATTTATAAATGAAACTGTATTTATTCTGATTTAAAAATAAATGTACATCACCTACATGACTGATAGACAAGAATTAGATTTTTATTTATTTGATAGATTTTTTTTTCCCCCCAGGATGTCTGTTTAAATGTAGTCCTCTTATAAGACTTGTAGACTCTTATAGTCTCTATAGGCCTCTTGTAGGCCTGAATTTATGTTTGAGGGAACAATGACCCCTACAGCATGTAAATAGGTGCCTGAGAACTCTCATCCTGTAACATATGAAAATACATTTAACAGCCTTTTATCACTTTCTTATATCTTTTCTCTCTGGATTAAATAGAATCTCTTTGACCCTTGCATCCAGAATTTCTCCATTACTGTTATTATTTTTCTTTTGTTTTTAATTTCAGTCATTATTATTTCTGAGTTACAATGACCAGAACCAAACACTGAATTAGAAAAGAAAACATTAAGTACTTTTGGTTTTGTTTTTGTTTAATACACCCAAGAAATTGGTATTTTGTCCATGATTTCACAAAATTACAGATTTGCTGACTGGTTGAGGTTGGAAAAGACCTGTGGAGGTCATCTGGTCCAGCCCTTCTGCTCAAGCAGGGTCACCTAGGACCAGTTGCCCAGGACCATGTCCAAGTATCTTTTGAGTATCTCCAAGGATGCAGACTCCACCACCCCACTGGGAAGCCTGTGCCAGTGCTCCAACACTGTCACAATAAAGTGTTTCCTGATGTTCAGAGGGAATCTCCTGTATTTCAGTTTGTGCCCAGTGCCTCTGATTCTGGCACTGGGTACTGTGTTTAATTGTCTGTATTCTGTTACAAGTTACTAATGAATATATTTCTGGACACAACATAAATCTACGGGCAGGATTTATGCAAGGAAAAAAATCATATCAATGCTTGATAAAGCATCAGAGTTCCATAATTTTTCCATGTAATGACAACATACAATACCTTTGATCAATTATTTACATCTGTTGTAGATGGTTATGAAGTAGATTAATTTAAAAAACCAATAGAGTTTAAAAACATTTTCCACATCATGATATTAATCCATGTTAGTTAGTAACAACTGTGCACTTAAAAGCAATTTTACTTTTGAGATTTGAGGTTTTCTAATGCTACATTTCATATAATTACGACATATCTGTCATATTCTTTAACCTATTAATTATAAAGATATACTTTCAATCTTAATTTAGTTTTAACAAAGAGTATTCCCCTGTGGAATATTGTGTAATTTTTTGGTTTGTCTTCAATAAATTTTGAGTTACAGATATAAAAAAATGTTCTCAGAGGAGATGCAGACTCCAGTATAAAGACTTTAAGTCTACTGAGAAAAGATTTGCCTTTATTTTAGCTATCATTTTATAAACTGTAATGTAGAAATCTACTGACTTCAGTTTCTATGCCAAAGCTCCTTTGATTTTTTAGGAGCTCAGGGTAGCAATGCTATAGGGTGACATCCAAGCACAGATGTCCAAGTAAATGTGCAGTCATAAAATCTTTAAAGAGCAGTCAGTGATAGAAGCAAGGACTTCTTATGCATTCTTATGCAACACCCAGAACTATTGCTTTACAGTAGTACTACAATGCTTACCTAAACTGCTAACACTAATTTCTGCTGATAAATGTATCTATTACAAATGGAACTCTATCTTAAAAAGATTATTAAAAGTAGAGAATAAAACACTCAAAAGTTATGAAATGTCAGATACATTTAGCAATGGGGCAAAGCAATACTTATTATTAGCTTAACTGAAGTAACAGGAATAAACAGGCAAGGTTTTATGCACACAAACCTGTGACTGAAAGAGCATCAGGCAACCTCAAAATAAACAAATTAAGAACCTGTGCAATAATGAAGGGTTAACACAATCAGGGTGAAAACAAATGAGAATGTATCACACAACTTACATGACTCTTGAATTTTAAGCACTGAGCAGTTATATAAGTTTTTGTTTCCAGCCTAAATTTTTGAAGCAAATTAGTAGAAATTAAATATTATTTATTAATAAATTGTATGTCATGCTCTCTGGACTTGTTTGTGTGTCTGCTTCATAACTTATTTAGAAGTAAAATATAAAAGAAACGGAAGAAGTCTCATGGTTCATTTAAAACATAAAGCCACATATTCCATTTTCTCTAAAAAACTATAAAATAGACAAATATCAGTTCATATGAATGCATGGAAGTAAACATAATCTGCATGGGATGAAAATTTAGTAAATTAGACACGTGTAGCTCCAAATTAGTGATTTTTTAATACGCTTGAATTTGATTCCGGAGCCACCCTATTCTGTTCAATATTTTCCCTGCTTTTTCACTTGACTGTATGAAAAAAGCTTCAGGATAATGTATATGTTTTGTTTAACAGAGGTTTTACAGACCCATTCTGATTCTCACCATAGTACTAATTTTTCAAAATGCACTTTTATCTGAGACATGCCTTAATATTTCTGCAGGGACAAAACAGTCTTGTTGTTAACAAAATGCCTTACATCCCACAGAATTTTATTTTCCATTTTATTTTATTTGCCTCGAGCCTTTGCTTTTCTCAGCTGTCAGGAAGTAAGAATTTTCCTTGTTCCTAATCCATCCATTTCATTTATCTGGTTACCTTTTGCTTTTCATTTCGTGTGTTTGGAGCAATGTTGTGTAAGCCAGCTGTTCCAGTGGATTTTTTAGAGCTTGTGTCTGTTTCCAATGTTACTGGCTTGACAGATGTCTATGGCTCATATTAAGATTAAATTAGCTTCCTGAGACAGTCTATACCTCATACAACCATTTTGTTTTTTTCCACTCCGCTGTGCCACTACAAGCCTGTCTTTTACTAAAGAGAAATGCAATTTTCCATTTCCACATGTGTTAGTTCTACATTTTCAGCTATACAGACATCCATCCACTGTTTCCCATGCCTTTAATGCAGCACCTTTCCCAGATAATATATCGGCTTCTGTAAATACTTGCCCATACATTAATGACCCAGAGGTCCTACCTGGGGTGCTGAACATTGGTCCTGGGCTTGCTACTGATGTCTTATCTTCATTTTACGGTTTTATGGATCACCACTCTCTCTTTTGTCTGCACCAGGTCATAATAAGCAGTGATGCACTCACCGTACCATGGGATTACAGTAGGGAAGAGACAAAGCTCATATTTTACTTATTTGTGTGCACATCTTCATTTAGGCAATGTTTATTCTATTAAAGGAGACTACTAGCAGTCTGAAGTCCCTTCAGCAAGCCCAGCTGTACTCTTTTGCAGATGTCTATAATAAAGCCAGGCAGCTGAGTAATTTTGCAGAGGACCAGCTTAAATCCTAGCATTGTTTCCCTAGGGATGCAGCATATTTACCCCATTACAGAGCTGTAGAAGATGGTTTTGGAAATCATTATGACAGTTTATGCTACTTCCTCACCAAACTGAATGTGAAGAAAAAAGACATCTCTTTTTCAGGGCATATTGTAGATGTACATCTAGTAAAAGGTCTAGAAAGTGCCACTCTTCATTTACTGCATTTGGTTTCTGTTTTATAGAATTTGGGTTCTATTTCTTTTTCTTTTTTTTGTAGATATTGAAACATCTGCAAATTTCTAGAGCTTCAAAAGCTGATATGTTCTTCAAAAATTTGCATAGCTACTTAGAGACAGGCTTTCAATTCTGTGGAAAATCAGGAGAAATCTGCAATTCCCTTTTAGGACAGTTTGAGCTCACTATACATTCATGTCTACATTCAGCTTTTAGCTGTATCTTTGTCCAGTTCCTATATTTAACAGAAAACGTGTTACAGGAAAGATAGCTTTAAGATTAAATACCAAGACTGAAAAGAAACTTCTTTTACTCCCACTCTCCACTTCCATCCTCTGAATGTGGTAACTGGGACTCATTCTGCTAGACAGCCTATTAGGTTGGAGATGCAGTGTAATTGTCCTTCCCAATGTCCCTTTTGCAAATCTCACATTAGGGCACATGCCATAATTTAGGAAGCTTTTACAAAAGGAGCTGCAACACTACATGTGAGGCTTGTTCATTACAGGATATCCTCTCACTGCTGCCCTAGAATAACTCCTGGGCTCTTGATTTATAAAGGAATCATGCCAACATCCAAAACAGTCAGGGGCTAAGAGCATAGCTGAGAACTGGCATGTATCTTCTTCAGCCTTGACAGTGAGGTCTGTGACACACGTGGCAGCATGGGGCTCTACCTTGTCCTGCTGCTGGGGTGCGGGCAGCCTGTATGGCTGCTTACCCACCTTTCCATGAGTGTTACTGAGAAGCAGTTGGCATAACTCTGACTGCAAATGTCTCACTGATTTTTCTTGACTCACGTCTACTGAATGATGTCTTTAGTGAATATATGCAATTTCGGAACTTGCGATAAATTGTGGACAAACTCTGTCTCTTGCAAGAAACTTGCACCATGCGTATGGCTCTAAGCTCTATATGAAATACTGACAGCTTGCAAGCAATTTGTTTTCCAGTTCAGAAATTCTCTAGAAGGGTCTTGTTTCTGTCAGTGTAAACATATGTATATTTACACATTTGAGACATTCAGTCTAGGTAGCATTGTATCTTATAACTAGTGGAAGAAAAACTCTACAGGATTCCTCAGTGGCTGCAAGTTTATAATACATCTAGCTCAGATATGATATGACAGATGTTCAGAATATGCTTACTTGTTTGACATTTTAAGACGATTAAGCTGAATTTGGTTTAGATTCTAATACTTTAAATTAGCCATGGAGTTTACAGACTGCCCTAATTTTCAGTTTTGTAACAGAGATTCAAAGCAGAAATCCACGTATTTTCAAAATATGAATAACTTACATGTTGATGCTACTTTTCTGTATTCTATTGAGCTAATATTATATAAAATATTAGAAAGACCATGAAATTATTTTCAGTGGGAATGAAGCAATGAAGTAGATATTTTACCTATGGCATGTAGATGGCATAATTTTTATTTCTATTTTATTCTTTTTGCACATATACATGGATATCATGTGTAGTCTTGAGACTATTTCTTTGTGTTTGAAACCATTACCGGGACTCATAGAATCATGGAATGTTTGGGTTGGAAGTGACCTTTAAAAGCCATCTAGTCCCACCCCACTGCCATGGGCAGGGACATCTTCCACTAGATCACATTGCTCAAATCCTCATCCAGCCTGGCCCTGAACACTTCCAGCATTTGGCATCTGCAAGTTCTCTGGGCAACCTGTTCCGCTGTCTCACCACCCTCACAGCAAAGAATTTCTTCTTAGTATCTAATCTGAATCAACACTCTTTCGGTTTAAAACCAATGCCACTCTTACTATCACTGCAGTCCATGATAAAGAGTTCCTTCTCATCTTTCCTGTGAGCTCCTTTAGGTACTGGAAGCTGCTGCTAGGTTGCCTTGGAGCCTTCTCTTCCCCAGGCTGAACAAGCCCAACTCTCTCAGCCTGTCCTCTTACAGCAGGTGCTCCAGCCCTCTGGTCATCTTTGTGGCCCTCTTCTGGACCCACTCGAGCAGTTCCATGTCTTTCTTATGTTTGGCCTCCCAGAGCAGAACAGTACTCCGGGTGGGGTCTCGAGAGCAGAGCAGAGGGAGAGAATCACCTCCCTTGACCTGGCCATGCTTCTTTTGATGCAGCTGATGAATCTACTTGTATTCTTTTGAAATCATAGAATAATTTATTCTGTAAAGAATCAGTGCAGTTCATCTAGTTCAACCTTCTCCTCATTGCAGCTCCAGTCAGATCAGGTTGCTCAGTGCTTTGTTCAACAGTGTTGAAGTTGAATATACCCAAGGATCGAATCACCACAACTTCCCTGAGCAACCTGTCTGATCACTCTCACAGTAAAATAGTTTTTCGTTATTTTTAAAAGAATTTCATATGTTGCAGCTTGTGTGTTTTGCCTCTTACCCTACCACTGTGTTACCTTTGAGAAGAATTTGACTCTTTTCTTCTCTACTCCCTACCATCAAGCAGTGGAAGACAGCAGTGAGGTCTCCCTTTACCCTTCTCTTGTTAAGGCTGAAGAGACCCAGCTCTCTCAGCCTCTCATTGCACTTTGTGTGCTCCAGCCCCTCACCATCCTGGCAGCCCTTCACTGGACATGCTCTAGCCTGCCAGTGTCCTTTTTGTAGGGAGGAGACCCAAACTGTACACAGCACTCCAGGTGGGTGTCACAAGTGCTGAATAAAAAATAAGGGCGGCTGCCCTTGAACTCCTGGCTGCAGTCCTGCCAATGCAGCCCAAGGAGAAATTCTTTGCTGCCAGGGCACAAGGCTGGCTCAGTTTACAACCATTTTGAAATTAAAATCTTGGTAAATCTTCTAAGAAAAATATGTGCTGCTTACACCTCTTAAGTAATCACAGTACAATATTCAAAGAAAAGTTCTCACGTGAAATCACAGCTGCTCATATCACAGGTACGATGTGCAGTGCTAGGGGATGGCAGTGGGTCACAGCAAAACGCCTTCGGCCCCCAGTTCTGCAGAAGGTGTCCAGATCAGGGACATCGCTGTGTGGGCAGTGTCCGAGCATGTAATGCCTGCAGTCAGCCTGGGTCAGTGGGTACCCGCCGCAGGGTTGCAGTGCAGCGTGTTCCCCGGTGCCCTCGCCAGGAGCAGGCAGCCTGCGCACACTGGCAATAGTGGCTTCATTATTTGTATACTTGGTATTTTTGCTAAATGCCCAGTCTGGAGTTCAAAAATATATGTGAAATTTGTGATATCCATAAAGATTACGCTCTGTAGTAAGAGGACACTTATACATAATTTATAGTTACTAAATTATTAATACTAGCTATAAGAGCATAGCATGGGCTGAGTTGTTAAGGAATTTTGCTCTGGTTTCAGAAGCCTCATCTCAAGTCACACTCTGGGCTTCTGTTACAGGCCGAACCTAGCTACTTAAACTGAAATTTCGTTCATGGTCATTTTGTTCAGGTACTCAAAAGCTGTTAGAGGCAATACTGACTGTAAGAGCTGCAGCTACAAGACAGTATTATCTACATGGAACAACAAAGCTCAGGTGGATCTTTGGTTTTTGATAGACCATTTGCATTGGATTACTTGAAGCATACCAGTACAATGAGTTAAAGACCTTTACAGGCTGAGCTTCAAAGATCTAGAATAAATCCGTAATAAGGCTATTTTAATCTATAGTGTTTTAAGCTACTTAGAAGTAAACACTATTACAATCTAAAAATCATTTTAATACTAATAATTTAATAAAACTTTGCAAAAAAAATTTATAAATCTACACTTAATTTAATTGTTCTTGGCAGTAGGGTTGAACTGAAAAAATACAGTTATGTTTCTGCTTTAACTTAGTTGCTTTCTTCAGAAAGGTTTTGCTTATGACTGCATACAGTACTGCTTGGCAAGCTGACTGCAGCTTCTATTAGCATCTATTGACGGTATTGAACATATTCGACTAAACTGATAAAAATACAGATGAAAATAGTAGGCTCTGCCTAATATCCATAAACACAGAAAATAAATGTACTATTGATGTAAAACCCAGTCCATATAGCCTTATCAAAATAATAGGTACCTTTAAATAAAACTAACCCCATTACTATTTTAAACCTCTATTACAAGATCATGGCTGTGAAATTAAATATGGTACTGGCTCCCTGTGGAATATAAAGCCCATGAACTTGTACAAAGTTCCTTGCTTTCAGAGGACTAGCTGGGTGGAGGTATCTGAATGAAGAATTTTTAGTAATGCTGTTAAACATGTAGCCTTTTTCTGTTTACTGACCACTTTTTAAAATAACAACAGTAAATGACAATAAGTTAACCTACACAATGCACTAGTGAGTTAGCTGGTGGAAGTTACATTTCTCATTGCTAGATGGGGATGTACCCCCTCATTTTGACTACGCAGTTTGAGACTTCTAGGGCCTTTTTTCTTTATTTATTCCCAGATAATTTTGGTCAGATAAAACTCTTTATGTTCAGCGATCTCTGTGTTAGTTGTGAATTTTTAGAGTGCCTAGAATTCTAAAGGTCTTATTTAAAGGATACACTTTAAACTGTTTTTACCATTATTTCTCAAAGTAGCTTTATAGCACTCTCCATACCCAAGAAATATAAATAATACTTTCTAAACTACCTGTAGGGTTAGCTTAAAAACACTCCTAATGCATCAAATGTTGTAAATTAATAATTTTAACCTCTCAGGTCTGACATACTCTTTTTTCAAATGTAGTTTTATTCATTTTTAGATATGTATTTCTGTATACAATAAAACGTATAAACAATACATTAAAAATTACTTGGAGCATTAGCTGACCTTTTGGAAAACATCATAATAATAATAGCTTTAATCCACACTTTCAATCATACTCTTTTCCTCTTTCACTTGTGAATGTTGCAAATATACTGCCTACTTGTTTTCAGAAGTGTAATTGTTTAATTACTCATCATTTTTATCATTTCTACAAAATTCTGCTGATCTTTAGAAACTGAAAAGATTTTGTGCATCCACTATTGTAATTAACTTTTTTCCTTGCCTGTTAAAACAGTATCCCAGATTATATGCATTCTGGAAGCCAGTGACTGGAAATAATTCATGAGGTAGTTGTGTTGGACAATGAGCTTTCATTGTGTTATCATGGCAAAAGCAATTAATAAGACTTTTGGGTGGGGTTTTTTTTCAGATCAGAAAGACCCTCTATCATCTGTACACATGTATATAGTGAAAAAATATCAAAATAAATAAAATAAACAATAGCAGTCTCTTTCATCTAGCAGGTGAAAGTATCATAAGAGACAGTATGAAAGATGAATTGAGCTTGAACTGTTGGAGCAAATATTAGCAATCATTAACCACTGAAGCAAACTCCTGGGAGAGTGATAAATCCTTATCTCTTCATGTCTTCAAAACCCATATCATGTCTCCCTATAGCGTAGCTAAATATAAGCATTAGGCTCAATATAGGGTAAATTAAAGAAGTGCATTGGTCTGTACTATAGAGGCCAGAACATGTTCTTTTTGCTTTTAGTGGCAGGTCTACAAGCCTTAAGCACAGATCAGATTTGCATAAACCAACCAATAGTCCTTCCTGGCCTCTCTAAATTTTTTAACTGTATGAAAATCCTTACAAATTTGAGACCATAGATATGCATTCATTTTTTTGAAAGTCACTCGTGGTAGCTCAGTTAACAGCCAGCTTTTCAGTGGTAAAATGAGATACCAGCCAAGACTGGCACAGACTGCAACAGAAGAATCGTCAGCCAAAGTGGATGTCACAATTCCAGCTGCTCCAGGGCTCTACTTTTAATGACCAGATCCAGGTGCCTCCAAACCTTGTTCATGGCAACTCTGGAACAACAGAAGAAAGGGAAGAAATGATAGTTATGAGAAGCAATCCACTTAAAACAAGATATTATGTAGTACTGCAGTATTTCAGCTAAAGTAAAGGAAATTAATACAAGGGCAAAGGGAAAAGGTCCAGAAGAAATGGGAACTCAGTAATTGAGTAGACAGATGGCATTTATGGGGAGTGGAGGAAGGCAAACAAGATCTTAATTATCACAAAGTGGGGAGAACACTGGGGTCTCTATCATGAGACATACTTCCAGCCAGGTGTCCTCTTACTTAGACAGCTTGCTTTCACCCAGAAGGAGAAAATTCTTTTGTGGCCAAAGACCTGCAGCATGGGATGAAAGGTCATGCCAGGGGAGGCAATGCAGGCAAAAGAAACAAAAAAGAGTGATACAGGAGATAAAAAAAGAACTAGTAAAAAAAATCATGGAAAGCAAGAAAAAGAAAGAATGAAATGAAACAAAGATGAACATGAGAAATGGAAGAAGAAAAATGATGCAAGCAAAGATGGTGAGGAATGGAAAGGAAGGTATGGAAAGCTATTTACTTCTGAAGTTACTAATTTCTCTGCACTTGTAGTTAATTGTAGGTGACACAGGAAGTATAGAAAGAAGTATAAGTGCAATATAACAAAAAAAGAAGTAAAATGAGTTAAAAAAAGCAGATGGTATAACTGGAAATAATTGTTTAAGGGACCATTCTGTTACCAACATACAGATCAGACTCAGCAGCTACATACTAGCACAGGGTCTATACCAGGGGTCCTCAAACTTTTTAACCAGGGGGCCAGCACGTGGATGCAGTGGCAGGCAGTCATCTGCGGCTGCTTGGTTTCCCCCCAACCCCCGGGGTGTGTGTGTGTGTGTGTGTATGTGTGCAGTGCAGGGGGGTTCTGTAAATACCGGGGGCTGGATTGAGGACCCTGGGGGGCCATATCCAGCCCATGGGCCGTAGTTTGAGGACCCCTGGTCTATGCTAATGTATGGCTTGCAGACTGCCTACTGAGAGTGATCCCTGGCCCATTCCAGCTGCTGAGCTGTGGCAAGGGATGGCTCTGGAGGACACTACCTGGTTTTGGCCAAATTCATGCCAAAGAACTCTCTAGTTACCACTATCAATAGTCCTGGTCCAGTAGGAAGCAATTTTTCCAGGTTTACTTGAATTTACTAGCATAGATGCAGACAGTGAGTCCAGGATGATATCTAAATAGCAGGAGAAGTGGAGCTGCACTTAAACCATAGGAGAAGATCTGGCCACTGAGAAAGGGCAGCACTTTGAAGGTACTGCAGTGGGTGGCTGATGGAGCGATGGAAGGTACAAGGGCAATCAAACACAGCTACAGGCCTCCTGCTACAATTGGGGAGATGTATGGCAATGAAATTGGGGAGGAGCAGTCAAAGCAGAAAAGAAAGGTGGGATTAAATATCAAGATCTCAGCTTTAGCACAGTGGGATTTGAAGTTTCAGATACCCGCCAGCAGCATTCCTGTCTGCTCTGCTGCATACGGTTTATTAGGTGATAAGAAAGGCTGCTATTAAAAATTGGACCATGCTATTAAAATTAGACACCATTTCCCAAAACTGAACTTCTGGCATGTTTTAAAAGTCTCCATCTCTGCAGGAATCATCTTTTCACTAGTGTGTGTGCCTCAGTGCCCAGAAACCTTCAAGACATTAATCTCTTCAAAGCAGAACAGAAGTATGAATATGAACTCAGGCCTTTATTTAATATTCTGTGGGCATATTCTTAAAACGTCAGTGCATATTTTAGACAATTCACTGCACTTCTGTGCGTCACTTCATGTTTTTAGCTTCTGTTCTAAAGTGCAAATATACGAGACACCACTGAAAAACCTTCAATTGCCATTGTACTGCCTCTGCGGTTTCTTTTGATTCATCATAATAGCTCATCATGGGAACTGCTTCTCTGTACACTTACATGTATACTGTTCAGTGAAGGTTATTTGGCAAGATGCATATATCTCCTCAAGGAAAAGAAATACTTTTCATCTTTTGCCCCACAGGAGCAGGTGTAAACAAGCTCTGTATGGGGAAATAATCCAGTGTGTTGACAGTTGCTTCCTCCAAAGTTGTTACTTCAAAGCTGGGTAACATGCTACCTATCCTGTCTGGTTTCATATATTTAATTAAAAAAAAAAAACCAAAACAACATTAAACATTTCAATAGATTTCTTTTCCTTTTAAAATCATTAAAAAGAAATACTTTTGCAAAACAAGTGAATAATCCTGCTTTAAAATGCTGATTCCTTTTAATGCAAGTGCAGTCTTTAGATTGCAATTGAATACTCCAAAACAATTTCTGTGATAAACAGTATTCAAAGTTCTAAGATTTTTTAAAAATCAAAAGTAACAGAAGTGTTATGGAAAAAAACAAGTTCTTGCAATGCCTTGAGGTGTATGAGAGTCTGTAGGAAAAACAATGAACCCTGAACTAAGATCGTGTAAGACAGATCTACTTCTTTTTTCAAATACATAATTTTATTTTCTTGAACTACAAGTGAAGATTGATAGCAATAGTACCCCAGGCATGTCATTCTGGAGGCTAAGTTGGACCAAAGGCATATACATTTTTCAGGATATGTTTTTCACTTTGTGATAAAATGCTGTATTTCCTTCTGTAATATAGATTCTATTTACAGAATTTTATGAGCAGTTATATATGAAACATAGTGTTCATGCGTCAGATTTTATTAAGCGTCTCTGCAATAAAGGTAAAGATTTGCTTATTTTTATTTGTTGCCTTCCTTTTTGCTATACTGAAATAGTGAATTAATTTGTGAGTTACACATACTATACACAGCCTGGGTATGCCATTCATTTCTTTTATTGGTAGGTGAACATTTGGGATGCAAATTTAGAGCCAGTGTTTACTATTTAGCCTTTAATTTTTATGGAAATGTACAGTTCTTAATCCATGTGTGGGTGGCAGTATGGTTCAGAAGATCCATATCTGGACCGCAAGCAATATTTCTGGGTGTTATTTCTGCTTCAGTCGGTGACTTCCATATGACTACAGGCATTTGCTCTTGGCCTCAGTTTCCTTACAGATAAAGCAAAAGTGACAACACTAGATTTCCTTTGCAAACTGCCTTGAAAGCTAGGAAAGAAAAACTAAGTGGAAGGATCATGAAAGATGTTCCATTGCAAATCAGCAAAAAAATATTATTACCGAGTTAATTATATCTATGCTAGATGAAAACTAGCTAGCCCAGGTATGGAAACAGTAATGTTGCTACAATGCAGAGCTCAGCATGGCTGGCAAAACCTATCCAGGACCTGAGTAAATATTCTGTTGGCTAACCTACACAGAATGTGAAGCCAGCACATCAATACTGAGAAGGTTTAAAGGTGCTCCTGTATGTCTGGGTGCGCTGCAGCCCTGCTTCTGACTGTATGTTATCTCCATCAGTAAGAAAAATACACCAGACATAATAGGTATTAATGAAGAGCTGACAGTGTAAAATGTTTCAGGGCTCTTAAAAGTGAAATCCTGAAACTCAGCTAAAGCCTGGAATATTCAGAACAAATTTAAACACCGGTTGGCCTGGTCTTACTTCCCGCATGTGAGACACCCACAACGGCTCTTTTGCTGTGTTCACATGCATGTTCTGCATCAAGATCTTCCCAACTGGGTGCACAGTGCCTGTCTCCTGCTCCCTCTCTCCACACGAGACCTTGCTGTTTGCCCTCACGGGCCACCCACTTGGCAGCCAGGTTG
Source organism: Falco peregrinus (assembly GCF_023634155.1). Classification (NCBI taxonomy): domain Eukaryota; kingdom Metazoa; phylum Chordata; class Aves; order Falconiformes; family Falconidae; genus Falco; species Falco peregrinus. The sequence continues at coordinate 53,873,486 of NC_073726.1, forward strand.
ACATGGTGTAATGGGACAGCAAAGCACTTGTATCACTGCTCTGCCATGCAGGGATGAGCTTTCTACCAGCTGTGTGTTCGAGGAGAGCACACGTGGCAGCTCCAGCCTTACCTCCAGTTTATGACTTTATCAGAGTTTGGATATATGTGAGGTTTCTTACACCCTAAAAAACCAGAGAGCTGTTCAATATAGTTTGCTCAGAACTGAGGCTTTAAAGACAGGGGTTTTTTCAACAGTACTTGGTAGGCCTTAAATAATTAGGAGTGAGCATAAATCTAGGGGAAAGCCTGACCTCATTTTCATGGAACTGAATACAGGATTCAGCCACAGCTACCCAGATGTAAGACACACAGTATAAAGGAGCTTAAAATTGTCAAGTAGTTCCTGAATAAATGAGTGGCTGTGGATGAAGTGATTGGAAATGGATAATATTAGGATATAATCTTTGCCAAAATATGGCACTGAATATATGGTTATTACTACAGCTCCTTACTATCATTTCAGACAAGATTTTCTCTACAGCATTTCTACTTGGCTTTGTGATGTAACAACCTGTGGTCAACCAACCAAAAAGGGATTATGTCATCAAAAGAAAATTAACTAACTATAAACAAATATCTGTGGTGTGTGATGATATATGTTGTTCCAAAACACAGCAATATAGAGATGATGCAGAACAGATCACATTGCAAAACTTTCTGCAAGTTGACATTGGTTTTTTTTCAGCTTCCAAGGGGTCTAGATTCCCATGTGAACACAGTCAAGCAACTGACTGCCTGGAAAGCATGATAACTGTCACATTGCAAAAACTCTTTTTATGCATAAATATCTCTTCTGTGTAATACAAATACACTGAAGAAAGCATTTTTCTCTGTATCTCTGTCTCATCAACTCAATTTTCAAATTTCATCTGAAAAATGTATCTCCTCTTTGCCTGCCCACTCAGCCACCCAAAATCTTCCTTTTCTAAGCTCAGATTTTTTGGCTTTTACCGTGTTATTTATTTCTAGAAACCATTTAGAGATCTGAAAGATGTTATATAAAATTAAACTATATTCAGTAAGACCCATCCAGCAGAACAAATAACAAATGCCTAAGCCCACACTATATTAGAACTGCTTTCACAGATACTTGGATTAGTGCAGCAATCTGACATTGTGGTCTTTTTTTAATACCCCTTCAGCCAACTTTCAATATTTTCTCCTTTCTTCTTTTCCTCTGCTGCCTTCTCTCCCTGTAACACTGTAAGGGGAAATCAGCTCTATGTGGAGAAGCAGCAGCATCAGTCTGGGGAAGGTGGTGGTAGAACTGATGTGGGATCGCTGCAGCACACAGCTCGAGAGCAGCAGCAAAGCCAGCTAACTTTGGCAGGGCAATGCGTGGTTGTGCTTGGTGCACTGGCTGCCCAGCAAGGGCTGGAAAGGAATGAAAGAGAGGAAACCAGTGATACTGCTTTAGAGCTGAAATGAAACATTAGCTCTCTTTTGTAACACAGAATGGTATGATGAAAACCTGTCTGAGAGTACATTTGACCTTTAAAAGTTTTGCTTTTAGAGATTACCCTCTTTGCTTTTTGGGTTTTGTGCTTTTTTGTGTGGTTGGTTTTTTTTTTTTTTTTTTTTTGGTTTGGTTTGGTTTTTTGTTTATTAGGGTTTTTTTTTTCAGACAACAAGCCTTCATTGAATGTAAAGGATGAACAGGTTTTCCCATTGCTATTATTTGTCAAATTTCTTATTGGGTTAAGTACTTTGTCCTGAACTCTATTAGAGCCAATATTTTCCAAAATTAAGGAGTCTCATAGTCCATACTCTCCCTGAGGTACAGGGAACCCTAACCATGGACCTGACTCTCCTTCAGCGAAGTCCATGATAAGACCTTTGCTGACCTGGACACTGGCCAAGCCTCTTGTGTCCTCTTGCGGGACTTTTCAGTGGAGAAACCAGTGAGAGTTGAAACAGTGATGGGGTAAATTCAGTTCCCACTGATGTCAGTGGTCATTGGCTTTGATGGCTGCTGCACATTGTTTTTGTATCATGACATTAAGTGGCCAGAAGGCTGCTGTAGTAGCTTTAAGGCATGCAACACAAGCTTTACATCTCCTGAAGTCTGTGACTTTTGAAGCGTGATCAGATATTTTACAAGTAATATCTAATACAGGGAAAAAAAAGGGTAGCATTTATTTACAAAAAGAAAGGGAAGTGAAGCAAACGTTTAGGAGTAGTGGGAAACTGTACAATCACTTGGAACAAAGGCAATTTTTATTAGATCTGATAATAAAGCCCAGGAGGGACAAGGGAAGATGAATTCTGTGCAGAGTTATCAATTAGGAAAACAAAGGTAAAAGAACATTCTCATTGCTGCCATTCCATAAAGCGGACTAAGCTGATGATGAACATTCAGTGCTTTATTCTAGAAAATTGTAGTTATTGTTCCAGTACATTGAAAGAAGACTAACTACATATGAGATGCAAAATATTTCACAGTAAAAATATTTCTCCTAAAATTACTCAAAATATTGATATGACTACGTGATTGTGAACTAATTAAAAAAGAAATGAAATCCCAATTTCAGTGGTTGACACTTGCCTGTTCTCTCTGTATCTAAATACAGAATGTTGTACAGCATTTTAACATTCTGATTTTGAGCTTGGAAATTATTTTGTCAATAACTGAAGTGGCATTAAAGATTATAATGGACACAGTTGATTGAAAACTGTTCTTTGTATTAATAACCTACAAGAACACTGTTCAATACTGCTTTTGTGCTTTTGTATACTGTTATTATGACACAGTTGGGAGAGGACATAGCTGAAAAACAAAAAATAAATTTGTCAAGACTGAGGAAAGCAGGAGAACCAAAGGACTACAGTGTGACTTCTCCCCAAAGGTGTTTAAAAACGACATCTATTTGCCGTCCTTCATTCCTCATATATGAAGAAATGTTTCACTTAGGAGTTACACACTACCTCTGACTTACCAAATACACTATTAGTAATTTAGCTTTCCTTCATGAGCCCTCTTACAATATTTGGGTGAATATTGCTTGATCTGAAGATCTCCTAGTGTTCTTGTGTTAATAGTTTTCAAAGCCTCAGCAAGAACCACTTAAATTGTAGACAGATGTTTATTGAACCCTTCCTCGTGAAGGAAAGGGTTAGGTCAAAGGAACCTTCCCACTTCTTCAGCAGTGAACGCTGCTCAGTACTTTTCTGTTTTGATTCCCTATAATGGCTTTGTCCTCCTCGTGCCTTCCCTTTATACATCCTGATCACCAGTTTGCCCTACAGACTCTTCGAAAGGCTTTATTCTCCTGCTGTGTTTGAAGAAGGATTTAATATTAATTTTGATTCTTTTATTACTCATTCCTGACCTGTTCTTCTTATTGTATTTTTATACCTCCTTTGCCAGAATTTTCAAGTTGTTTTATGTTTTAATTTTCCTCATTTGGATACATAGTTTCCTCTCATCTTATTCAAGACTTTAATAGGGATATGTACTGCTGCTGTGCTTACAGTAAGGCTTTTTCTTCTTATTGTTTGCAAGGATCTAACTGTTTGACATTTTGAACTGCTCCTTTTGGCAACTTTCATTTTAACAATTTCCCTCAGTTTTACTAGTTTCCCTTTTTTTGAAGCTCAACACTCCAATTAGGGGACTTTTGGCCTTTGTATTTCCAATTCCCAGTTCCCAGTGGCCAGTACTAGAGAGCTGCTTTTTGCCTGGTTGCCTTTGAAACAGAACCTACATGTTACTTGCAGCCCAGCCCAGGGCTGTGTTTCCTACTGCAGGCTCCCTAATCGGCTGTTTTGCTATTTGTTGCAGGAGCCACTGATGACAACTAAAAATCATCTGCTTCACATCCGGGTATGACATTTCTCTAGTCTGCCTGAGAGTAATTAAAGTCTCTCATTACAGTTGTATTTCCTGCTTCTGCATCGCTTTCAGCATATCCCAGTCAACATTGCTTTCCTGGTTGTCACTGTATAGATCCAATACTATATCCTCATTGTTAGAACGGAAACACCAATTTATATGTAACCTTCCCTCTGGGTCACTTACATTGGACTTTTATCTTACACAGAGGGAAGCAGGATATACACAAATTAAGAGTAAGCAATTATTTATTAGCTATTGCACACAATAGGGAAACGAAGAGTAATGAGCTACTAAGCTAAGCATTAATATGCTCACACCCACTTCACTGAAGTAGCAGTAGAGCCTTTCCTGGCCAGACTATTGTCAGACAGAAAGAAAGGGTCAGCCACGGCTGCTCCTTGGTCTTGGGGCTGCACCTCCGTGCTGTCTTGTTGCTGTCTTCGGAGTGTCTGTTTCCCAATACTCTCTGTGTTTTCACTTTTTTATCTTGCATGGTTTAGCTCACATATTTTCCTTTACCTTCAGAAGAGTTTCCTGAGTAGGACAGAGCAAACCGAGAGTCATGTTGTACCAGACCAGACCCTGGATTGCAGACAGCTGAGCCCTAGGGCTGAGAGCTATTCAAATAGGCTTGCTGTAACTCACTGAGGCGTTTGGTTTGTTAACTTGATTTAACGTCTTTATATGTCAACCTCCTCTACGACCAGTGGAATTTATTCTACTTTTGTTGCATATTTTATTTTTCAACATTGTAATGTCCCACTAGAAAAACTATGCCTTTATTTAGGGGTAGATTTCATTCGAGTTCTGCCAACTTACTCCTTAGTTTGCTGGCATCGGAGCAGAAGCAAGTGCTGCTGCTCTGGTTCCCTTTTGTGAGTTCCAGTCTGAATGGCACTGAATGTGTTTGATTACCTGTGTGACAATATGCTAAACAGCCATGTTTTCAAAATTGAGAATTTGGTATTTCTTCAACAGAGGTGAAATTGAACCTGAAAAAAAGATTTTTATTTCATTTAAAGCATCTCATTGAAGTGTCTTTGCATATGAAATATGCTTCACTTTTGCAAATGAAAATGCTGCATTTTTGCATCCTTTTCACTCTTAGCCCTAAGGTCTGAAGCACTGAAGACAGTGCTAACATTTCTGCACGGGGTTGCATAGCTGTCTGTTTTGGAGGGCAGCTGGGATGTTGCACAGCCATGTAGGAGGCAGGGTAGGCTTCTGGGAAGAGCAGGAACAAGTCCCATTGAAGAACTGCCCTGCAATCACCCCAGCACCTGACTTGCCATCCCTTGTGGAGCAACCCCCTCCAGCTGTCCCTGACAGGCAGAGACCCAGCACCAGCAAGCAGTTCCCTAACACATGGGGGAAGAGCCCCCAGCACAGCTTCCCAAAAACTCTTTTACCTGCAAACTGGTCTGTGATCGCACTATAGCAAAGCTGACGATGAGCACAGGCAGCCAAAACTTCAAGGGGTGGGGGGCAGGCAAGGTTGTAGAGCCAGGTTGCAGAGCTTGTTAGTGCAATCAGGACCCTGGCATCCATTAATGTTTAAATTTTATTTTCATTTCCTTCTTCACAGCCTTTTCTGGTGATTTTGCATTCTCAGACATGTTCAATTTAAATTCATGAAGCATTACACCTCCAGCTGCCTTTTCAACATCTTTCCTTGATTTATCTTTTATCACTCCAACCACCTCACCTGTGCATCATGTTTATTGATATGGCTGGGAGCAAGGACATCCATCTCCTGTTTGCTACATATTTACCAATAGCTCAAGTACATTTGCCTTATTATGGAAAATCAGCCTGCTCCTCAGTTCTTTTCCTTTTCTGTTCCATTTCTAATTTTCCATCTCTCTCCCTCAACATATTTTTTTCTCGTCATCACTGCTAGCTAAGGGACCACATGCTGGTTACTCTTTGACTAGGGGACGTGTTTGTTGGATCATACTCTGGGGTGACCTGCTCCCCCTCACCACACTGCTTTTATCCCAAGTTCCCTCTTTGACACCCTGTCTATCTCATGTAAGAAACTGAAGGCTTTCATCCTTCATTTCCATATTACTGCACAATCACCTCTGCCTCCAAATCAACTTTCAATTTTTTTTAAAAAATGTTCAACTTCTTTTGCAGGTGGCTTACCTTTTCTTCAGTGTTTTTCATTGCACCTCTCCTGAGCGCCTCCATTTTTCCTCAGTTGTCACGACTGGCACCAGACACCTTCTGTGATGGGCTGGGGTAGCAAACACCCAGTTTTGCATCAACTCACAGAGCTTCACTCAGCGCCCAAGTGCAGGCTGTCGCCACCACAGGCACTCGCAGCCAACCCTGAGCACCAGTTTCTCCACGCACCTGCAGCTTTCACATCCATCAGCTGGTAGTTTGCCCTGAGACTGCTTCTCTACTCTTATAACTTGGCTGCTCTGATACCCAGCAGGATTATTCAAAGCTCACATGCTAACACTACCATCAATGAAACTCAGCCCATGCCAGCTGCCACGTTAACTTATTTCACTGGAGATGGAGAAATCTCTCCATCCTTAGCTCTTGCATCTTTGCAAATGTTAGTTTCTTTTGGTTTAATTGGACTAGGACACTTTAATAACTTTGTAACAGGAATTTTTTATTTTAAACACTCCTTACATATACACACAACTGCATACATACGCACACAGACACACACACATATATAAAATAAAAGTTGTGTGTAACCACCCTTTATACATGGAAAGTCTGCAAAATAAGTTAGGGATTAATACCAGAAGCAGTTGCCACTCCATTCCTATAAGGCTGCTCAAGCAGTGAGCTATTACAACATTAGAGTGTAAAGCATCACAACTACAGAAAAGGAATGTTTTTTATTTTAATTTCACTGATTTGTAGTAACTACACTTGTTTTCTTTTGTGTGACTGTGGGATTTGATACCAAATCATTTATGGGCCATGTGCTAGCAATCATCCTGAGGTCCTTGTCAAATTTGTTAATGAATTCTTCTCAGTTCAACACTTGGTTTTGGGTAATGGGAAGTCTGCCAAGTTCTGAAATTTGATTTAAAGCTTTTAGCTAATTGTACTTCTTTTCTATTAGTTTCATTTAACAAATTTGTTGCAGTGAAACCGCAGTTTATGACCTTGTTTTTTTCCTAATCTAGAATAAATTGCTATAAAAATTTCACAGTAAGGAAGCAACAATTGTAGCAGCAAAGTAGACACCCCTCAAAATACTAATCAGGATGCCTTTTTCTAGGTAACAAACACAGTCCGTTATTAAAAACAAACAAGTATATGAACTGCTGAGATTGTGCCCACATTTCTATTGAAATTTAATTTTGCAGAAACCTTGACACAAGATTTTTTTTGGAAGTCCTGATAGTTCTAGGGAATAATGAAATTCAGTTTATACAATGTGAGGTTATTGGCACATCTTCTTTGCATGGACCAGTAAAGTTTTCTGATTAATTCATGCTGATCAATGACTTGCTGCAAAATAATAATCCACAGAGGAAAGGCTGGCCTCAGCAATGAGAAATCAAGGGGAAGTATGAGTAGAAATACGTCAGGATCAGCTTAGCTTCCTGGGAACCTCTGGGACCATCATGCAAAATTTTGCCAAGATGCAGAGGACTCTACACTGCATGAACAGTGAGTCTGATGTTACTGGAGACGTGATGGAGAGCCCTTTTGGCACCTGAGGAAACTTCAGTGTGATGGGCAGGTTTCAGTGGGGTGTGTCAAGCTGAGCCTTGGAGCTAATGCTTAAAAGCAGCTCTGGGCCAAGTCTTTATTACAGATGAGAAGTTTCTGTTGCTGGTACACTATGCTGTACGCCTCCTAAATCACACTGTCATCGTGTTAGCCTCAGCTGCTGACAGCTATGGTGATAATCTAAATTTAGGTGAACTTTGCTCATTTTCTGCTCAATGTATCTCCAAATACTTCTTTGGTAATTAATATACAACGTTGCACTTAGAGAACTTTTTTTAAAAAAAATGAATTGTACTTAAAATTATTAGTGTGCCTGTGAAATATTTACAAGCAAAGGTACTGAGTAAATGTTCATTAAGCCATTAATACTTGACAGACTGCATACTAGTTCATTTTTCTTTCCATGAAAGAGAATTGAATTCTTCTTACCCAAGACTTATGGTAAAACTTGCAGAGCAGCTAGCCACCCAGATACTTTTTCAAATGAAAGACCAGGAATGGCAGAGTTTCATTCATTTCATGTCTGGAACTGATGAAAGGGAACCTGCACAGAGCACCTTTTCCCATGCTTTTCATAGCTTAAAAAAAAAAAACAAAAAAACAACCAAAAGAACAATTCTGTTTTAAAGAAAATTGTGGAATGATAAATTGAATCCCAAAACTTTTATGTCTGTTCTACAGTTGCCTAGTATTTCTTGCTGTCATGTAAAAAGGGGCTGTGCAATTTAACATACAACTTTTGCCAATCTTTCCATCACTTACTTCAACTGACAGCATGTTTTCACATATCCAGCTTTTAATGTCTGCCCTGAAACTGGATCACTGATTTTAACACATCCCTTTTTGCTTTCCACTTACTAGATTTTAAAGTGGGAATGTTTAACTTATATATTAAAGGCTTCCTATCGCAACTGTCACACACAGCACTGTGTTTGAGGACTTCTCTCAGGTTCATGACTTCTTGCTTTCAGTCCCATGTTTGCAATCCATCCCCACCAGGCAGAGACCATATCAGAGACATCCAGCATGAAAAGGGAGGGATTATTTTATAGACATGTTTCAGGCAGAACACAGCTTAAATTAGTTGTAACTGCCAGCTGTTACCAACTACTTCCTGGGCCATGTGAGGTGCAGGAAATACGCTCAGATTCAGAAGGGCTAAACAAGATTGAAATGATGTAACTTGCACCTTGTCTGGTCCTTAGGAAATTGTGCTGTTGGGTTGTCATCCATATACCACTGAACTCTGCAGGTTCGCATTTCACTGATTGGGCTCTTTTAGACCATTTTTTGGGGTACCTGTTACACCAATTGCAACTTTTAACAGCCTATGTACTTAAATCACAGCCAGTTCTACTGAATGCAAATGACTGAACAGACAAATAGTTTACAGCAGGAAGCCACAGTTGGGAGGAAAATTTGTCTTTGATAAGCAGAGAAAGTACCATGAAAGACAACCTGGAGCAGAAGAGCACTGTTTGCTTTTGTTTCTGGAAAACATTTAGTCTGAGGTGTTTGGTATTCTCCAACACCACCAAATCTGTGTTAAAATCCCCCAGACCTTCATGGTCAAAAATTACTGTGCTTGCTGACTATAAGGTAAGATTTCATCAATGGTTTTAGTCACTTTGTTAAATGGAGAGCAGTCAGATTAGGAGAAACAGTTGGCACATTTATACAAAGGGAGAAAAAACACCATAAATAGCCATTCAAATCCATCGGTTTTTTGCTGCTGCCCACTCTGGCATTGTTTTGAGCATACAAACGCATGTTCAATTTCAGTCGTTCCTTTGGTTTAACACAGCCTCTTCCCTCCCCCATGTAAAATGAGCCGTATTAAGACACCCTGGGAGTCACAAAATGGGAACAATTCTGGTATCATATCAAAAGTTAATGCACAATTATTATGCTGTCATTCGTGTAAGTATTATAAGGTTAAAATGTAGGCTAAAATTAGACTAAAATTGGGATGTATTTACATCTGACTCTTTTGTTTGAGTTCTAGTGTGATTTCTCAAGTGACTGAATTGGTGCTGAAGTTTACTAAAGCTGAAGGGGTTAGAGGTCCACTATCCTCAAGTGTTTCACTATTGTCAGGTTTATCAAGAGATGACATACATTCCAGACAAGTGTATATTTGTATGCTCACCTCACATCTGATTTATTGTCCTGGTCGGTACAGGCCAGTGCATCACTTCTCCCTGTTCCCAATCAGTGCCACAGCGAAGGTGAGAGATTTGGACTTTAAAGGTGGAAAGAGATTTGTTGTAACAGCTGCATTTGTCAGCCAAGAGGGAAAGAACATAATGAAAAGAAGTGAAACCCTAGCTATTCTTGTTGGGAGGAAAACAGAAAGTTGGATGAATGAAGGGATTAAAGGATTTCTTTTTAATATGTCTACCATAAGTCAATTAAACACAATGACTAATGATGATGACAGGAATGCATTTGTCTGTCTGTCTTCACCTCTGCCTTTTCTATATATTTGTGATAATGTAGTATGGCTGTAATGCTATAAAGAGGTGATTCTATTTTTATTTTAGTAGTTTTGCTTGAGTTACGTAATTTTCAGTAAGTAGATTACCTCAAAATATTACTTATTCAAGGTAACGTAAAGTTTCCTTGGAAAAATTCTCAGTTGTAAGGTTGGGTGTATTAGTGCTGTCAGTAAAAATAACATTTCACTGCAAAAGCACGTATTTTTAATTACTAGGTATAAATGATAAAGGACAGCTGTAAACTAGCCTCAAATGGTTTTCCTACCTGTATATAAAATATTTTCCTTTGGCTAACTTTGAGGCACTTCTACTTGAAAAAACTTTAAAACAGTGGAACTTTGATAGTCTAGCTAGCAATCTTTTGTTTACAGATCAGCATCAAAATCTACTGTCACTAACTTGCTGAGTGTTCAGTGAAGGAATCAGCAGTTACCTCTCTCCTCCTTCTTGAGAAGGAAACAACTGCCCCCTTTATATTTGACAGTATTCTCGGGCATCTTGTAAACTGTAGTTCATTTAATTATATTGTTCAGAAAAATAATTTTTTAAGCAGGAGAGAATGTGTGTGACCATAGTTTGGGAAAAACTCACATAGACCTGCTCTTACATGAGTTTTGATATTGAACAGTTTGTCACACACTGGCTGAATGAGTTATTATTTTTCTCCATATAATGGTTTATTTAGGATTTGGCTTTGAAACAATCACATAAATTCACTGCTGGTGGGTAGCTACATTGGAACTGAAATCTCAAAGTTTTAGGTTTTGAATAAGTTCGAATTCAGATGTGCACCCAGGGCAAGAAGGTATGTTATGTAGCAACAAATTGTTTTCCAGGTTTGCAGAACTAACCTACTAGTAAAAAGCTAAAGCTGTGGTTGTGGTGCTGTTGGACATCCCATACAATCTAAAGAATGTGAATTTCAAACCAGTATGATCTGGATTTTTAAAACTTTTGGTATCCTATGATTTTGAGAGGAATGAATGGAAGCAGCCTTTTACAGGCTGTACATAACAAAGCATCCAAGACAAGCACTTATTGTTCAAGCATGCTTTAACATTAAACCACCTTCAGCCTCAGCTTCTGCTGCAAAATAGATTTTCATATTGTTACCTCAGATCTAAACAGGTTCTATATAAATACACACTGCTGAAACAAACAGGCAGAAAGAGAGTAGGAGCTTGGGATCCTCTTGCTCCCATGGTGATGTTCATTCCAATGCAGTAAAGTTCTGATCTATGACAACAGCTCCTAAATGAAACAGGAACATAAGCAATAACAAGGCATTGTATCTTGAATAAATGATCATAATCTTTCCTGTTGTACTAACAGTTTTTTCAAAATTATTAGGTTCAAATCTCCCAGAGTAATGACATTTGGAAAACACTGAATGTGTGACAATCCATGTGAGGAATACCCCCTGTAATTACTTACTTTTAATTGCCTAACTATTCAGAAATTATTTAAGTTAGGCAAAACAAACTAATGAGAGATTCATAATTTTTTAATTGAAAAATATGTGCAGCCCTTCATTCTTTACACTCATGAATTTCACTGGGAAAGTACATTAGCTGGACTGCGCTTCACTCACTCAATTACCTGATCATAATCACACATTTTTGTGGAGCACTGGTACAATTCAGTCCCTTTCAAGTGAAAAATGTGAGCAACTTGAATGGCTATAGCATTACCAGAAACCACTCTCAGTTATTTCCTAATTTAAAGATTTTTTGCTTCATTCTTTTCTTCTGCGGACTTTAGCTACTTTAGCTGTTACCTTGGCAACTATTTGGTCATTTATATTGCAAACATTGTTTGCAAGCTACAAAGAGCTTTTTGAGGAGAAAAGGGAAAGATTAAATAATAATAAAAAGTTCTTCTCCTCTTTAGCCTTTCTATTTCTGCAGTCCCTTACTACTTCATGACAGAAAGCCTTGGGGACACTACCAGAGCTTGAATTTCTGGTAAGTAGAAAGGAAGAGGGTGGGGGAAAAGAGTAAGTGTCTGTGGAGATGCATTTCTGTGATAGTAACAAGTTATGAAAGAAAAATACTGAATGCATGCAATTTTGAAGCCCTTGGAATAAAGGGCCATTAGCATTTGAAGACTCCCTAAAAACAATTAAAAACTGAAATGAATAAATAATGTAATAATGATTGAAAAACTGTATTAGAACTGAGAGAGGGGAAGACATCTAAGCCAGGGTAAAGGCTGCTGTTTGTTGTGCGCTGTACTTTGACATAGAAATACCACACTATTTCAGCTAGTGAAAAGTCAGACCCTTCACTGGCAGCTCTGCTCTGTTTTTAAGTGAGTTGACAGAACCAGTGCTGATGCCTCTGCTACTATAGCCAGACAATTCCCACTACCTTCCTCATGCAAAGCCAACAGGACTCTCTCAAACCCATGTTGCTCTCAGCAGTGCAGACATAACAACAAACTATGGATCAAACAACAGTAAAAAAATCCAAGCAAACTAAAAGATTACTACAAACAAGCTCATAATTACTTATGAACCCTAGATAACAGTATTTTGCTCTTTAACATATGCTCAGGAATGCATAATTTCAGTGGCCTTTTCTCTCCCAGCACAGTAGTGAAAGAAACAGTCATTTCTGTTTCTTGTCAGTACATAGCTAGTAGACCAGTATTCCTACATAAAGATATTTCAGATAATTTGGAAATCCTCAAAGTACCTTGAAAAAAGAAGAAAAAACCTGTTATGTCCAGCTATGAAGGACATATACATTCATTTCCTAGGGTACAGAAGATCTGAAATCTGAATTAGCGTAAGTGGTACATGGTTAAAGTGAAGTTCAATTATAAAAGATCCACCAGAAAACTCAAGAAAATTGGTAGCAAAAAGCTAGTATATACAAGCTTAGAGTAACAATTTTGAGTCTAGTTGAAGAATACACAAAACCTGGTTTCAACATAAAGGATCAATATTAAACTGACACAATATTTTTGGCACAATAGCAACGTGGATGCTGCTATCAGAGTAGATGATTATCAGAAAAACTGCACTGTGTGGGTGAAGAAAAATAGAACTCTGTGAAAAGAAAAATAAACAACATGGAAAAAATGCAAAGAGGAATTAGGAAGGAAAGAAAATGAAATACATGAATAACTGGCAAAGAATCTGAAGAAAATGGTGAAAAGAATGATGGCAAAATAGTGCCTCAATTCCAAGTAGTGAGTTCATACCAATAAGAAGTTCTAATATAATAAGAATAAACAAAGAAAAAAAACCTCACTACAGTGATAATAATAAAAAAGGAAGAGTATAATAAAATGTTTCAAAGAACTATTTGAGGATTAGCATCAATGAATCTATTAAGTTGTAATGGAAATTAAACATTCATTATTACATAGAACAGTTTCTTACACCACAAAGAAACAATACATGCAGAAAGAGGCTGAAGTCAAGGAAATCTGTTGGTAAATCTAAGCCAGTGGGAAATTTGTGGTGATGAACTCATCACTAATATATTTGGTCTTTTAAATGAAATATAGGATGAATAAAAGCTCTGGAAAAAATGTCATTATGGACTAAGTATCAAAGAAAAATGATTTAAGTTACTCCAATAGTTAGTGAGACATTTTATTTCTTTTGGTGATAACCAGTTTACCATAGCACCACATTAGCCAGCAAGAAGGCAGTAACTGGTTAAAGATACAAAGCTTGGATTTTGACCTGAAAAGTCACACATTCATCAGATTTTCAATATTAGTATAGATATCAAAAAGGCCAACAGATTGAAAAAGCCACCAAACCCCCTTCAATATGCAACTTTTAGTTTTTAATGAAGTATTTGGCATTCCATACTACAATTCATTCAGGAACATCTTGAAGTTTAAGGTCTACCAACAGAAATAATTAGCTTTGAAAAGGTTTCACATTAAGATTAAGGTCAGATTGCAGAAGTCTATAGTAACAGAAAATAATGCCAGTGAGAATTTATTCTCTAACATCTACCTGTGTTGCCCTTGATTGTAGTGTGGTAAAACACAGACTCATACAATGTTGACAATACCTGATTTAAAACCTCTTTTCTAGATTCAGATTTTCTAAGTGTAACTGTTCTTTGAAGAAGTGATTTTTTAAAAGAAATCTTTAAGAGGAAATTACATGAGTTTGTTATTTTAAAAAGTGATCAGAAAACATGCCAGCAGAGAATATTTTCTTCCCAAACTGCACAAGCAGAGCTAATAATTAATCACAAAACCAAACCAGGTCTCAGCTCAGGTATTATGGTAGAAGGCAAAAGGATACATGGACCATTCATTTTCTTAACTGGTAATGTGAATCTAATAACCCCCCTAAAATAACGTCTGAATTGCCAAAGCAGCAGTTTCAGCTGATCATCAAAAATCTACAGTTTAAAAACACCTATGAACTTAATTTCAGTGTAGTTAATTTAACACAATTAAAGCTGAAGACACAGAAAAATATAGCTAGAGCAGAAAGCACTATGTAGTTAATGCAGGGTATTTGAAAATGCATCCATTTTCATCAAAATAGTAAATACTTTTTTCTCTAAATTTTTCTGGAAGCTAGAAATAATTAGGCATATCTCAAAAATCAATCAAGAAAATCTCTAAGACAGACACACTGTACGTGAAGGAACGCACAAAAGATGACCTACGCAACCTGGTGTAGAAGACAGCCTAAGATCTTCCTAGGACAGAGAGCAATGGTGGAGCCTGCTTTATGTTTTCTGTCTTATTAGATGACAGAGAAACGAATCACAGTCAACATAAAACAAATCGCGTGATCATCAGGTTAGCTGACTACATCACTCACTTTGAATCTGTCATGTGGTTCTTCATGCAATGCCATATCAGATTCAGAATTTACTGTCAATGACTTGCAAAATTATGCCTCTCATTGATCATGTAAGCTTTTTTATTGCACTAGTGCACAAACAACTTCATGTCTACTTCACAGTATCTTTTATCATTCCTTGGACACCACACACTTGCAATGTATAACTTCTTCCCAGATGTTCAAGTCTTTTATTCATTAAAGGCATAAATTCAGCAAGGCTTTAAAGGAAATCCATATATTTAGACGTGTATTTAGTTCTATTAAGTTAATACTTCAAAGTGATCTTTAAATGAAGCACATACCCTAAGGGGTATTTTTGAACCAGAGCTACAAATCCTGTCAGAAATTCATTCCTGGCATGCAGACTTTGTTCCATTGTGTTTCAAGACTGTACCAGACTAATACATCTCAGCTGCCTAGTGAGTGCTCAGCTGACAGTCAGAATCGCCTAACATGCAGCCATGTCATTTACACACTAGTAACGCTCACATGCATTGGGAGAGCAGAAAAATTCATAGGTCAGGAAGCTTACTTCCCTTCTGTTCAAATACAGTAAATACAAAAGAAATAAAAACACTTACTAATTGGGGGTGGGGGTGGGGGGGTGGGAAGTGGCGGGCAGAAGGAAAAAAAGATAATTTTTTGCCATTAAGGCAAAGCACTGTGTAGTTTTAAAGGCGATGCACATGCTTGAGCCATTTAATTCCTCCTTGAAGCCTGAGGAGTAAACATAACTTGCTCCCTTTTGAGGCTTAAGTAAAACCAGTAAAATTCATCATCTGACACAGTTTTAAACTGTGACCTGGGGAGCTAAGGCTACTCCAGCAGGAAGCAAATCAGAGATCTGCTTTCCCATTTAATATTGATGATAAAACTTGAAAGTCATTTACCTTTTGGATGTTAGTATAATGTAAATTTGTTACCACTTTTTTTTTTTTATTTGACTGATTAAACTTTCATAAAAGTATGAGTAATGGAAACTGATTTGTCAGGATTAGAATTTTCTAGCAGAGCTATAGTACTGATTGTTTCTAGCACCAGAGCCACACAAATTTCCCATCTAGGGGTAGAATAAAATAAAACCAGATAGGCTGAAACAGCTTGAAAGAGCTGGGTTTGCAAAATTCTTTGCATATTTCAGCTGGCTGATGACAGTAGACATCATATGATCATCCGTATGTTTTTCTGAGCTAACAGACAAAAATTAACTGTTTCTGGTTTTAGTTCACTGGAATTTAGGGATTCTATTTTTACTTCTTAGGGAACCCAAATATGAATCCATGTTCCTAAGATTTCTACTTGTTTTTCAGGAAATGAGAAAGAAATCCAGAAAAAGCTGAGCCTAGTTGAAAAAGAAACATTTTCTTGTCAAATGTGAAAGCTTGTTTTAACCTGAGAGTCTCATCAGCAACATTTTTATTCTGCCACAGAAACCCTCACCGCAGTAAAAGTTGTCTGACAGTTGCTTTCTCAAATACTTAGACTAATGCCACCTAATGCATTGACACCTTTAGTATTCCACGATGCTGGATTGGATATCCTAAGAGAGTATCTTTTCCCCTTGCAATTTTCATTTATGCCCTCTGTATTTGGGACCCACCTCAAAGAGGGCAGTGGCAACAATATGTGCACTCATAGCTGAGCTGCACTTCTGGATTCCCTCAGTTACATTTTGAATAATAAATCTGCTAACTCCATTCAGGAAGGATGGAGGACAGATTTACGTGGCTTCTGCACTGAAAAAAATTAGTTTCAGGACATCAGAAGCTGGGGGGGCACCCTGTTCATCTAGTCATTTGGTACTGTTTCTGCCCCAATTTTTGCATCTGAGGTCTAATGGAATCAGGAATAACCTTTTCTGTATTCATAGGCTGTGACCTCTACAGGTTCAGCCTTACTTTCAGCTCAGCCAACAGCCACCCATTTCATTAGCATGTTATTTCAGTCAAAACAGCACCTGGAAACCAGAATTTTATAGACCAGCATCCCTCACCTGCATGCAGAATATCAGCGGTTCACTGCTGATGGAAAATATTGTGAGTCCTTGCCTAGGAGAATGTTTTCTTGCTGCTGGAAATACACCGTGTGCCTGTTTGGTTGTCTGCTGCTTGGCCCCAAAACCCATCCCATGCCTGCCCATTTTAATTTCATTCCCACCACAACTTGCTTCTCTATGCTTTGGGTAAAATTAGGTTCCAGAGGCTACCCATGCTTTTGTACTTTTTGTGCATCACTACCTTTAGCTTTTCCTCTTTTGTCCCAACAGCAGCACCTTTGGTGTTATTTCTTTGGCCTTGAACCAGTTTTCTTCTCCTGCCAAGTGCCATAGATCCACAAAGTGCTTGTTCTGCAGTTGTAACTTTGCAGCTTCATATAAAAGAGCAAAGCTTGCTCTGAAGCCCTTGCTATAAATAGAACAGAGTTTTTCTTAGGTCTCCTACTGATTTGCCAGATTGGTTGTATCTCTGCTAATCAACCTGAATAATACATTGGCATACTCCTTTTCTCTTAAAATCATGCTGTATAAATATTTTGCTTGATGCTTCTGAAAGGTTATTTATATTGTTTTAAATAGAAGAATATCTCTACTATGCCTAGATATTTTAAACCTTAATCATATGTTGAAGCATCACTATATGTACACATTACTTGTGTATGTATAATTGAGCTATTTGCAGGTTAATTCTAGCAAGGTGACCTTAAAGTAATTTTTTTCACTTCTCCTTCCATCTTTTCCATCTTTCTGGATGCCAGTCTTCAGATCATCAGTAAAACCAGGAAGGTGTTTATTATGTGCTTGGATACAAAAACTTGCTCTCTTCCCCTCACAGTCCCCTATAAATACCTTGAGAAAGCTGTTTTAAATATAGATTAACATCCTGAACAATTTTAATATATAGTAAAAAATCCAGTTTAGATATCTCAGTGTGGAAAGGGAGAGAGATTCGGTTAATAAGGCTTTTAAAAATAATATAATTAAGAATCCAGGTCATTAAGAAAATAATGAAGACTTGGTCATTGATATGGAAATTTCACTATTATGAAAAGAGGAAATCTATAGGTCTATTAAAAAAAGGGATTGACAATATAGCCTTAAATATTTGCGGGGTTTGCAAGTACATTTAAATAGAATGTAATCTAATTTCTTTTGGGAAAAAGTACTTGCACCAGCAGAGTTTGCAATGGAAAAAAAATGAAATATGGCTGTAGTTTGGACCTACAGCCAGGATTCAATCCAATTCAAAAGCAAGTACCAGTATCTGTAATGAGCTGTTTGAGTATTCAGAGCAGATCTATCAAATTTGTGCCTTCAGCTAATTGCCCAAGAGAGTACAATAATTAAGAAAATAGCCCAGGAATAGGACACCTATTCCCCATTCCTGCCTCTGCTATAAAATGTTACTTCCAGGCATTTAAGATGGCTTTTCAAATTCTTATGCATATTTAAGGAATCTCCTGTGGTCTTTTTTGGGAGTAAAGAGGAGAGCAGGTGTATTTTTGGGTGTACACAAGATGCTTGCTGTTGTGCTGTTGTATCGTGACAATCTGAAACATCCCACAGCAGCTCTGCTAGCACACTCTCAGCTGATGTGTGACACGCTGGGTGGCAAACCCAGAGTGCCAAAGCCTGGCACTATTGCCAATAGAAACAGAAAACAAACACACAATGAAGGGCACACCCTCCTCATAATTTATATGCTATTAGAATGAATATTTCCTCCATTTTTGTAGAACTGTCAAATCCTCAGTAATTATTAGAACAGTGAGCAAAAACCAAGCCAAAAATATGGGCAGGAAAAGGTATTTCACATGTTTTGGCCAAATAGCATTCAGCATTAACCCTGTATTTATATATATATATATATATATATATATATATATAGGTATATGTGTGTGTGTGTGTGTGTATCTGAAGATACAATCTATGAATCAATAGGAACAGAAGTCATCTTAAATTGCAATGAAAAAATAATCATACATTTGCTGAACCAAGGTGAGAAAGTTATTTCTTTTTCAGGTGAGTACCAAGAAGAAGATTAATCACAGGGTGAGTACATTGTCTGATGAGTCAATCATTAAAAAAAGCGTTCATTACAATTAACATCTCACTGCAATCATTTATGTTATCTTCATGTTATTTAGGAAGTTTTAGGGTTCTTTGCCCTCGCTCTAATTAAAGATGGGGATTCAGAAAGATAGGAATATTCTGGTGCCACTAAAAGTCAGATATTGAACATATTTCTGTAGTTTTACACACAGGTAAAACAGAAAGAGGAGAGAGGCATTTCTCTAAAGCTACAAAGCATGCCATGAACAGAGACAGGAATAGGAACAAGAGGTAATGATACGGTATCCTCTGTGTCAATTAGTAGATCTTAAGAACTGCCTTTCCCAATGCATGTGCTACTAGATGCAGAAGGACTTTGTGTTCTAAGAAGCATTGTCCATACCATAACTATTGTGAATTTGCCTATGCAGTTGCTTATTAACACAAACAAGCAGCACTAAATATTAGGCAACATGCATTTAAGTTCCAAGGTAGGTCTCTAGAGGGACCGACCTTTAGAGGGACCAACCTCTGGAGAGTCAGATCTTCACTGTATATAGTGCACAGAACTGTTGGATATTAGTCACATTAGATTTTATCTCTTCAGTGTTTACCAGCCAAATTAAATGTATATCTGGTACACGAAGCAAGTAATACTGCTTAAACCATTGTTATATGAAATCACTCACACACAACTTGCAATACAGCTTTTGCATGTGGAATGGGAGCTTAACAGACAAAAAAGAGCCTTATGGAATGTGGAGCTGAGATTTATGTATAAAGTAAGTGAATATTAAATATTTGTATTAAGAAACACTGACATTTTAAATATAATTACAGAATTAAAGACACTTGTAAGACAACTTCATGTTCAAACATAGTCTGTGTATGCCCACAAGTATGTATTGACAATAACAGAACTGATGAGCAGTCTAATGTAGACATTTGTTGTTTGTACAAACAAGGTCTGCTTTTGTCAATTATCACAGATAAAACCTTAGTCGGAAAAATATCTCACTGAACTTTAAGGATGTCAACCTGACTCAAGATTTCAGAATCCATTCAATAGTGATTAACTCAGAAGCATGTGAAAAGGATAACAACATACTCTTTAAATATGGTTTGGTAAGTAAATAATCTTTATTTAAATACAAAAATATGTACCCATTGAAAAATACAGTGTTTAGTTACATTTGTTGAGAGTGTGATTCTATTATCCTTATTTAAATTGTCAGCTGTACCAATGATTATTCCCACCACGGTCAAACCCAAGAAAATTATTTCTAGAATATAGAGAGATTTCATAAATACACTGTTGCCTAATTCTGGAGATTACGATGTTTGTGATGTTAAAGTTCTGCATCTAGATGTCATTGAACATCCCAACTACAACGCTGCCATACAGTCAGGAACAAAACTGACACTGACTAGTGGCTTTCTTTAGTGAACTTTGCTAGAGGGAAATGATTCATTAGACACTGCCAGAATGCACCTTGCATTGACCTCTCTTACCTACTGCAGTCATGTCCATAAAGTAGGCTCCTGAAAAACATATGCTGTGTGGCTGATCCAAAGAAATGATGTTTGGGCTACAAGAAAACACAGGGCAAGTGTAGAAAGAGCAGACTGGGAAATGAGAACAGACCTGGATATGGATGAGAAGACACGAAAGTGTGAAGGACAGGTCAGATTTCCAGGAGGGATGTAGAGGAAAAATCAGAAATAGTCAGGAAACAGAGATAACCTTGGTTGAGAGGAGAAGTCTTAGAACAGAGATTTAGATGATCATCTTTTGAAGATTGTGCATGCATGCACAGCCGTGACCTTGGGCCTCTGAATGTAGTTACTGTGGGGCTTCATTCGTATTTTCAGTGTATCAAGCCTCTCAGCACCAATCACAGAAGTCACAAGCAGATCAGACCAGGATATCCATGTCTGCTCCTGACTGATCTTCTGTGCCTTCTGGGCTTTTTAGAGCTAGGCTCCTCCACTATTTCATCAGCATCGCTACTTTGGTTTTTTTTATACTTCTCTGAGTATTAGCATCATAATCAGATGCTGCTACCACCCTGATCATTTAATCAAGGTCAATTTAAAGATTTAAAAGTTTGTTAGTATATGGTATATAAAGATGTTAATTGCCTCAATTTCATCCTCAATAAAACTAGTTGTTCTCAAATATATCTGGCTGATATTTCAGTTTAGAGATAGCAACGTTTTATTTAAAGCCAAACAACAAAGCCATCAGAGGCATGGGTCTTCAAACTGGGAGACACCTGCATATATCAGACTCATTACAAGCCAGGTAGATGAAAGTCATTGGGACCTGATAGTGCAAAGATTTGGGACATCCACATAATAAAAACCTCTTGGTATAGCTTAAGATGGCATTACAGATTATCTCACAGGAACAAAAGCCTGGACATTCTCACTTTCCTGTCTGTGTTTCAACTTTCCTCTCATATAGATGCAGACATTAAAGAATGATTTAATTTTTTTTAGAAACCAGAGCTGTGTAAATTAGTTGTCATCATGCTGCAAGCCTCTCATATTTATGTAGTAATAGGTGAAGGGATTTTCACTTCAAAGTTGGGACATCACAGGACTTTAAGATAAAATTAATGTCTGAAACAGCTCCTCAACAAACAGCCTCTCAACAGCTTGTTCTTTCAACTGAGGACACATAACATATATATAGATATATCTTTGTGCATGTGTGTGTGTGTAAGTTTATATATATATATATATGCAGGTGTGTATATATATGGATGAATGGCTGGCTGGCTGGATAGGTAGATAGACAGATAAATATCATCTGAGGGTATATATTCTACCTTTATGTTCTCTTCATCAACCTAAACCATTATCAAGCTTTACACTTTCCTTCTTTAAGCTAGTCAATAATCAAACATTTTTTCAATACTTCTTGACTATTATTCTTCCTAGTTACAATGCAAAAACAGCATATGAGCCTTAGCATTTTTCTAACAGATTTCAACCCTCAAACATCAGAGAAGCGGCAAGTTAATCTGCTGATGTAGCCCTTTTCCAGGTGCTTACTGCAGAATAACTAGTCATCCATTTCTGTTCTATTCCACTTTTTTCTACCCTGTTCCTCGTGATGGACAGTTCTCCAGTTCTTTTTAAAGAAGGTGCATAGATACATTTTTTGTAAAATTTTCTTTAGAAAGACCCTATTGCTTTTCTTCAAGAACATCTCACCTCGTATCAATTCCTCCTCAAAAAAATCCCAGCCTGTCAGCAATCCTTCCTTCTGTCTCTTCTTGTCTCATTCTGTGCCACTTCACCTGGCTGATCAGATCCATCTAGGACATGCATGCTCAGAAGTGGAGCTGAATCAGCTTTGGGTGTGGATTAACCCTTGTACAGTTCCTAAAAATGTACCTGGCAGGGAATAACTGGTATTACTGTGTGGACTGTGCACAATATCACAGACTGGCTGTGTTTTTTCAGTCCATAATTTCCTGTCTCAGTTTATCACAAATAAGTTTCTTGCTCATTTTCTATCTGAGTTTCTAAGGTGACCTTACTAGCTGTAAGTTAAGTGGTGATACCGAGATATTTTTTTTCTTCTTCATGCTGTTATACTGAATTTTAGTAGTACCTGTGTATCTTTCTGTTTTGAATATTAGTAACCAGGATATAGGGAGCTTAGTGCTCCTGCTTCAAGTTTACTTTGCTTGGGACTAATTTGATAAACTCAGCTCCTGTTCAGGATGCTACTGGCTTGGATTATGTCCTTTTCCCCTCCAAAAGTTCTCAGCTGCTGGAAGACAGGCTTGTAGGCGTAGGTTCTTACTGGACCCAACCGTGCAGGACTGCTAGCTGTCAAGAGTGGGATATTCAGAAGTCAAAACGAAAATGTGAAGGGAAAAAAATTGCTGTGTCTTTTTATCCAGCCAGAAGTAGAAGTAATAGTAGTTTCTGTTGGTACCTAAACAGAAGCAGTTACATCCATTATTATACCATTACAGCTTTTCCCTGAACAGAGTGTGTACTATCTCACGTTGCTCCTTTTACAGAGGTTTGCCAAGACACCCCCTTTTGAAGGAGCTGGATGAAAGCTGATGGGACAAAAGTGCCTCATTGCATAGCTGTAAAATAAACAGCAGGAACAGAAATTAAATTTCAGCTTGATATTTTCAGCTTGATAGTTTTAGCTTGAAAAAAAATTAGAAGTATGCACAAGCAAGCTAAGGTCTTCAGATAATCTTGTCTTTAATAAGGAAAGAGATCCCTTTCCAGCTCTTTTATCTGCTAAACTAATGAAACAAGGCTAGCTATAGGCATAGCTGTGAACTCACTGAAGTACAGAGCATGAGACCCCATCATTTGGGTCGTCCTTCCCTGCTGCCTGTTTTTTGCTTTATTTACTAAGTTGGTATTTTTCTTAAAATCCTAAATAAAAGGATTGAGAGAATGTGACAGCAACCTTGTTTCTATGTTTTAAAAGTTCTCCTGTCTCTCTCATCAGGTCATTCACCCTCAGAGATAAAGGTCCAGTTTCATACATCCGAATCCCACCAGCCAAATAAAGACTGTGTGTTAAACTGTGTAGCTGTCAGTTTAAAATTTTTCTTATGATTTTTGAGCACTAGCATAACAATGATCAGAGACTGACATCTCTGGGTACAATAAGAAAGATTTCTTCCTCATCTTTGTGCCAGAATTGCTTATAGAAATAGTAGCATTGAGCACTCTTTAGAATAATACTGTTCAGATTTCTCTTCAGATTAGCTTTCAGTGTCTCTTATCCTGAGTTATACCTCCAGAAGTCCAACCTTTGCTCCTCTCCCTTGAGTGGGGAACGGTGGTGGGGAACGGTGGTGGGGAACAATCACACAAAGAACAACCAACTGAAATGCCAAGTGCTTTGTAGTCTTTTTATCTTTCATTGAGCAGAACAAAATGTAGTCATATATAAACCCTATATAAATCATAAGGCTGCCTAAGGCTAGTTTTTTACTTTCCCTTTTTTCCCTGATTTATCTTGCTTTACAATGAGCATGCACACTTCAAGGGATACCTCAGGACAGAATTTCCACCACCACCACCACCACCCATTATTTCTTTGATCCAGACTGCACTACCTTCATTCTCAGTTTCACTCTTCAGTGGGTAGAATGGATGAAGTCTAAATTTCTGAGGAAAGCAGATTAATTGCAAAGATATTTGGTCTCCATAGTAATGTTGCAACATTTTCATTAGGGATGAAAAATCATTAGTAAATAATGCAGGAAAGTCAAAAGCCTGGATTCCTGTCAATAATAATTCTTAACCCCTTCCCCCTATCTGTTTGTATGTTTTCTTTTGAAAGAAAATTTTGCATCATTAAAACAAACAAATATTGCTAACAAATTTATGAGAAAAGTTTGAAATCTAACTGATGGATTGGTTAATTATGATAAAATATAGCCATGTAGTCATATAAAATAATTTTTTAAAAAAAGCCATTCCCTGGCAGAACAGAACATTTAAGATGAAAATCTAAGTTTAATATACACTATCTTGGTAAAAGAAAAAAGAAGCAACAATAGCCACCCTGTCTGCTTTTTGATACTTATTATCTGTGCATTACAATCTACCCACTCATGCACATTTGCCACTATTGCTCAAGCTGTCTTTTATTTTAACAAAATATGAGTTTGAATGTAGCTTTTTATCTCAAAGAAAAAAAAATCTGGAAGAATGAGCAGCATGAAAAGAAGAAAATTCAATTATTCATTCACATTCACATTTATTGAAGATATGCTTTTGTCTGCTGCAAGCAAAAAGAGAAAATTCACACAAAGGGAAGGAGCACTTTGCTTAGATGTCTGAATTCTTTCCAACTAGCTGCAACATCCATGTGCACTTTCATAACACTACAATACACATAAGTATATATGGGTTTGGTGGGAAGAAATGAAATCATTTTGCAATTTACCATGAAAGCACACTCAACAACTCATCTCCTGAGGATTCATTGCAGGTCATTGTTCAGTTTGTTCACAAAGCAAAGACAAAGAGTCAATGGAAATATGGCAAGCTACTTTCAAGAAATTATCAATCACAGCAGTTCGTATAGCTTCTAGGATCATTTTAACCACACAGATTTCTGGATGCCTGTTTTTCTATTTGCTTTTTACCCTTCGCTTTAACCCTAAATTAATGAGGAAATAAAAAATAATATTAAAAAAAAAGGAAAAAAAGGACAACGTGGCACATACTGTTATCTTCTGTATACAAATATGTTTGTTGATTTTTCTTCTTAATATTCTTCCTTCACAAAAAATGTATGTTTTTCATTTTTCTGTGACTTTATGTTTTTTCTCTGTAGCATTTTGTTGCAGGCTGATGACTGTATTACAGTAAAAAACATTATGGAAGTTATCACTCATTAAACAGCTGCATGTTGTGAAGGAAACAGAAATATTAAAGAAACATCATAAAATGAGTTGTTTATTTTGAAGCACAGAATGGCAAAACCAGCTTTTCCTGTTTTTCTCTCTCTTCCCCACCCCACCCCCACCCCCACCCCCCCCACATTCCTCTGGTGATTTTAAGCTACCTAGAAGGTGGCATTTTGTTACTGCTCTCTCCCATTCCTGGGAAATAAGTTCTTAGGTACAATAGCTTGTTTCTTGGTTGTTTCTTTTCTTCTCTGCCATTCTAAGCTGTTGGTTTTATTCCTTTTCAGCCTAGAGGTTGACATACACCTAAATACTACAATTTCACCACAGGGACAAATTACCTTCTCTGTCAGTAGTTTAAGACAACAGTATATCTAGAAATGTTTGATGAGTCTGGCTAGAAAAAAACCCAGAATGTCGACCAGTATTTAATATACATAATAGGACACAGAATTACCTCCCACAGCCAAGATATTCTGATAATAGTTGATTAATATGTAGTTTATTTTATAGTGTAGTATGCCTATTTGCATGTAAATGCAAAATGATACAGGAATTGCCATGTTCATGCAATTTTTCAAATATTTTGACTTTAGAATTCCTTGTGGATTCCAGCTATTGCCTTTAATCTCAGGGGCACATACGTAGCTATATAATCCCTAAATCAGTAATATAATTTAAAAAAAATAATTGCTGCCAATATAGTGTTTTGAAGTCTGTGCAACAGACTTTCTCAGACACAAAGAATGACAGTTTGTAGCAAACCTTAGAGAAGAAAATAAAAAAGTTTTCAATTTCAGGTATACACATGTGCATGTATATAGATATATTTATAGATGTGATTGTATTGAACAGGACTTTAAAACTTCAACGTGCCAGAATTCTGTCTTCTCTCAGATAAAAATAGTTTTCCCAAGAAGAATATGCAGAAGTTGTATTTCTTTTATGATATTATGCTCCATATCCCTTTCTCCTTCGAGTTCTGAATTGTTATGCATGTCTGCTGTAAGTAGAAATGAACAGGAGTTTTCTGATTAAGCTTTTTTTTGCTAGAAAGAATTAGTCAAAAAAGAAAAAATTTCAAGAAAAACTTGTGTTGGTCTGTCATGGTTTAAACCCAGCTGGCAACCAAGCACCACACAGCTGCTTGCTCACTCCCCCTCACCCAGAAGGACAGGGAAGATAGTTGGAAAGGAATGTAAAAGTCAAGGGTTGAGATAAGAACAATTCAATAGGTAAAGCAAAAGCCATGCATGCAAGCAAAGCAAAATAAGGCATTCATTCACCACTTCCAGGCAGGTGTTCAGCCAGGAAAGTGGGGCTCCGTCACGTGTAACAGTTACTTGGGAAGACAGACGCCATAATGTCAAATATCCCCCACTTCCTTCTTCTTCCCCCAGCTTATATACTCAGCATGACGTCATACGGTACGGAATACCTCTTTGGCCAGTTTGGGTCACCTGCCCTGGCTATGTCCCCTCCTAATTTTCCATGCCCCTCCAGCCCTCTTGCTGGCAGGGCCTAGGAAATGGAGAAGTCCTTGACTTAGTATAAATATCACCCAGCAACACCCAGCATCAGTGTCTTATCAACATTGTTCTCACATCATAGCCAAAATACAGCACTGTACTAACTACTAAGAAGAAAATTAACTCTATCCCAGCTGAAACCAGAACACAGACTCTTTAGGAAAAATCTCTTTAGGGAAAATTTTCCAGGGTCCAAGATGGTATCTGTGGAAGTATGTCTCAGGGTGAGGGTCTGACAGACTTATTCCAGGCATTTGTTATTTAACCTAAACCCTACAAGTTTTAGATGTACTGTAGGATCATTCTTGACTATCTGGGAAACCTATTGCTGTTAAAATATCACTGATTTTTTTCCTTCTAAACGTCACTAAATGGTACCCATAATTTACTTATGCTAATTTGCCTTATGATGGCTCTTGGCTTTCAGCTACTTAAATTTGATGTGGAACTTACTCAAACCTCATGATGCAGCAGGTTTATATTAATCGAAAAATGGCAAGATATTACATTTTCTGGGTAGCATGAAGTGCTATTTATGTGCTTCTGAAGTATTATTTGGTGTTTCTATAATTATAATGCTAGGTAAACTCCGTTTCCTCCTCTGCTTACCTCAGATGCATTGCTTTGATGAATAAACAACTATACATGCATTTATCAGGAATAGCCACTATTTTTCATTCTCCCTGCTGTGGTGAAATTTCCTGCTAAACACTATTTTACTTTTTCTCCAGTGACATTTTTTTATTCCCCAAAATAATTGAAAGTACTTAAATACAACATTCTAGGTAAAATAGTTTTCTACAAAGTCCTGTGCTGGAACACATTTGTTGAGAAAAACAGCCAAAAAAGGGAAGATGGTTGGAGCATCACATGGCATGTGGAGGAAGCCAAGAGGATACCAGGCTAAGCAGGTAGTGGGCCAAAAGTAAATAAACGTTAAGACCCGACACTAATAAATACAGCTGAACATTTCTTAACCCCATCATCCCACAGACACACAGAGTAGCAGCATACAGCAGCAGCCCCAGCCATATGGCTCTCTGCAGGAACTCCAGCAAAGATCATAGCAAAGGCGTTGAGCATGGGGCTAGCAGCACAGGGCATGCCTGCCAGGAGCTGATGGGCTTATGCATCACAAGAGCCGACACTGAGGAAACATCCCTGCTTCATTGCCTTCCCATCAGTACCCTCTGACACTACCAAGTCAGAAAGCTCATGAAAAGAGCACACTATTAAAGAGATAGAGCCACCCGCACTGATCTTTCACAGGAGCGTCTACAAGTCACAGGAGCAAGCGTTTATAGGAGGTACAAGAAATGACAAAAAATGTGCACATCAAGAGTAGGAAATCTGTCTAAAACTGTAGCCTGTCTATTAATAACTCTCTTGAGATAACAACGTGGTGGCTTTTGCAAATACAATTTTTTTCCTTTGTATGTTAGCTATGAAGCTGATTCAAGGAACCTTTGAGGTAAGGGCTCAAGAGGAGGATGTGCAGAGAGAGTGTGACTGGGTGACTTACCACCTCCTCTGAACTTGAGTCCCTTTCACCTTCTGGTCTCACATTTGGAACACAGGAAAGAAAGTACCAAAGGTTTGGGAAGCTGTGTAATGTCTCAGTGCAGATGGAACGCTGTCTGAATGACAGCTAGACTCACCTATCCAAGCTCTGGACCAAGAGCTCAGTCAAACAGATCTGTAGAAGCTGTCATCTAGGAAAGACATACCTGCTTGAGAGAAAACTATCATACAGGACTCAGATATCTTGTGTGCATTGTTAATTTTTGATATATTGTCTTCTGGCTTCCAAAGGCATTATTATTCTGTGCTTTATCCTACATGTAGGTTTTACATATAGAAATAATTTATCAAATTTCACAAGAAAAAAACTTAGAGATACAGTGAAATGAATTTTAGGACTAATTGCTTGAGATTATGCAGCATAACTGAATTCATGACTTCTCAAGAAACTCCTATCCAATACTGTTGATGATAAAAACACAACTGCAATTTTCATCTGTTGCTGTTGAATTAAGTGGGTTTTTTCTGTAAACAAAATTTGAAAGATCTTTCAGAATCACTAAGTGCTTCTGAGTTCTGTTGCATTCAGTTGTAGCTATAGTGGTCAGGACCTAAAATACCTGTCAGTACTATAGAAACATTCTCAGGCT
The DNA here is from genome assembly GCF_023634155.1 of Falco peregrinus. Lineage (NCBI taxonomy): Eukaryota > Metazoa > Chordata > Aves > Falconiformes > Falconidae > Falco > Falco peregrinus. The sequence goes on from NC_073726.1 coordinate 53,902,563, forward strand.
TGGCAGGATAGGATTTTATAGCTGATAATTGAATGTCTGTATGCTTTCATAAAATTTGGCAATAAATATCAGTCCTGGTTGATTTCAGCTCTTTTGCACATCATCTTTAAGAACATTTTAAATCTTTCTATAGATTTTAGATATCACTTTGCTTTTTTTTTTTTTTCCTTCTGTCTTCATGAATTACTTTTAGCTTCTGTAAATTATAAACATTTATCTATGGAATGGTCAAATTCCTGTTTGCTCATATTCACAAATCTTTGTATTAGCCTAAGTAAATTTGTAGTGTAATTTTACAGTTGCCACTCATTGTACAAGAAGGATAGTTTGTTCTTCTCATGCAAAATCTGAATCTAAATGTTGTGTTATATTTTTAAAGCAAGCTACATGTCCCTGCAAGTAATTCCATTTAGCAGTGGTGGCTTGCAGAGATTCATCTGTAAAAGGAAAACAGACAGTATTGAAAAATATTTCCTCAGGTTTCTAACAAAAAGGTAACAGAAATTTATGTATATAATATAACATACAGTTATTGTCTTCATACATACCAATATGATTTACCTAAATCTTAACACTCCCCTTTGAAACACAGAATGGTAGTATGCATTCACATGTTTTGCTGTATAGATATATACACACACACACGTTTTTAGGAAGAAGACAGCTCTCTCCCACTAATCCCTGGGATTTATGCACAACACAGAGAAGCTAAGCTCCATATGCCTCCTGTCTTTTCCTGTCAGCTTGCTTTTTTTCAAGTCAGTAGCATCTTGTGACTGATAGCATCAAAAACTTGATGTCTCATGTTCATGCATGACCGTTTACCCTTTACCCAAAGGCAAAATACTTGCACTCCAGAGCCCATAATGATTTTCCTGAGTGTAAGGACTCTGTTTTCAGAATGCTTGTAGATCTTTGAAAATGCAGTCAACTAAGGTGAAATGCAGGGTCTTTTCTGTAGGCTGCTCAGCGTAATGTGGCATCACTAGAAAGTGGCATGTTACAGGGCTACAGTCCCAGAGGCATGCAGCTGACAGCAGGTGACAGCAGCTCTTGTGGCTTAGGTCCTCCCTAGGACTGCAGTTCTCTCTCACTTCTTGCCCCAGCACAAAGCTACATTAAAAAATGTGGTACAATGGACTGGGCTGGACATACCCTGTCGGGACTTTTCTGATATAGGCATTGAAATGTAGTATGATTTTAGCAGCCTAGATCTGCTTAGAGTTTTGACATCCTCAAGAGGATATTCAGCATTCCCTGAAATGTCTTTTCTGACAAAGAATAAACTACTCAAACAGTCTGCAATAACGATGTTTACATAGCAGATCAAAAGGATGCATTTTTGCTGCATCAAAAGAGAACACGGCAGTAGGCAATGACTCATCAGGTTGAAAGTTTCTAAGATTTCACACTCACTGTCATGGGTTGATAGTTTTGCCAGCTGGAATGGAAAATACTTGCACCTCTTTCTTGAGCCTGTGCAAGCAATTTTGCCAGAGGTTTGGATTAAAATTGTATAGAGCCCCCAGGTCAGTAATACTCACCCCATGGCCTTATTCTGCATACAAACTTAATGCTGCTACTAAATCAAGAACAGCTCTGTTTGTTTGGCAGGTGATAGATCTTCCATGAGATGAAGTTTAACAAAATTTTCAGATGTTTGGGGAGCAAAGGCTCATCTTGGTGCTACTCTTTCATATATGACAAAATTATTAAGTTGAAATATTAGGTCACCATACAAAATACCAAGGCAATATTTTGTTAGCATGTATTGTCCTGTCTGTACAGACCAGGTACAGAAAAAAGAGCTACTAGGACAGTTAGAAAAATATTACACATCTACATAGTGCTCATGCAATGAGGCAGTTAAGGAGTTGTTCTTGGCTAAGTAAAGCCCAATTCAGAGCATACAAAGTAGCAGAATGATCAATTAGTTGCTAATAAACCACCACATATTATAACAAACTGGTACTGATCTTGGAGTAAAATTCAGCTTTATATGATGTGACTTTCAGAAGGTACCAATAAGCACTCGCAGTGGTAGCTTCTAGTTACCAGTATGGCTTTTCTAGGTGACCATTAGTTTAGACACTGTCTCTAAGTAATGTGCTTTGTTGTAAGTGTGACAGTTTGGAGTTTCCTGCAGCTAGTTAGAAAGTACACAGTTAACCTTGTCTGCCTCACTTCCACCTTTTGCTATGATTAAAGAGGAAACTTTTTCTAGAGATACTGGATGGTTACATCCAGAACTTCTGTGCCATATGATGCCATTTACCTCTATCACATGATCAAAACCTCTGAAAACTCTTCTGACTCCATAGTAAGAGGTCTTCAGGAAGGAGAGAAGTGGGGACTGGATGCCAGGAAGAGGCCACTTCAGCCATGTAAGTACAGAGAAGTAGGAAGCGACCATGCTTACAGTCTGTGAGGACTCTGTCCTCTATCTTAATGTACATAATGTAATAAAAGCAGTATTTCTCTAGTATCTTGTGCCCTAGACACCAAACACTGGGTGCACTCACCTAACCTCATTCACGCACTTCCCCTTGCAGATAATGTGACATCATCCACTCCTGCAGGAATGTATCACTGCAGTTTTGAGCCAGTTCCACAGTCTCCTTTGAATTGGCCCAGGCAGTAGTGATTGTCTAGTATCCAAGAGAGGGAATCTGATTTGTGACCAATAGCAATGTTGACACAGCACATGACAACACACTTAGGAGCAACTATTGAGCACAAAACTCAGGCATCTCAATGTTTTTTAAAAACCTCCTGAATTCAGCCTGCATTCATGTCACTTAGATGTTGGCCACCCTTCCTGCAGATGTCCTCAGGGCACAGGGCTCCTGCAGGGAAAACTCCAACATCTCTTGTCTGCCTGATGACGCTACTGACAAGATAGATCAGGTATCCAGAGGCTGCACAGAGTCCAGGTGTGGTCATGCAGCAGATACATATGCCTTGAAGGACACTGCAGGCACTATCTGTACCCAACATTTCCCTTCCCAAAATATTAGTGAGAGTGGTCTCCATACAGTCCCAGGGGCCAGGCAGATAGGCAGCATGTTTAGCCTCCAGCCTGCCTTGTAATACTACCATCAATGTCATACAACTCTGAGCAAGGAATGTGTAAGTGCAGTCTTACACAGAGTCAATTCCAGATTTAGCAATAAAATCCCTGTGTACAGAGCAAGTCAACAAAGAAAACGTTACCCAACTCGGATGGCTTAGAGTCAGGAGAAAGACAAAACTAGCATAAGGGTCAATGAGAAGAGAAAGAGAAGTGAGCAGGAACAGAATTCCTTCACTTTTTCTGAATATTTAAAAAGACCCCACCAATATTGGATGAATTGTGCATGTTTATGAGTTGAGGGGACTAAGCTGATGTAGCTAAAGACATGAAGCACTTTGCTACTGTTTAAACTCATCAGAGCACATATCTGGAGAAGAAATAAAAAGCTCACATCCCTAAATTACCTGCTTAAATGAACCTTTTAAAAAGATAGTGATGTAGAAGAAACCCTGCAGGATTTAGGAAGCTTATCAGCCGCTATGCAGACTTGCTTTTTTCTGCTCTGTGTCTCAAGCATCATTCTAAGGGTTGGAAATTTTCTTCTGTTGCACTTTGTTTTAACCATAGACTGTCAAAGCTGACAGGTTCAAAGTACATTCCAACCTTGAAAATGCATCTTTTTTCTTTTTTTTTCCCCGCACCAGAAGCAACTTTGATAAGTTTTAATCAACAATCCTGGAATAATTGTATCAGGCTTTAAGACAGTTATGAAATGCTAGCTGTTTGGGCATGGGAAGGTAATCATTCAGCAAATCCAGGGGTGGCTTCATTGCAAGGCACCAAAAGATCAGCATCTCCACCCTTATGCATATTTTTCTCTTTTTTTTTTTTTTTTTTAATTGATTCTGCCACTGTATGGACAGATATCATTCCCTCTGGGCACATCAGTCTGTTTCTCTGTTTTTTCACTAAAGTGCAAGGAGGCTCAGGCATGAATATTCTTTATCTTGAAACCACACATTCTGGACAAAGCACATCTGACCATTGGGCAAACCCCCCAAGACTCTGAGGGCCTGTTTTAGGAGAACTGAGAATCAACAATATTACATGGGACTCTATACCAGAATCTTTGGGACTAGACTAGTTCAGACAATAAGCCTACGCAAGCAGAAAAAGGAAAGTATCTCATATGGCCCTCTGCAATATCTTACTGTGCCGTAGTAAGTGCATGCTGCATAGCCACCCATTTTTAAGCAAAATACATAGGAAAGGGAGGGTGAGAAAAGGATGGTGTCAACCTTCTGTGTCCCCAGAGCACTGGATAGCAGAGGTGACCTCAGGAATGCATCATAATTAATAACACTAGAAGTTATGAGACTGATGCGATAATGAAACAAATTGGAATTTAGTTTTATGAGTGTGAAACTACTTCTAAGAAGGTACAGCTTTCACACCACATTATGCTAGGGGCTGTGCCAAAGGACGTACCAAACTTTTAATGCTATGAAACAGCTTTCCCAGATTTAAGCAGAATTCATGCAGACTGTTGATATAAAGTGTGAGGAAATAAAAATATGAGAGGAAAACCAGAATCCTAATCACCAATTTGTTGTGATTCAGGAATAATAGCTGACATCCATTATGATTTACTTTGTCCATTGACCAAATGTGTTGTTTTTTTCTTGCTACTGTCTTACATCTTATGTATTTTTATTTTGGAGAGCCATTTTGTGTATTTGCACTCTACTTTTCTGAAAGGAATGAAACATATTATTTTTTCTATATATATTCACTTAAATTTCATTGGACAGATATTAATGTTTGCATGTGCTAACAATGTCACTCTTGGGAGTCCTAGTTTCTGTGCTTCTTTTAAAGTAATGGAGTCTTCTGCCCAGATTTTGTCCTACACTGTATTATGCAGATTGCTATGACATGCAAGGGCAGTCCTGCTGAGCAGGGGCACCCAGCCTCAGTATGGCAGCCCCTTGGAAAGACAGAGCTTGAATATTAGGATTAAGGTAGATTCCAGTTTGATTCAACAAGTAGGAGCAAAGTGTTTCAAGTCAGAAGTGGTTTAACATAATGGTATGTTTGTAATTATTCCAGGGAAAAAAGATTAGAATAATTATTTTAAAATGTTAAAGACTTCTTGTTCCATAAAAAGATTAACTATGAAACAAACATGGGAAAGCAAATCTGTTTCTGATGTTGTGAAATATGGAAACCACAGGTTTTGAGAATCTTTGAAAGCAGTAACCATTGTATCACATTATCCCCATAGCAACTTTTCATCAGAAATTTCCCATTAAAATATCCCCATGGGCAACAATGACTTCTATGGAGGACAAAGGAGTTTCTCTAATATGATTGTCCCTAATCTGTTTTCTCTAAATATTTTATAGTAATCTTAACTGTAATGTTGAAAGGAAGAAGAACATGGAGATGCTGTTGAAAAGATTACTTGCAGCTTTTAATTCTTTTTACTATTGAATGGATTATATATTCTGTACAGAAACTAGAAATAATAGACAATGTTTGATAAGCTGTTTATGTCAATGTTAAAAATGGGCATTGATAATAAATTGTCATTGAGGTTTAATTCAGATTAAGCAAAGGAAAAGAGAGTTAAACCCCCCATTTTTCCTTTTTTTTCTTTTCCCTAGATTATGTTTCAATATTCCTGATTGCTAGATGCAGGTGTGCAGTTTGTTCGGGGATTTTTTACACATGACCTAGGATACGCAAAGAATCAATAAAGGTTAACTGAAGACACAATAGTAGTAGAGAGTTTGAATTTCCTACAGCAAATTAGATTAGGTCTTGTTCAGCCCTGTGTGTGTTTAGTGTGTTTAACAGACAGCTTTTTCCCTTGCTTTCTTGCATTGAGAGCTCCAGGATGGGAGCAGAGTGGCAGAGTCTAGACATGGGTGGAAATGACTCTGCCTGCTGGGTGGCTTTGCTCGAGCAGAGGATAACTGAAGGCTGATTATGATCCATTCCCCTGCTCTAGCCAATTTCAGGTACAAAAGACAATCAATATTTTCTTCTTTTTTTTTTTCCTCCACTTTTTGTTCTGTTTCATTATTTTTGTATTTTTGCTAAGCCTGCTTCCTTCTTAAAGTCTGGCAAAGTGTAACAAGAGGTTTTGCAGTTTTTTAGTGTGCTTTTCCAAATGTAATTTAAATTAATGTTGAAACTATTTGGAATGTGTTTCCTTCTCTAATGGCAAGGTAGAGGCTCTTTTAAATTTCCCTTTCTATGATTCATTTTTTTCTAAACACTGAAATTAATTTTCCACTTACCACTTCTAATTATTAATCCTCTGATATAAAAAAAAAAATGTTTCTTCCAGAAGAAGTATTTGGTAGCAAACTCTGATGAATTCTGACATTCTTGCAACCAGTGGTCTGGTCATCGGCCTGGGCAACTTCAGGATCTTTGTTGCTGAAACTGGCAACAATTGCTGTCAACCCCTTGTGCTACATAACCCATGTAATGTGATGGACTGCAAATGCAATAGCATTTTGGGTTTTAGTGAAAAATCAATGACAAAATTCCCTTTCCCTCCAGCGTGGCTGGATATCACACACATAGAGCAATGTTATTGCTCTCTACAACTACCAAAAAGGAGGTTGTACACAGGTGGGGCTAGGTCTCTTCTACCAGGTAACAAGCAATAGGACAAGAGGAAATGGCCTCAAGTTGTGCCAAGGGAAGTTTAGATTGGAGATTAGGAAAAATTTCTCCATGGAAAGGGTGGTCAAGCATTGGAACAGGCTGCCCAGGGAGGTAGTGGAACCACCATCCCTGGAGGCATTTAAAAAATGCACGGATGTGGTGCTTAGGGACATGGTTTAATGGTAAGCTTGGCAGACCTTGGTTAATGGTTGGACCTGATGATTTCAAAGGTCTTTTTTAACCTAAATGATTCTATGATTCTATGATCTTGGTAAGATACATCTTATCTGGCAATACCAAAAGAGGCTTGGAAATTTCTCGTCCTAATAAGGAAGTTAGGGGTTTCTGATGAAAGAAAGGCCTATAAAAATAAAAAAAAGCATATAGAATCATAGAATACCAGATTGGAAGTGACCTCAAGGATCATCTGGTCCAACCGTTTTTGGCAAAAGCACGGTCTAGACAAGATGACCCAACATCCTGTCCAGCCAAATCTTAAATGTGTACAGTGTTGGGGAATCCACCACTTCCCTGGGGAGATTATTCCAATGGCTGATTTTTCTCATTGTAAAAAAATTTCCTCTTGTGTCCAATCAGAATGTCCCCAGGCGTAACTTGTACCCATTACCCCTTCTCTTTTCCATGTGACTCCTTGTAAAAAGGAAGTCTCCATCTTCCTATCCTATACACCTATTCCTAGCCACCCCATCTTGTTCTTCAACTGATCTTACATGTGCAAAATATGCTTTATGATTATTTATGAAAATTCCACTACAGGAATTTGACTCCATAATTATGAATTGCTTTTAATATTTGAGCAGACTGGTATTATCCATTTTATTACTGTATATGCTGAATAATAAACCCAAACAAATAAAATTATTTAGAAATGCTGCTTTTTTTGAAACACATTCTGGTGTAGGGCAGGGTGTTGAAATTTCAAAAAATGGGTAGGTGGTATGCTCTCAGAAATGTAAGCAAGATTTTCTTTTTTATAGTGTTGAGGGTTTGTTTTGGGGTTTTTTGTTTGTTTTGTTTTGTGGGGATTTTTAACCCTTATGCTCAAAACAAGTTTTATTCTAAAGATTGAATTTCAGGATAAATTGTAGAGGGAAACTTAAATGTAAGAAGACTGTCCCATTTGTGGTCATTTATGGAAGTATTTCTATCTCACTATGCTTATATAAATTGATCTTACACAAATTAATTTTTTTTAATGTTTTAATAGTTTACATACTGAGCAAAAAATCAGTCTTAACCCCTCCACAGCGGTTGGTGCTATCCCCAACATCCTTATTTTTTCTAGCCAAAGAACTAATCTCATTTTATTATAATTTACTGGTAAATCAGTGTTTCTACATGCAAAGATGCAAGGTACATTATCTTCAGTAATTACTTTTCAAGTCATAGTGGTAGTTTTCTTGCACATTTCAGTCCTCTGAAATGAGCAGAGAAGCAAGCTGGCTACAGCCTTCTTTCACACCAGCTTTCTAACAGACAGAGAAATATGTTGAGTTTCCATGCAGAACTTCAATATACAGCCTAAGTATTTTAACTGGTATTATTTTTGGTTTGATTTTGAAATAATGTTCTTCACTGTTCTTCTGTTGAATGCCACAGCAGCTAATCTACTGGTGAATGTTCACGCACAAACTGAAAAAATGTGTAAAACAGAGGCTGGAAATATCTGGAAAATTTGAAGTAGGATTCCTAACTTATTAGTAGAAATAAGTCCATCTCATATCTCAAATCATAATAGGAACTCAAGTTCAACATGTATTCTTTTCATTTATTTGAAAAATACAGTATTTACAACTGTAATTTATATGAAAAGAATCCACCTTTTAAAAATATGATATGCATTTTCTCTGGCAAAAAAAAAAATACTATTTATCCCTACAGACTGGTATAGAATAGTACCGGACTTTTTAAAATAAATGATCAAAATAGTGAATACAACTGATGGATCACTAAGCTATAACCTAAAATATTAATGAATGATTTTGATCATTTTTTGTTTAAAAAGACCATGTAAGTAGAAGTCTAGTTCAGACAGGCAGTTGTCTACTGTGTATGCAGACTGACTTTCAGAGAGCATATAAGCAATCTCTTTTCACAGCTCAGTTCATTGGTTAGATTCAAACCAAGCAGTAAAAATGTTCATTTCTTCATGTGAACCAATGTGCAAATCACTGAACTGAAGAAAAGCTGAGTGAGCAATGCAGATAAGGTGGAATTTGTCTTAGAGATGAGAGCTAAGACCAAGGGCTTAAGATATACACACTATACCTTCAAAGTATACAGCAAATTTATGTTATGTTACCACTTTGCAGTTCCAGTCCGGGGCAAGCTACATCACTTTCCCAAGCCGAATTTAAGAGCACTGGAAGATTTCATCATCATCTCCTGGAGAGTCAGGGAAGGGATGGATCAGCACTATATAAGTACCACTGACTACTGTGACAGTGGGGCGCAGCAGGAAAGCAGGGGCAGGGGTGGGGTGTGACCTTCCCCTCTCCAGCTATGCTGACATTAGAGATTGCATCTGTGATGGAACAGAAAATGGCCATAACAAAAGTCCAAACCAAGGCCACAAACTCTCGAGATTGCAAAGACTTTCCTTACATGGGGTTGCCAGGGAGGCCTCCCACTAGGAGGGCAAAACCAGCCAGGGACAGCTTTCGATTAGTAAAGTTATCATGAAGCTTTTTAATGTATTAAAAGAAAGGTGTCAGAGATGCTTAATATGGAGCACAGAAAGAATTCAGCCTTTTGCCCTTTTGCTACATCAGTAGTCTTAGCGCAGAAACATGATAAACCTCTGTACTTAATGGCTATGCAAAAGACATTTGCAATAGCACTCTGACATACCTTATTTTAATGAGCTGTCTGATAAACTGCCTGTAGGGTTACTTCAAGGCAAAGTTCATACCCTACGGCATACATTCTTCTATCACAAGGATGAGCCCATTATTGCCCAAGCAGCCTATTCCTTTAAGAAAGGTGGGGTTTTTCTCACCATCTTTCTTAACTGAGTCAATAGAACATGTATCTCCTTTGGGATTATCTTTCCTTTAAAACATCTCTCTCCAGGAGATAAACTCTGTGTGTGTGTCTTCTCGAAAGTGTAGGTACAATCTTCATTCTTTCTAATTTCAGTCTTTTTTTTTTGTCTTTTTTTTTTTTCTTTTTTTTTTTTCCAAGATAGAGTAACAAAACAGCCCAAATAAGTAACTCACTGATATGGTTTTCCTATGACTAAGACCTCAAAAAAATGATGAATGAGGTAAAATCTGAACTCAGTAGCTTGAGTGCCTTTCCTGCATTAATCATTTTCATTTGCATTACTATTTGCTTGGACAGTGCAGATAAATTCAAAGGAAATACAGGGCTGAAGTTGATATTAGTCTTAGCTACTTGTTTTTACCTCTGTAGACAGTGCTACTGAATATAGTCACCTGGGACTCTCCTGAAACAATTTAATACATTGATTCATTAAATTATTTTGATGATCCACTTATTAGGAAAAAAAAATCTGTTAAAACTAAATGGGGGCAAGAACATATGCCTATAGGCTGCAGCACTGCCTGAGAGTTTCTACTTGTGTGTCTCTGCTGCTTCAGCCAAGTAAGGCAAAGGGCAGGCTGGCTTTCACTCTGGAGTTAGTACCTTTGCCAGCTGCCACATCACACCGCATCGAAATGCCAGCTCAGTTGGTGTGTCATTACTTCTCTCTGGTTTATTGGTGGAGATGTACCCAGAGCAGCTGTCAGGCCACCAACATCGCCAGGCCTCTCTGTATCAGTCAGAGCAGGGATCTGAGCCCCATCCTCTACCAACAGCCACTACCAACAGGGCTCAGCTTTATTTCTAACTCTCCATTTTAACAAAGATAAAACTTTAAGTTCTTAAATACTTTATACTAGAATTACATTAGATGTAGTGCTGCATCATACACCTTTCATTCTAGTAGAACTTCTACGCAACAGGAAGACAATTCTTATTCCATCAAGATTTTTAGTGTTCACAAACAGAATTCTTACTTATGTTGTCCCATAAATTACTAAGCACATAATTTACAATGTTCCAGCTACCTATATGATTACTGTGTCAAGCATATTGCAAAACTTCAGAAAGTCATGGAAGCACCATTAATCATGAAGCACTAGCCCGAATGTTAGCTCAGCTTCTCTTACCAAACCCAGTAAATATGCTTAATTAAGAACTGAGTGCAGCATCACTTTAAAACCTAAGGTATCACTGGCTTAAAATATCAATCATAATTTTAAAACAAATCTTAGTTTTAAATATCAGTGGTCAGCTTCCACAGCACTGAGAATATCTTTTGCTTAAAGTAACTGTAACAGCATATACATGCTTCTGAAAAGGAATATGCTGTTACTATCACTCCAAAATATTTTTGCTCCTTCCTGAAGTATGATCTTCATGGAGAACACCCAGCAATTCCTGCCACCCAATGGCAGTGAAACAATTTAAATTCAATCACCATCAAAGCTTTCCAAGGTCTTGGAAAAGCAGGAGAATACTATAATTGATAGGTTTTGTAAATCCTTTATATAACTTTATTTTCAGTAATACCCAGACATGTAATTTTACATTTTTAAAACACTTGTCCATATATGTGTTTTCCAGAAGAGATCTTGTTCAACACCTTTTATCAAATGCAAAGGTAACCTTTCATAAAAACAGAAATGGCTTGTAAAAACAAAGTAAAAACCTAACTCCAAAGCCCCAAATCAAACTGACCTGCAAAACCAACACCTAAATCTAGCAGATTTATAGTATATTTAGATGATAAATTTCTTCAGAATAAATGTTTTAGCAAAGGTTTAAGGTGCTGACATGTGCGGTACCAGCAGGTGCAGAGCAGTGTGTGGCAGGACCAACGTAGGCTTTCATCACACAGAGAAATGTCTGATATATGACAGCCACTCTTCTTGGCTGTCCCTGAGCCCTCTGCAGAATTTAAGCAAGTAGCCACACATAGCTGATGGGCAAAATCTTTCCTCTGAGCTGTGTTTCCACATATGCTGGAGGCAGCATTAACTTGCAAGAAGCGTATCTGCCCTCTTGACAGCATGTTTCTGCCACCACACTCTTGCCTTTGTGGTGGTACAAGGACCTGTGTACCAAGCAGTGAAGCCAAGGAGTGAAATTCTAGGTGTTAAAGCAAGCCTCATTGAAAAAGAAAGACAGTGCATTTCCAGGTTTATTTCAGAAATTAACATGTAAACTAATTCACCATCTGAAAGCTTTCTGACCCATGCTAAGGAATATCATTGCTGATTTTGTTTGACCTTCCTAAATATTATTTGGTCATTCTTTACTTATTTAAACATTTAAATTGTCAGATCTTATTCTAGTTGTTATATATTGTCTAACCTCACGTCTTTTAAAGCACCCTAAGAACAGAAAGAATAACTCAGTGACCCTTTACTCGGCAGAGAAGAATAAATTGAGTGACAGTATTGTGGTGGCTTCATTCTACATTGGCCACTGACTCCTTGATAAGACATCAAAATTTAAAAGGATGATTTTCAGATATTTTGGTGCCTTTTTCTGATGTACAAGATGTAACAGCTTTTCCAGTGTAAAAATCCAAGTTGCTGCGTTCCTGCTGTCAGATTCCATGAAAAGCTCATTGCAAGTTGGCACAATGGCCATGAATGGGAAAATGAGAAAACAACAGTTTGAGAAAAATCTGCAGTTATTCTAGCAGTCAGGGTTGAAACAGTTGCAGTGATCTAAAATAAGAAGCATTCTGTTGTATAGGACAGAATGAAGAGCTAATTTTACAAGTTTACAGTTGCATATTAAAAACAAAACAAATTTCAGAAGTGTTTCAGAAGCATCCAAGTCACTCAGAGCAGCCACCTTCAAAACCCCGAGGGATGACTCCTACCTACCCTTCTCATAACATTTATAAACACCTCTTTGACTTCAAGAAACCTGCAATCCTGCATGACTCTCATTTCCTTTCATTGCGCTAGTATTGACTTCCATTAGTACTAATTGTCCTTCTTAGTGCTCTATTTCAGACAGCTAATACTTGCTGTAATGGAAGTTGCATAAATTAACTACCTTCTGAACTCAGAGAGAAGACTGGAAGATCTTTGGGGCAAGAATTATTCTTTCTTTCTCTATCTAAACAGTCCCCAGGTGTAACTAGGCTTTATCTTTGTCAAAGGCATCACTGTAGTAGAAAGACAAAGCCCGCACACCATTGCCAATGCATGATTTAACGTAGCTAACATGGTGCAGAGGGGATTTTAAGTCCCAAACTGGGACCACAAGAGATGCTGCGTTGCAACTTGGCCCCTGTAATGATTACAACAACAAATTTTATTGTGCAGCCTTCCTTGGCATTGTTGACCAAAAACTTACAAAAAAGCACTATATTTTACAACTATGGGATTTAATATAAGAATAATTTAATTCATATTCCTGCTGTGACTTATGTTTTGCAATTGTAACCCATTCTCTCAACATTACAAAATAAATGCTTACATGTAAAATAGGTAAATGGTAATACATGTAAAATAGGTAAATATTTTACATTTAGCCTCAGCAAAGTAAACATGTCAAAACTAACAACTCTCAGTGCCTTCATAGCTAAAAAACACATAATCTAAACCCCCATATATTATTAGATTTTGATTAATATTTATGTTCAGATTCTTAAAAGTAGTGATAGTAATAATTCCTGAGGATGCACGGCAACAAGCAGAGTTGGAAGAATGCTGTATCAGAGTTTTATCTCAACCACAGTGAGCAGAAAGAATTTATTTCAGCTGATCTGTATAATAGTTATGGGAACAGAGGTCACAGACCTCCCCTATCCTTTAATCTCCAGCCACTTAGTACTGGATATAATAAAAATGTGTTTGTGTGCATACGTGCATATACATAAATATTGACAATGCAGCCATTTTACACTCTGGCAGTGCTGCACTAGAGAGAGATGATTTTCTTAACTGTGCTTCCCAATAAGTGCAAACATAGAAAGAAATGCTGCAGGGGGAGCGATGAGCGACAGTGAAACAAGGCATGGTCTGTACAGTTAAGCCTCCATTCTGGACATTCAGGTATGACGGTTACATCCGCAGCCATGTATCCCTCTCGTTAGCAGTGAATAAACTGGGCCACATGTCACAGAGGATTAAGGACGGGCCACAGCGCTAAAGAGCAACTGGAAAACAAAAGAAAACAATGTGGTCCCCATTTGCTCCAAGAGGAATAATTTTTGGGGGAGCTGTGCTTAACCTGAGCCTGCAAACGCTGTCTGTAGCAGCTGGAAAGTGGGGTGAAATTCAGTTTCTCTTAAGTTGAGGTCTCTGGTGTGTGGCTACCAGCAGGAACATTTGGGTGCCCAAGCTCCACAGCCTCATACTGGGGCCACACTACTGCAGTCACCGGCTTGGATGGAATTCCGGACTCTCCCCCCAACATCTGGTGGCCCCTGGAGTGGAGGGTGTCCCCAGGCCCCACTGCAAGCCCTCACAGGGGGACAGGATGGTCACAGCAGCAGTGGGTGCCCACCCCAACCCCGCCACCTGCTCTGCTGGCCTCTGCTCGGCCACCAGCCCACGGGCCAGGTATTCCTGGGAAAGGGCTGACAGATGCACCTGTTAACAACTGGAATAATCCAAACACATGCACTAGGGGAGGTCAAACACTTTGTGTCAAGGGATGCCGTTTAGGAGGGAGGATCGTACATCTATCTTTATGCATGTTTTTCTCCACATCAATATTACATAAAGGGCCCTATTTTAAAAGGATGTTCAGATGGAAAAGGTAAGCACACAAATCCTAGAAAAATGCCAGGTTGTTAATTCCTACCATTAACTGGCTCTTCTTTTGCACACAGATGGGATGATTCAGTCTTTACTAGGCCACATCATTCTGATTTGGATGGCTGTTTGCATCATTTGCTGAGTAAGAAGCTAAGCAGTAGCTGGTTTTCTCCTCCTCATTTGACCTATGTTCCCATGGCCCATTTAGCATCCACCTTATATTTTACTTTTTTTTTTTTTTTTTTTTTTTTAAAAAAAAAAAAGCCTTTGTTCACCTTTCTGGAGAACACCCTGACTGAGTATAACCTTGGCTGTATGGAAAATGTCCACATCCCTGATACTGGGCCTCTGGGAAAAGAAGTAAAGGAAAATCTTATAATTCAAAAGAAAATACAACTTTGTGATTCCATGATTTGGCGAGCCCTTAGAATGAATGAATCCTAGGTTTCATTGTCAGCAGTGTCAGGTGCCTGACTGTTTCTCATATTTTATCCCATGACTAGCTACTATATAATACAAGAATAGTGTTTCCAGTAGCCTTAGTTCAAACTTTTTCTTTCTAATTAATGGTCTTGATTTGGTAAGTTTTATGGGAGGTTTTTTAGGTGCTTAAAGGTGTTACTTTGATTCCTAGACTTTCTTTTCCCCAAAATAAAATGCTATTAAAATTCTGCTGGGAGGCCTTGGAATATTCTATTGTGATGGCATGTCCAGTTTAGCACAGATAATCCTCACCAGAAAATATACTGAAAACATTATTTTAACCCTAACATAGGTCCCCTGTGCGGTACAATATGCTGATAGGATTGTTAAAGTTGCTATGATTGTTGTTAGATATGATGACTGCAGTAAGTGTGAGACTTGGAGCCATAGGGGATGTTAGAAATGACAACTTATTTTTATTGTGTGCAAGACTACCAGTTCTGTCTGTAGGATGGTACACCTAGGAGGATGTCTATTTGTGTAGAGAAGTCAACATGCAAAAATAGCTATCTATAAGAAACAACAAATCCCTTGTGAATAGAATTAGCACATAAATATTTTTAGTATATTTTTGCTTACACCAAATTACTAAATCTTTATTGAAAAGCACAAAGAGATCACTTCTGTGTATGTTTGCAGTCTGCAGTGTATAAGGATGAGCGAAGCCCCTATTAGCAATGTTTTACTGGATAACTATAGATTAATGTAGGAGTGAGGAGGAAAACAAAGAGTTCAACACAAACAGCAAAATATAGTAACAATTGCTTCTTTTTTCATGACACTTGCATTACTACTTAGCTTTTAAAATCTATTTAAAACGTACTTTAGAAATGCATTTCCCTACAGCATATATATTTCCCAATGCAAGTTTCTTGAGGCTGACATGTTTCTAATACTTTTTGGATGACTTGTACTAGAACAAAAAGTAGAGGGGCTGGATTTACTGAAAAGGACTGAGAAATAGTTATGAAGGGTCACAAATTAGACTGCTTGCAGGAAAATTATATTCAACAACATCCAGTGATTGCACTGAAATGATTCTTCACAAGGCTAAATTTATACAGATTTTTTAAGACTCAGGAAATAACTACAGAAGGGTAAGAATGAGTGCAGGGAAATTATTTTCAGCAATGAGCAATGATTGCACTGGAAAACAATTCATTGTGACACTAAATTTTAAAAAAGAACTATTTTTACCTTTAATTTGAGATTGAGGGGCTACTGAATATCTTCTGTGAAAATAAATATTTGGGTCATGAAATTGTTGGGTGTCTCATTGCTATAAAAAGGATGAGAGCTATAAAAAGGATGAGAGCTTTCCTTCCAAACCCAAATTCCCATGTATAATCTATTCAGCATTCAGCAATATCTCATTATCATCACAGAATAAATGAAGCGGAATGGTCCAGTACCAGTCCAGCATTATTCTACTCCATCATTCCTGACCCTAAACTTAATTCAGTTTAGCATAGCTGCATTGCTACAGTCTTCTGCAAATTGGGTTGACATCCTTGCCTTGTTACTACTTCCAGCATTGATTTATAGCTATACAGTAAAACGTTGTGTGGTGGGTTGACCTTGGCTGGATGCCAGGTGACCACCAAGATGCTCTATCACTCCCCTCCTCAGCTGGAAAGGGGAGAGAAAATAGAACAAAAAGCTTCTCGGTCGAGATAAGGACAGGGAAAGATCACTCACCAATTACTATCACAGGCAAAACAGACTTGATTTGGGGAATTTAGTTTAATTTTTGACCACTCAACTCAGAGTAGAATAATGAGAATAAAGCCAAATCTTAAAACACCTTCCCCCCACCCCTCCCTTCTTCCCGGGCTTAACTTCCCTCCTGAGTTCTCTCCCTCCTCTCGCCCAGCAGCGGCGCAGGGGGATGGGCAATGGGGGCTGCGGTCAGTTCATCACACGTTGTCTCTGCTGCTCCTTCCTCCTCATGCTCTTCCTTTGCTCCAGTGTGGGGTCCCTCCCATGGCAGACAGTCCTCCACAAACTCATCCAGTGTGGGTCCTTCCCATGTGCTGCAGTTCACAAACTACCCCAGTGTGCGTCCCTCCAATGTAATGCCATCCTTCAGGCACAAATGACTCCAGCATGGGTCCCCCATGGGGCCACAAGCCTGGCCAGCAAACCTGCTCCAGCCTGGGCTCCACGGGCTGCAGGGCACAGCCTGCCCCACCATGGTCTTCACCACGGGCTGCAGGGGAATCTCTGCTCCAGCGCCTGGAGCCCCTCCTGCCCCTCATTCCTCACTGACCTGGGTGTCTGCAGAGCTGTTGCTCTCACATAGTCTCACTCCTCTCTCTGGCTGCTGTTGCCCATCAGTTTTTCCCCCTTCTTACATATGTTATCCCAGAGGTGCTACCACCATCACTGATGGGCTCAGTCTTGGCCAGTGGAGGCTCCATCTTGGAGCCGGCTGGCATTGGCTCTGTCAGGCAGAGGAGAAGCTTCTAGCAGCTTCTCACAGAAGCCACCCCCATAGCCACCCTGCTCTCCCACTACCAAAACCTTGACACATAAACCCAATACACATGGCTAATGAGCATTTCACCCAGCCCCACAGCCTGCAGATTGCAATCACACACAAAACTGATCTCTCCATGCTTTTCAACAAAAATTGAGTAATAAATATGGTACTGCGTCTTCAGAAGAAAAAAGAAACAGAACTTGTGCAAACTTTTGTAAATGTTATTAGAAATTAAATAATGACTTAGGAATTCCACAAATGGTCTGTGGCACTTTATATTTGTAAATTTGTTTTTTATTTCTATGAAGCTATAATATTCACAGACTCTAATGATATCATTCATTCCTCAATGCACAACAATAAAACTGCCACTTTGAAAAACGTATTGGCATATATTCTGGTTTTATTTTTCAAAGTCAATTGTCTTCTCTTCCATCTTGCACAGAAAATATTGGGACAATCCTATTAATATGAAAACTATCTCACAATAAAAACACAGAGGTCTTTTTCTATAAGTAAAATGAAAAAATCTTTAATTTCTGATTTTATGTCATTAAAATCTCTTTCAGTAAAGGGTTGTAATTCTTTTAGCCCCATCTATCAGTTTTGACACATACATAAGCCTTAAAGTGAATTTAAATATTCATTTATAGAATTGAAGTGCTGCAAAATTGTTTTAATATACATAGTAATGAGGCCCAAGACTGTAAAAACAGCTACAACCTCCAAACGATTCTATTAGGACTCATTTTATGATGAGCAAATTTGCACTAATTTTCCATGGAAGGAGAGTATGAGTATTAACTTCTGGTCAGTTTTGGCAATATGTATCCTCCAATCTGGCAATTTCATTATAAAGATTTATCACGTACGAGCAGAAAATTTATTAAATTCCTTTCAAGACAGATATTTGTTTGAACATAAAAACCTATTTCTCACTTGTTTTTTTTTTCCCCCACATTGAGATTTTCTTAAAAAGAAATATTTTCAAAGTCTTAAATTATTTAGGGTATGAAATGTGTGCTGTTGAATATATGTCAGCCTAAAAGGAGGATGTAGTTTTCCTAAAACTATGAAAGCTAGTATCTTTCATAATGCTTTTTGTTGTTATATTTTCCAGGTCATATCTGGTTACTTTTGCAAAGCTTTTTAAGTCCATCCCTAATAAAACACAGTTAAAAGTCAGCAGATGTATTTAAATATATATTTTAACTTAATATACATTTAAATGTTTTACTGACATTCTATATCTATCAATATTATTTTTTTTTTAGGTCCCAAACTATGGCAAAATATTAAACAGGCCACATTTTGATGCCAGTAACTTCCCAAAGTATTTGGTTACTCATGTGCTTAAATGCTTACTTAGATTACTCATTACATTTGGTGGAGGATTTTTAATTTGCAAGAGAAAGAAGATATTATAAGAATAAGGAGGGGGGAAAGGATCAGTTTAGTACAACTGTTCTGAATAAAACCAATCACAAATTCAAAATTGCCTATGGATTTAAATCAGGAGTAGTTCCAGCAGGGAAGATTAAGGTAAATAGAAAAAAATGGAGACACAATGGATAAATACTTTGTAAGCTAAGGAAGAATAATACCCAACTAATATTAATCCTAGTGGTTCAGGTGGTAAAATGAAGAATTTCTCTTATTTATTCTTCTTATTTAACTGTAGTTGGGTTATCCGGGGGGGACGGATGGAGGGGGACAAGACCCTTGAAAAGTGTGATTCACCCCACCTTGGTTTCTAAACCATGTGTGATAAATAGGGTCTAGAAGCTCTTATTGAGTATGGACACTTCTAGGAAATGTAGAAAAATTACTCAAATGTAAATGTTGACTTAGTTGATATCTTTAGCGAAATGAAATTAATCCCTCCTTAATGTCATTGTGCGTTTCCTTAGGAGGACAGGCATGTCTATACTGAAATGTGAACGTCTGAAATGGATGGAGGGAAAGAAGGACACAACTTTCTGAGAACAGTGGTACACTGACAAAAAAACCAATCCTTTAAAGAAGTTATAAACAGACTATTATGTAAACAAGCCTAAATTGTGGCATTATTTTCAACGTAAAAATGTAACTTTTGGAATAAAATGTAATTTGATTAGCTTCTTTATTTTACAACATTTCACAATGAATATGCCACAAAATTCCATCAAATAAGAAGCAACAAATTGAAGTTCTCTTTCACATAAGACTTTTTCACAGTGAACATTCCCCTGTCTCCATGGCAGCTATGAACACTTCAAAGTTTTAGGTCCATTAATTACTGTCACCTGCCTTGACATGCAGCAAACTTTTCAGTCCATATAAATAAGAGTTTTCACAGGATTTGAAGATAAACATGTATTATTAGATATATAATTAATATAGTTTCACCAATTATCTCCAACAGTTTTAATCTAAAAGTTGCTAAACCTTTATCTCGTGTATCTGAACCACACTTCAGGGGCTAAACCTTTCTCTTTAGTGTATCTGAACCACACTTCAGGGACAGGATCTCTGCTTTTTCTCCTCCTTCAGTGATTCAGACAAAAATTCCATGCATCCCGCTCTCAGACAGCACTGGGTATATCTTCACAGACAACTGAACATTACATAGTGAAAAACAGCCCCTATTTTCTGTACAAACAAGGTCCTAATGAGAACAGTTTTCCTGGCTCCCTCACTGAAAACAGGCAAATTAAGTGACAAAGAACTGAGGGTAATTTTTTTTAGATCCTTCTTCACTCACCTGGTAAGTTGCAGAAGATTCAAAAAGAGACAGGAAGAAAAAGTTGCTTGTTCAGAATTACTATAGAAATTATTACTAAGGAAGCTGTGTAGTTTCCCTCTTTCCCTGAGCTGTTTCACCTATAAGACCACAGACACCTCATGGGAGTAGTTTCTTGTACCACTAATCATTTACTTTCAGGTACTGTTATTCCCCCTGCTCCAGTTTATATCAAAAATATTCCGTTTATTAATAAACAGAAAGGTTCCACTGTCGTTTGCACAGTCTGCTTCTTTTGTGTTTAGAAAGAGAAACAGAAAATAAAGGTTAAATAAATAAATGAAATAGTATGTGAGGGGGATTACACCAGTTTTCTGATTTGGTTATTAAAACTGGAGTAGAAAGGCAATTATTTGTCTAATTCCATAGATGATCTTCTACAAAACTTGTAGAACTGGTCAGGCACTGGATTCTTCACGGTATGAAAGGAAGCAACATATTGTACTCATTTTAGCTTTCAAGTCTGCCTACAGCTCAGTAGGCAGATCAGTATTTCAGAATCTGAGATCTGTCATTACAGCATTCTTTTCAAAAAACTACAGAATATAAAAATATATCTCCTGTAGAAGTACCGATGATCTCTTATGGTCAAATATCATAGAAAGTCTTTTGGTTTGTCTACAAGTATTCAATACCTTTAAGAACCACCACTAAAACCCCTTCAAAACAAGTCTGTGAGTGAAAAAAGTGGAAAGACTACTTACAACCTTTCAAATGCTCCCTTTTCTATGCTGTGACCTTTTATTACCTAAAAAAGAAGGCAGGCAAGTGGAAATAATGCCTGATTTGCCAAATGCCTGCTTGCTTTCAAGAAAATGTCTTGGCTCCTTAGACATTGAGTGTCATATATGTATAGCAGCAGAACTCTTGTTTTGCTTTCAGCCAGCAAACAGTGGCACGGTATATAAAAATATTGGTCTTTACCCAATCACTCTCAGGAGTAACAGCCTTAGGATTAGATAACTATCCTCTGGCATGGATCAGGAAAAACTGCTTATCAGTACAGACACCATATGAGATGATATATATGCCTTCTTTTGGATATCAAACTGATTTCTTCATTTTAAGCAAATGAATCTTAGGAAACATGGCACACATGTAAGTTCTAAAACCCAGAAAATAATCAGCACCATTGGGAGTCATTGGGAATGTGGCCCAGGGAAAAGATTTGTGGGAGAAAGTCAGAATTTGCCTTCTTATGAACAGCCTTAGAGCCAAGATGATGCAGCCCAGACCAACTAACCTCACTAGTCATTACAGGCTGGAAATTAGCTTATGTGCTTTACATTCAAATCCAGTTGCAAAGTTAAAAGAGCTTTATTCCATGAGACATTTAAAAGAAGAGACTGTTTCAGAAATAGGCTAAAGGCTTGGCTCATATCTCTCTTCGTGACTGAAAGTACAGTAAATAGGGGAGGATTGTAAAGGGACAAGCCTCAGTGATTTCAACTGCAATCACATTACCCCTCAGGTCTCTGTTTTGGTTCTTGATTTAAAAGTAATTGAAAATCCTTCTCAGCAACATATTCATGAAACATAGTAGAACAGAGGTCAGTCCTGAAATCAGAACCTAATGTTTGTGAAAGGAATGATAGTTGCTTACTCTAAAGGAGTAAGTGCATTTGCTCCTCTCACTGAGAGTGTGGTAAAAAGAAAGACATAATTTTGTTAGAGATTCCATTCTTATCTTCACAAAGGAATAACTAGACATTTATCCTAGAGCTTTCACATACCTTCCTCATATGCCATGAAACTACAGAACTATGTAGAACAGTTGTGGTTTAACCCCAGCTGGCAACCAAGTCCCATGCAGCTGCTCACTCATTCCCCCACGGTGGGATGGAGGAGGGAATCAGAAGGGTGAAAGTAAAAAAATTCATGGGTTGAGATAAAGACAGGTTGATAGGTAAAGCAAAAGCTGTGTGTGCAAGCAAAGCAAAACAAGGAATTCATTCACTACTTCCCATCGGCAGGCAGGTGTTCAGCCACCTCCAGGAAAGCCGGGATCATTCACACATAAAGGTGATGGAAGACATGGGAAGACAACTACCACCAATTTGAACGTGTGTGTGTCCCCCATTCCTTCTTCTTCCTTCAGCTTTCATTTGCTGAGCATGACATCATATGTTATGGAATATCCCCTGGTCAGCTGGGGTCAGCTGTCCCAGTTGTGTCCCCTCCCAATGTCTCGTGCACCCCCAGCCTCTCGCTGGTGGAGTGGGCTGGGGTGAGGGGCAGAAAAGGTTTTGACTCTCTGTGAGCACTGGTTAGCAGTAACAAAAATATCCCTGAATTATCAACACTTCTCAGCACAAATCCTAAACACAGCCCCGTACTAGCTACTACAAAGAAAATTAACTCTATCCCAGCCAAACCCAGCACAACAGTGCACAAGGAGAGTCACATTTAAGGGATAATGCATTACAGAAATTTGCAAGCAAGATTACACACACAAGCACACAGACATATATATCTATAAAATTGACAATATTAAAGATAATTATATTTCTTTATTATGCTAAGAGTATGTATGTTAAGGCAGGTAGTATGCAGTCTGAGTAATTGCTCATCTTTTTTTGAGAATCCCTGACTGCATTAAGCATCCAGAAAAGTTGCATTGAAAAATTATATCACAATTATCTTTGAGAATTTTAAAAATTTGTAAAGAAAAAAAAAGATCAACTTTCTAAACAAAACCCAAACAAAAATCCACATCAAAATCATAAGAAATAAAAGGAAATAAAATGCAGGCATGGGAAGTTACCTCATGAACTACTTTAATCAGCTACAAATATATCCTCTCCGAGTAGTTCTCTATGCTGTACTGTTCCCCCTCAGGTTTGTCTCAAACAACCTAGTTTCTTAGAATGTGAATACCACAGCAGGGAGCATTTTGTAATCAGTGCTTACTATTGAAAATACTGTTGAAAAGTTTTGTTTTGTTGTTTCATGTGTTCATTAGGATTACATCATTCTGTTTTCAAGTTCTTCCTCCTTTGCTTTCTGTAACTAAGGAGAAAAACTAAACCTAAAAATAAAAATTAAAAAAAAATATTACTTGGACCTCACTGTTGAGCCTGTTATCCAGCCTTGTTTACCTGAATTGTTGAAAGAAATTAATAATTTGTATATAAGAACGTGTCTATTACAGTAAATTTAGAAGTTACATAATTTGAGACAAATTTATGAATCTAAACATACAAAGAAAATAAATTGAATTGTGTATTTCTCCAGAGCCTTCAGTGAATACTGAATAAGCCATGGGTATTCAGTGGCTCATCTCTACTATATATTCTAAAAAATCAGAAACTTTCTGGACAAAAAGACTGTATCCAGTTAGGAGGTAAGGTACAAGTGACCACAGAAACTTCCCTCCTTACATTCCCAGGCACCAGAGAAGCAGTACCCTCCCTTCTCTGGTGTACCACTAGAATGACCTAGTTACTCTTTGCTTCCCTGCAACTCAACTATGTCAGCCAATTCCTTCCTCCCTCTTTTCAGATAAATGACCATTCTCCGTGTTCTGTTGGGATGGCTCACAGAGGCACAGGACATGGCAGAATTCTGACTTACTGTAAATTTTGTTGTAGGAGCAAAAACCTTTCTGAAATTAGTCATCACATAAACTCTGTGTTCTTTTCACTCCTGTTTCTTGGCAACTCAATAATATAGAGAATATCTAATCCTTCCATGCTCAGTTTTTAGTTTGTATTCTACCAAAGATTCTTAATGAGGTATAATGATACAAACAGTGCATAACACACCAGTCTCCATACAAGTTCAGTCTGTGTGTGTTTTCACTCTAAGATGCACAAAAATCATATTAAATTGTATTATAATAAAAACTTGACACTATTGAATTCTTCCAAGTGTCATTTGAAAGAGTCATTCAGTGTGTTACATCACTCTGTTGAAGTTATGTCTTAAGTATTCTACTTCATGGTAACAGTAAGCAGTGAACAGAACTACATAATTCTTTACAATTTCTGAAACTGCAGTGGAATAAGATAATAAAGACTAAATGGAGTTTTCCTGCCAGCTTGAGGTAGAATAAGAATTTCAATACCTTATATTAGCCTTTGCAGAGAAGCTTTGCAGTTTCCCAGGGAACCTCATGTAAATTTGTTATTAATAAAAAATATCAAGAATTGCAGATGATATGAATTTTCTAAAGGGGCAATGGTAGATGGTACTGGCAATCAAAAACTATAAATCTCCTGTTATGTTTTCCAAACTGTTAAATATTTTTATGTACTTTAAAATTCTTATTTTTTCTCCACATCATTTTTAATTGCTAGCTACTTTTAAAAGCTAAGAAATAAACCAGAAGGTATCATTTATAAAGGCATTATTTTAGTTTAGACGGTTGAGGTATGCAATTTATATGGTTGGCATAGATCACCAGTAGTGTACTAAAAGTCCAGAACACAGAAACTATTGGGTCCTTCAAACAAAAGAGAGCATCACTCACCCACTGAGTTTAGCAGGAGAAGCACTTATGGTGCAGCATGAGCTCCTTTGCCCGTTTGTATTTCTTTGCAGTTTTCCAGGACACTGATATGAATGAAAGGGTACATGGGCCTGTGCTGACAAGGGAGACTTCAGGGCAGTTCTTTCTACACTATGCCGAGAAAGTGAAAAGGGAGAAAAGCCAAAGTGTTGAGGCCCATCTTTTGAAAAACAGCTGAAGTAACAGAATTTACACTTTCTGGTGAAAACTTGGACTAATTATAAGGACTGAAAATCTGGGATGGCTGCATGCTCCATGCTATGAAACTGCATTTCAGAAATAAGAAACAATAGTGAGTGTATTTATCAATGTAAGATTCACTCATCCTCTGGTTGCTCAGCAGGATTAACTACTGCTTTAAACACTGCTATTCCCAGTGGTGTCACAGAAAACTCCTGCTGTCTTCTGTAGAAGCCAGAAAAGGGTTTTCTGTCTTAAATTCTCTAGGAGGGGATATCTGAACATAATCACACTATCAAAATTCACCTGTGACATGCTGTTCTTGTCTCTCTAGACGCCCTAGACCTAGGAAAGGTAATACAGACCGCCCAAATCACATTTCTCTTTGAACAGCTTTCTTCTGGGTCCAAATCATCTCCAACAAATGCAGAAAGAGTCTAGGGACTGATCTTTCTTTTGGGGCAAAACAGTGTCCTGGGCAATTTTGGTTTATTTTATATAAGGTGGAAATAATGTTTATGAGGCTTCTGGGTGACTGATACCATAATGAAGCAATTCTGTTTATTTTTTGTTTAAAGTCCTGCCAATTGCTTTTTCCCAATCATCATAATGAGGCCATTATTTATGTTTTAGAATTGATTCATTGGTATGTGAGTTGCACTTTTTATTTAAATTTTATTTAAATTATTATTAATTACAATGAAAACAGAAGGAACAGGTACAGGGAGAATGCTTCTCTCAAATATCCAGTGTTTGAATGACTGTTTTGCTGCTGCAGTTTCATTTCTCTGTTAGAAAAAATTATTTTTGGGGAGGATGCGGGGAATAAATAACTTCTAAGGTAAAAGTTCTGATGAAGATCAAACAATGTTATGAAAATGCAGTAATGTGACTCATGACTTCAGTCAGTCCTCAGAACTATGGAGTTTTGGCTGCTACTTTTATTAAAACCTTTTTTCAGAAGGCAGGTAAAGCAGTTGCTGAAATAGTTTGAAAACGAGTAAGAAGATGAAATGGTATTGAGAATATTGTAGAGGAAATTACCCAAGCTAAATCAAAATTCTTTGCCAAAAAGTTCCGACAGGAATTGAGAAACTCCATCTAAACATTTTCAAAACTTATGATTAAGAAAAAAGTATAAGTCTTGAACCTTTATTGAAATAGAAAAATTGACTAGTTCCATGTCCAGGTAGTAAAAAACCACACCAGATTCGAGAAGTAATTTTGCTTTGGTTTTGGTATTCAGCTAGCAATACAGACACAAATAGGAATCCTGGATAAATAAGCTATCCTGCAATAATCTGCTTCCAATATTACACATCTACAGTAAAGTTTTAATGAACTTTTTCGTTGCTGGAAGCTTCAAATCTTCTGCATTTACTGAAAGTTTAAGTATTCTAAACTGTATAACGTCCTTTGTTATAATGACCTCAATTCTCTTTCAAAAAACCATCTTTTATCTATTCATTAATCTCAATTTCTTTTGTTGGTAAGGAGGTTTTTCCACACTAAAGTCAGCGCAAAAAGGTCTTACTAACATTAGTTAAGAACTGAACTGAGCTTAGAAACCCTTATTTCTGATTTTTTTCTTTAGCCTTCTGTGTTTTCAGTGTCCCATCTTCCTTTATCCAAATAATCAACAATTCTAAATTTTTTTGTGGATACGCCAAAGAAAGTGTACAAGACAAAACCCATTGCTGTAGTACTGCAAAGCTAATTTACTTAAATTTGGGTTATTGTAACCTCAGAATCTAAAAATAACCTTCTAAAATTACACATATATCCTACTTCTTAGCTTTCTTAACTTTCTCATTAATTCTTTTCCAAAAGTCCTGGAGGAGGACCTGAAGTGACAAGAATCTTTTAACTTCATTTAAATCTTTTCATCTGTCCTTATCCAGAAACTGCAACGCTTTTAAAAACATATAACTTTATTAGAATTTATGCTTTTGAAAGTGTTAGTGAGTCCAGGACACATGTAGGGAGGGATATTTTTAATAATTTTTCATATTTTATGAATATACATATTCATGTATGTGTGTATGACAATGAAAAACAAAGTAAGTTTTCATTAAAAAAAAGCATGTCATAAAAACGATTGATGCTACTTACTCATAATACTCCATGAAAAAAGAATAAATAATCCATTAGTCTTCCTTGTGCCTGGTGCCTTCATTATTTCTTATAAAATAAATCAAAAAGCAAGTTTGTTGTGTCTCAGACATGGAAGACTCATTTTCCTGGTGAACTTATTCTCAGCATTGGCATCACTTTGCAAGAAATCCTGTCCCTTGACTGACAAAGTGCTTTATTTTGGACTGCTGACATCTGTGGAAATTTTTTTACCCAGTGGTGGCACTCCTATTGTCCTTTCATAAAGATGAAAACAAAATTTTTAGTGTGGCAAACTAACATTACTACTTGACATGGTTTAACCCCAGCCGGCAACTAAACCCCACACAGTCACTTGTTCACTCCCCTAAGTGGAATGGGGGGAGAGAATTGGAAGGGTGAAAATGAGAAAACTTGTGGGTTAAGATGAGCACAGTATAATAATTAAAATACAATAAAATACAATAAAATACTACTACTACTACTAATAATAATAATAATGATGATGATGGTGATGATGAAAAGGAAAATAGCAAAGAGCGAGAAATAAAACCCAAGAAAGGCAAGTGATGCAAATGAAAACAATTGCTCAAAACCAACAGACCTATGCCTAGCCAGTCCTTCAGCAGCAGCCCCACTGCCCACCTCCCCCCTAGTTTTATTGCTGAGCATGACATCATATGTTATGAAATATCCCCTGGTCAGCTGGGGTCAGTTGTCTTGGCTGTGTCCCCTCCCAACGTCTCGTGCACCCCCAGCCTTTCGCTGGTGGGGTGGGGTGAGGGGCAGAAAAAGCCCTGACTCTGTGTGAGCACTGCTCAGCAATAGCTAAAACATCCCTGAATTATCAACACTTCTCAGCACAAATCCTAAACACAGACCCGTACTAGCTACTATGAAGAAACTAACTATCCCAGCAAAAACAGCATACCACTCATTCTGTTCTGAAAAAATTTGAAAGATAACAGTACTGGCACTAAGATTCTGCAGCAGATATGCTGAAGTAAATAAGTGTTTAAAAACACCTACCCTTGGTTGATGTAGTGTGATAGCTTTATGTTGCAATTTACAGTGTTCTGAGCTGATGTTTGTTTCTAAAACCAGGATTTTGTTGATGTTGGTATTGTAAGCTTAAGGTATTGGGGTTTTTTAATAATTAAATAAACTGAGATTCCCAGCAGATGCAAATCTGTGTGACTCCTCAGCACAAATGGTCGATGTGCACTAAGGATCTAGCTTTAGTAGATAGTACAGACCACAGAGAGATTGAAGAAAAAATTACCTTAGCTATAGACTTTTGCTATAACAGCAGATTTCCTGAAAGTAACAGAAAGTTTGCATAGCAAGCCTTAATTACTAAAAATTTTCCAGTTACTGGAATCGCACTTGAAAACGTTGGTATTTTTTTATTAAAGACATTTTACAATATATATTCACCTCTTCTGGTGGAGAGCTACTTCCTTTTTTGCACAAGTCTTATCTAAAAATGTCATTGAAATTACTTTTTTTTTGCCCAGATTTAAAAGCAGTCATCTTCAGGTATATAGAGTTGGAAGCAAGGGGTTTATGGATAGAAGAGAACCAGTATTAACAGGATTTAGTCATCCTGGAATGTCTGTTTTATATTTGTGCTTTTGATAAAAGACCTGAAAGATTTTATAAGATTTAGCAATACTGCTGGCTAATAGGAAACCCTTTGTTTCTGCATTCCTCACTGCAAGATGATCTGATCAGTAGGAGTTCTAGTCATCACCTTTCTATAATGAAGTTAACTTCACAAAACTTACATCTTTGTGAAAATAGTTTTAACAACTATGCTACAGGTTACTAACCATGACTTTTGCACTGTTTATGTGAAATATATAGAATAATTATCAGTATTATCCAAAAGAAAGGAAGACAGTTTTCCACCATATTTGATTCATGACTGCAGAACTTAAACTCCAAACTTAAAATATTAAAATAGAATAGAAAATTCCATGGGGGAGAAACCTGATGTGGAAAGAGGCCACTAGGATAGAGAAGGAATGAGGAGAGACCACCTTTGATGAGAAAGTCGTCAATTAAATCAGCTAAGTCTAACAAATCTGAGAGATGATGTCAAGTGTAATTAAACTGCAGTGAAGGGGAAAAAAGTGATTTTGTTTGGAGAGGCAGTTCTGCTTCCTGGATAAAGTAGAAGTAAACATGTTTTGGGGAGCAAGATTACTCCTGACCAGTTCCCTTTTTAAGTGTTCACAGTGGGATGGTGATCCTTTGGTGATCTGGGATGAGCCAGGGAGAGCTCTGGCAGTCATTTCATATAATGGGGACTGTGCTTGGACCCAAAAGTTCCTTCAGAATATTGTCACAAAGTAACTCATTTTTTCTAGATATTCCTAAATCATCTTCTTTTACATTGAAAGGGTTGCTTTCCAAGGATCTTGGCACATTTTGGCAAATACTAAGATTTACTGACATTCTGTATCTTAACACTTTTAAAGTGTAGATGTGTACCTCTGAGAGGTATTAAATCTTCCCTGTTTACCCAATTAATTTAACAATTACTTAACTGCTCAGTTTTTCACACCAGCTAATTAATCTGCCATCAGATCTATTCACTTTCTGACCTAACATTTGCAGTTTCTGCTTCCTTCTAGATCAGTCCTTCACTGATTCAACAGATGAAAAGAAGTTTTTGATTAAAATATAAGAATCTGTTTAAATTTCAGATTTCCCTCTTTTTTGCATTTGTCTTACTTTAAACTTTTTTATAGATTAAAAGAAAAATACTCTGTGGCTATAAAATTCCCTGACCAGGTGTAAAGAAAATTTGGGTTTGCTAAATACATGTTAGGCTGTGGTGGGTTACCAGTCAAGCATCCCTCCAGCCACTCACTCACTCCATCTCCCCCAGTGGAATGGGAGAGGATGGGAAGACAAAAGCAAGAAAACTCGTTGGTCACGATAAAGGTAATCTAATAGGTGGAGGAAAGAAAAGGAATAAATACCCAAGTAAAGCAAAGGAAATTACTCACCATTTCCCAGGGGCAGACTGATGCCCAGCCAGTCTCTGCACAGTACCCACCCCACCTCAACCCATTCCCTGCTGCTGCTGCTTCTTCTACCCCAGTTTTTGTTGCTGAGTTATGATGTTATACATTATTGGAATATCCCTTCAGCCATTGGATCAGCTGTCCTGGCTGTGTCCCCTTCCAATCTCTTGTCCACCCTTCAGCCTATTCACTGGGGTAGGGACAGAGTGAGAAAGAGAAGACGACTGATGCTGCATGATCACTGTTCAGCAATAGCCAATGCGCTGGTGTGTTATCAACCCTGCTTTAGTCACAAATCCCAAACTGCACCATGGAGGCTGTTGTGCAGAAAGTTAACAGCCAGAGAACGATCCCAGGTTCGTTCAGCTGTGTGGTTGGCTCTTCACTCTGTTTACATATCAAACCGTACTGAACTGATCAGCAGAGACAACAGATTTACACGCGGTTTTCTGATGCTTTGGAAAAAGTGTTGCAAAAGTCACTGACCAAGTTTCAACCTTTTTAGGAATACCACTGAATATAAAAGGAAAGAGGCTGTGGAGCTGGTTAAATGCCAGCAGATTGTTGCTGGCTGTTTTTCCTGCAAGCTTCACAAGTAGCTGGTTATATTGTACACAGCTGTACATTCTTTAAACAATGTAATTGT
The DNA here is from genome assembly GCF_023634155.1 of Falco peregrinus. Taxonomy (NCBI): domain Eukaryota; kingdom Metazoa; phylum Chordata; class Aves; order Falconiformes; family Falconidae; genus Falco; species Falco peregrinus. The sequence goes on from NC_073726.1 coordinate 53,933,301, forward strand.
TCAAGTAAATTTTGCTGTTTAGGCTAGAGATGTTTCATTCAGTGTAGAATCAGGGCAAATAAAACCTAATATAATAATATTGAATAATTGGTCATGCCATAATTAGATTTGACTCAGCCTATTTTTGTGTTTTGAAATGCTCTAGAGAGAGACTAAGCTTTATTCTTTTAAAACAAGTAATTCAAATTATGAGGCAGGTGCTTTCTCTAGTTTCATTACAATTCCTCTATTTCTGATTTTTATTTTTTTCAGTTTGAGGATGGATGAAAATCTTTCTAAGGACAGAGGAGACAGCAGCCATGACACTCTTCCAGTCTAAAACTGAGGAAACTAGGGACTGTTTCCTTAGCTAAACTTTAATCTGTAATGTTATGGATCTTCACAGGGGTGTTGCAAAGCTCAGCTGGGTAGTTCTGATGGGTGGAAAGCAAATGATGTAGAATCATTTTCACCATTCACGGAAAAGCAGTTTTAGCACAGAAGGCAACTCATACTCACTTACCTTGAAGCTGAATGCTGCAGTCTGTCATACCTAGCACGTTTTAAATCATAGGCTCTTGGGCTCTGAGCTTTATCTTTTGAGCTTACATTTGAAGTTTTGTGATTGCATGGGGGCATTTTTGATTCAAAACTGTTAATATGGTAGAAGAATATATGTAGATTCAAACAGTCTCTGTCTGCTTTTAATTACTTTTTGTGTTCCAAATGAAATACTGGGTATTACAAAAGTACCCATACCTCATAACTAAATAACACAGGAGTTTGGGGGTTTCTTGACTGTATCAGAAAAGTGGAGGTCCTTCAAACCAGGTGCAAACATAACCCCCTCTGAATTCCATATCTGCAGTGGCAGGTTAAGAGAAAATATCCAGACCTCCTGGAAGGAATATACTTTTAATACAGAGGAAGATTAAAACTGCAACACTCTGAATTCTATATCTGTAATGGCATGTTATGGGGAAAGAATCCAGACCTCCTGAAAAGGCTATTGCATCTTTTAATATAGGGAAAGATTAAAAATCAACAAGAAAAACTCATAATAAATGATGTTTCGATTCTCTGAATTTATTCAGTGCCTCTCTGAAGGACACTACTATTCCCCATTTAAATAACTAAATAATTGCCATATCAGCATTTGCCCACAATAACAAGAAGGACCACATGGAAGCTTTAGTACAGGGCAAAGTAATTAAATATGCCCACATTTTAAGACCTCAAAATGAAAATGATCCAAAATGTATAGAAGGACATATTTTTACTGTGGCTGCTAAGAGAGGGTACTGTATCTGTAGGCTAGAGACCTCCATTCTCTCTGTTAAGCTGCATCTTGGGGTTTTACTCCAGTTTTGCCAAAGGAGCGTGTCCTTAGGGGCTGAGATCTGCCTGTGTATGACAGAGCACTGCTACAGCTCCCTGCCAGCCTGCCCCCTCACAGCTTTAGAATATCTTTGTTCAAAGTTTCCTTTGTAACCCAAATATCTGGTGAACTTGAAAATTAGAAATTCCTTTGGTTGTTTTTTTTTTTTTTACAAGAGATGACTCATACTCTGACCTCCAGACATCAAAAGTGGGAGTGCACTGTTGTACGCCCCCTCGTTACGTGCCTACTTATACATCAGTTCAGAGAATATATTGGCACTGCCTACAGAGACTCCAAATGGTAGAGGCCCAGTGTTAAATATTTATACTCAAAATACAGTTTGTATGAATATAAAATGAGTGCCACAAACTGAACTATTCTCATTTTGCAAAGCTATTACAATTTACAATTAGCTTGATATTTAAAACACTCCCAGTGCTCAATATTTAAAAATATATTAATTAATGTGTGCCCCAACCAAATACTTCATGAAAATACACTCTCTTTGAATCGAGGATGTTTTGGTAACATGTTAAAAAGCAATGTGTCCACTGTACTGTAATATCTGAAATCATTACTACAGGTATGGTATTTGTGAAATATATGAACAATAAAGAACACTTTTCTGAAGAGCAATTTATTATAAAAATGACATTAGACAATACAGTTCTGCATGTGGCCATGTATTTAAACCTTTATGAATAGCTGGGTTGTTTAATTTCAAATTTATCTTTTATAAATATAATGTAGGCATTGTTGGAGAAGAAAAGGAATCTGCTCCATTTTTCTTTCTGTTGTAGTATGAAACACGGAGGATGATAGCTACATTTTCCTAGAGATGGAGAAGCAAGCAAGTACAAAAAGACAGACCAAAGACAGGCTCAAAGCCTCTACCTGTTGCAGCTGAAAACGGGCTCTTAGGCTGTACCAAAGCAGCAAAATGCTCAGCAGCTGGCTTATGCGCAGCAGCTCCAGTTCTGTAACCAAATGAAACGTCATATGAAAGTTACCTCTGTTACAAACTGCTCAAGAAAATCAGGGAAAAGCATCCACCATCCACTCTGCCAAAAAGGCGATGCTGCCTCAGAAAGATTTCTGGAAAAGGCTGGCTCACAGTTTCATTGCTGGAGGCAGCAAACTTGCTGCCTTCTCCGATGCAGCCTCAGCAGTTCGCGGAGAAGCAGCGGCTCTCCTGCCTGTGCCTCCACAACCTCCATTTCCACTCTGTCCCTACGCAGTCAGCTCAGACAAAAGCTGCAAATTACACAAAATGGCCCACATGGTTAAACTGTGTAAGAAATGTGAAACTTTTTAATGTAGCTTTTGACAGCCACTATGTTATAAACTGTGAATTATTCTTATTTTAAGATACATTTTAATAAAGGTAATGTTCAAATATGTGAGATACATTATGTTTTGTATTTCAAAATTCCAGTTCTCTGGTAATAACAGCTATTTAAGAGCTGTAACTATGACTTGTGCTCATGCAGCTGAGTTTTTTGAAGACTTTATATTTATACCACTGAGGTGTGACGTTACCCTTCCCTAAGTCAAATACTTTCGGTTATATGCAGGTGCCTTGTAGGCCTTCATGAGTAGTTTCTTTATATTCCGTTTAGGACACCTGCCAAAACAAGTGAGATTTGGTGGAACAAAGTTAAAACTGTGTACAAACTCCTGAAATATTAGCACTATGAGATTCTTCATCACAGCAAGGACAGTTAATGCAAACCATATTATTCACATTCTGGAAAACAAAAGTTTAAATCACAGACTGGAGTACTACGCATAATTAAGAAAATATTTTGAATATAATACAGTCAAAGTCTTTGCTTTTACCTTAAGTGTCTATCTATGTCAGTTTGTTAGGTTAGATTGGCAACATTTAATATAATATTTAAAACAAATGCACTGTAATGTCTGTTTGGTGTTAATTTCATTTATTAGAAAAGAACATGATAGGTATATTCCAAAAAACACCCCATCTTCACATATGATTTTCATCCCAAAACATTTTTTGAGCACAGGATACATTTCGTCATGGACTAAATTTATGATTAGAACTGATGCTCACAGGAATAGCTAGGAATAAAGCAAAACATAAAAAAGCTGGTTGGAGAAGAAAAAGAAGAAGATGCAGGGCAGACAATAGCTGTTAAGAACCATTTCAGCTGTGACATGGTACAAAGCAGTGTCCCTCCCTTCCAACACAAATTAATATTTGGGTTTTTTTCTGAAACATTCACAATGCTGCATTTCTTCTAAGTTCTAGAAAATGAACCCTGTCTGGGAATGACTCTGAAAATGAAGGGTTTCTGGTTTTCAGACTTGAAGGTCACCACAACAAAATGTATAAAACTTACAAGTCTTGTCTTGTATTTTTTCCAGTTACTTATAGCTTTGGGAAATGTTATTGTTAGGCTGGGGTTCCCTCGATACTCCTGATTGACTAGTATGCATATACATATATACAAATACATGGATTTATGTGAATATATATATAAATTTCAGAACAAAAAAATTGTCTCTTCAGAGAAGGTAGTAGGGAAAAATATTCTTTAAAATCTGAGTCTCATATTGTTTGTAAGATGCTAGTTCTTCTTTGCTCTTGGAAGCAACTCAAAATTTTACAAAGAGTTTATCTTAGTGTCAATAAGATGCTTTTATTGTCCTTCTGCAAAAGATCCCAGATTTGGTTGATTCCTGAGTTCCTAAATAAAGACTCAGCATTTCTCACAGCTGAGCTGTATAAAGATCCCACTTCTCCTAAGTCCAGAATTCCCAGAAGTCAGACACTGAGTTTGAGCTTTCCTGAAATATTTCTTCTCTGCTCTGGGAGGCATTATGCTACAAGACACCAGAACTGAGAGCCTGGTCTCATCTGTCAGGTAAGGTACTATACAAGAAAAATAATGTATACTTACCCATAAATAAGAAAAGAAGATGCTGAACTCAGGACATCAGAAAGGAAAGGTGGGAAAGGAATGTGGCAGGGGAGGGAACAGGAGCAAGTCTCTCCACTGGCAAAGTGAACATTACTGCAGTTAAAAGCAATAAGAGAATGGGTAAGAGGAGCTCCCATCTTGCTCATTTTCTATACAACAGGTGGACATATTCCCAAGCTGTTTTGCAGATGCACTCAAGAGAACAAAAGCAATTATTCTGAACCTAGGAAAGTATCACATGCTGCCAAATCCTCTGGAAAAAAATGCCTTGGGCTTCTGCAATTACCATCCACAACCAGTTATTATGTGGAAATTTGGGCATTATCTGTATACTTCAATTCCAGCTGTGCAAATAGGTATAATAATTCCACTTTTTTCACAGGGTGACACTAAAATACATGCCTTAACATCTGCTATCTGTTTTGTGGAAACGGAAACAGAAACCCTTAAGAAATAAGTAGTTATATTTTCTGTTCAGGGCATAGAGAATATGTTAGTCAAAAGGGCATTTGGCCAAGAAATGACTGATGCTTGTGAAAAGTAATACTGAGTAACAATGCATTCAGTGAAAGAAGTAGGAATGCTGTGACAAAAGAATAGAATGAGAGTCTGTAGATGAAATCTGGTTTCCATAATCACAGAGGATCCCTATTAAAGTTACAGACACAGGAACAGAAATTACAGGCTTCTTAAAATTTGATTGCTCGATCCACCACTTAAAGACCACAACGTTTTTTTCAGAATAGGTGATCTTTTATGTAATATTCATATACTTTAGAAAGCCATTATTCCCACTTATATTGAGTATGTCGGTGCTGGTTGGCAATAAATCTCATTGCAGCACAATTTCTACAAGCTGTGCTCTACTCCTGAGGGTGCCTGAAAAGTTGAAAATGTAGAAAAATTGTATTTTGCCTTGCTGTAAAAAGACATGCTGCCTACCAATCAGTCAGGAGACAACATCTGACAGCCTCGCCAAGATCCAGGCATCCATATGAAAGCCAAAGTTAGTTCAAAGATTCTGTAAAATACTGCCAGGATTTGAACAATGTGTGACAGAGTAAATCAACAGTTTATTAATTAGTCATGAGAATCTGAAAATATTTATTTAGGATTATCTGCACACAAGTCCTTCAGGAAGACTGTTTGGAGTTGCTTATTAGTTTGTGTTCACAGAGTAGCTTGAGGGAAATAAAATATTTTTAAATATGAGACAAAGAAAGGATTAATATTTTCTCCTCAGTTTCTGCTAAAATTTCTCTGATAAACACCTTTATATTTTACCCATTCATCCTTAAAAGGTGAGGTCAGTTCATGTGTAGGAAGAGCCTGATTAAACTATTTCACAGGTGAAAGGTATTTACTTCCAGAAATTCCCAGTGCACTGACTAGGGACAAACTTACCTATTGCATAGCCTATAAAAAGCATTCTTCAAATCATTCACTCCTAATTCCTTCAGAGGAAGGTTTGCATGACTGGATGCATGATGATTGCATTTCTACCAACCATCTGTAAGGGAAAATATTTTTCCCTTAAGAAATCTAACTTCCTGGCACAATGCTGAAAGTTAATGTAGTCAATAAATATAATGGATGTGCTCTATTGTTTTATATACCTCAATAATGAGGAATAAGTAACCCGTCTATGTACTAACAAACAAGAACATCAGTTATAGCACAATATTTTTTTTTCATGCAGAATTGTGGCTCCTGAACCTGTGGTGGCAGCCTGTTTGCTGCTCCTTGAGAACTTCTGGTTCTCACTTCCAATGGCCAAGTTACACCAAAGGTTACACAAGAAGCTTAAAAACAGAATTCCTTTTATAAGGGATGAGTATTTTATAAAGTTTAAGAGCTAAACACAGGATGTAGTGACATTTTCAACACTGAAGAGTAACCTGTCCAAGCTTTCACTTGCAGAGAGCACAGGTTACCCACAGGAGCAGATGTCTCACTGTTGGGCACTTATGACAAAACTAGACACTTACATAATTTGTGTGTGGATTGATCCAGAGATCTCTCTGAATTCCCTTAAAACTTTATCATATGGAAGATGAGAGTTTTTCTCATTTCCATCTGGGTTACAGCATTAAGTTCATGAGGCTGATTTATGCTAGAGTAACTATAAAAAGCATCAGTCATACAGTCCTATAAAGCACACTGATGTCTTTTATCATTTATGTGCTCTGCCACTCTTGAAGTCCCATCTCTAAAAGGCATGTGATATCTCCATCTTTGCGTGTTCTGACCATGTATTTGTTCACAATATTTTTTTAGTCACAACTGTGGATACTATCAAGTGTACTTGTATGCTAATAAACTTTAAATGGATGTGAATAACAGAGACTAAAGACCTAAATGCAACTGATACTTCAGTAAAATGGGTGTAATTCAATGAAGTTTTAGACACAGTAGAAATTGAAGGAAAGGTATAAATTGAGCTGCAAATAGGAAATTGCAGTTTACTTTGCTCTCGTACAAGACAGCAGAAGCAGGGTACTGAACAAACTGTCTGCTCTAACTGGCCTGGAGTGTGCTAATGGCTGTGCCCACTGATGTTCAGAGCAGAAGTACACTTTTGAAGCTAATCCCCTCCTTGTCTCCATTTAGCATGTGTTGCTTCACTGCTAAGAGCAGTTTTGGTGTTCATGAAATAGATTTTTTTCAGAGGAAACTAAATCAGAAGCTCTGCTTTCTAAGTGCTTCAGTGCTAATGGGGACATTATGCTCTGATCTGATGTGCAAGTTCTACCACAAGATCTTCCACTATGTACTTAACATTTTTTTCTTACAAAAACAGTCCAACCAGATTACTAGCTGAAACACCCAACCCAAAGAATCGGTTGAGTCTCTCAATCCAGACAGAATTTAAACTGAAATAACCCCTTCACTATCATATGGTGGGAGTGGGAGCAGCCTTGGCTTCAGGCACTTCTGTTTACAGATCCTTTCCCATTGTGCTGCATTGCCTACTAATCTAGACATAGAGATATATTAATATATTAGCACTTGCATAAACTTTGATGATTTTAGAAACCCAGATGCAGACACACCTGCGGCTTTCTCCTTTTAGCAGTGGCATGAACTTCACCAGGAAACCCAGCAGTTCCTTTCGTCATTCCATCTTGCAGTAGATAGCCAAAACTACTCCTATACTTGTTGTTACAGTTTAATAATACATTGCAAAAACATCCGGAAAGAAATAAAGTAAATTATTAACATTATTTTCTCAGTCATGTATCAAATGTTTCTGATTTCTGACAATCAGAAATAAAGTTTTTTTCAGTGTCTCTGACTTGTGAAATAAAGAGGAGGAAGCCAAGATTGCTACGCACTTTGGCTCAGAGAGTTTCTTACAAAGTTTCTTATAAAGACACTGAAAAGTGCCTCAATGGTGCTTTAAGAAATCATTCTGAGAGTGAATACTTGGAAAGCAATGGCTATCACTGGTCCAAAAGTCTGATTACAAGATATTGGATATATAGGTTTTTATTGAGTTGCAAGGGGCCTTAACAAAGCCAATACCTTTCTATTTATGGAACAGTAAGATCCTACACTAGTGATTGTTAGAAATCAGGAAATATAAACATGCAGTCAACTCCTACAAGGTTAACTCCACTGCCTAGCATCTTTTGTAAGTTCTAGCATATGCATATACAAGGTTACCTAGAAACTAAAGCAGTTGTTAGCTTCAAATCTTGAAAAGTGCTGGTGTTAATAGTGATACTGACATAATTCAGATTCAGGCAAAAAAAAATACAATTTCTATTAAAAAATTAAATTAAGACAGAAGATTATTTTGATTGATATAATATTCTGTTTATTCTGAATGTGTAAGTCTTTTTTTTTCCCCCCTATAGGTTATTAAATAAGAAAAAAATCTTTATTAAGAGGCTGGTCTTTTGTAACCAAAAATATTTCAAATCAATAAAAACCCCACAAGCCTTACAAAATCAAAGAGAAGACAGATAATTTCATGACCGGTAGCTAAATGTTCTCTTCTGCTAGCCCAGCCAATGTTGCTTAGATAAAGACTGCCTATGTTCATGCTCTCATTAAAGTCACAAGGAATTAGCATCTGACTTGTCCCTCCTAGCAAATGCAAGTCATTAGTCCCCCAGCGCAGCAGACCTGCCTGGCAGAGAGGTATGCAGCCACATGAAATAGCCACAGCTCTTGTAAGTGTTGCCCGGGTGAGAGACGTGCCTTGAACATGCTCTCTTCTGCCACAGCAAGTATGACAGAAATGTAAAGCAAGCAGTGGAGCGCTTCCACACAAGCAGACCGAGTCCATTTGCAGCTGAGATGATAGAAGATTGAACTTGCAAGAATTTGCTATTGGTTTTTTCTTCCTCTTTACAAGAATTGCACAATAATGGATGCAGTGAAAAGGGGTTCATTGTCCTCCGGAACATCTGATGGCCACTTCCACAGTTCGTAATAAGACCTAGTTTTAGTCAGAGCTTTTCAATGAGAACTCTGAATCCTTCATAAATGAGGCCTCATTATCTCCATTTTATAAACAGGGAAACTGGTGTACAAAAATGACTTGTTGAAGTCATCACTCTCAAAGCTGGGAAGGGATATAAAATCAAAACTTTTCCCCTTTGGCTTTATTCATAAGAATAGCTACATAATATGTGCAATACATGCATCTGAGGGCTGAGCCAGCAAAACAATCATTAGTGGATTTAGCCTTAAATTTCATGGGAAGAATGGGCTTTCCCCCTGCTCGTTTTATGCTTGTTTAGAAGTGGGTATTTAGCAGCAGTAGGGAATGAAGGTTTTGTTGAAGAAATAATAGCAGGTTGATGGTAGGCACAGTATGGTCCTTCTCTGGTCTGCATTCAGCCCAGCAGGAGCACTTACAGCAACAGTGTTCGCTTCACTCATAACTGTGTGTTAAAATATCAGTTAAACTCTTTAATTTTTTTTTCTATTGCTATTTTCAATTGGTTTTCAATGCTTGGAGCCCTCAGCTGCATGCAAACTCTTTCAGAAAACAGTCTTTCCATCTCTGCCACTTCATATACTGAATATTGAGATTTTGTAAAGTACAGGACACAATATCTTCCCAACTTGAAAAACAAGACAACTTTTTCATTGCATTTATGTGCCATCATTATAGCATTCAAATGAAGTTCAGCAACCAAAAGTGGGTTGCAATGTGATGTTGCAATTCTGGAACCTGAAGTTCTTGTGTATTGTACATTTGCTCTCTGTTACCTCTATTTTTTTCTTTTTCTTATGAGCTGTCACTACTTCAAGACAATTTTAATTAAATCCCAGTGCATGTGTGAAACTGAAATACTTGATAAAGGACAGAGGGCTCTGCTATTTGTAGGCTCAGTCCCCAAGATATTGCAAATACTAATTACTTTGCAGATGTCAGTACTCAAACCATGTTTATTTATTAATAATGAGATTTTTTTGTTGTTGTGTGTCTCTATAGTATTATGGAAGCTGTCGTGCTTCAAGTCTAATATGATGCTCCATGTTTTCATAGTTTATAAACCTTGTCATTTATGTATAAGAAGAAAATAGGAATAACTCTTATCATGGCATTTGCTTTACATTCATCTCCATTCGCCGTTATTCCAAAATATCTGAGATGACATATTTATGGCTGTGTCTGCCACTTTCTTATTTAAGACAGTTGCTGCTTTCTCATTTTATAGTCCCTTTCAATCTTTTGGATTGAGTTTTAAGAAATATTTTACTTGCACCTGACTGTCTTAAATTTCCTCTCAGAGAAGTTAAGATTCTGGCATTTGTACTTTAAAAGTATACCCATTAATTCAAATGCTAGACGTAGAGAAACAATGTCATAACAAAATAACAGCTCTCTCACTAACATCAGCAGAAAATGTTTTTCAAGTATTTATTCAAAAAAGAAAAATCTGAGTGAGAACGAGGGACATACAAGCATTAATGCCTGACATAAAAAACGTTCTAAGTTCTTTAATTGACTATATTAATCAATTTGACACTTCATTCCTTCTGATAAATATTGTGGGCAACAAGTAACTGGAAGTTATAGCACTCCAAACCAAGGAAGAGAGCACTTACCCTAGACGATATGTTCAAGCTGCATAAAGTGTTGTGGGATATTTAAAGTGTAAAGCTGCTCAGATACACAGAAGATGTAATGTTTTCTTGGAACTGAGCACTCCATGAATCACACAATTAATTTTGGTAATGGAAGAGAGTATCCATAAAATTCTACAGGGAATTAAGCAATATGAAGTATTTCCAAGAGACAATGTTTTCCTGCTGATTTATATACTCAACCTTTGGAGAATTATTAGGTCTAATAGCATCAGTCAGTATTACTTTACTTCTAATAAATAAAATTGCTGATTACAGCACAGAATTATTAGAAACTGTGAACTATAATTGCTAGACTGACTGCTACAAGTGGTGGCTGTCAGCCAGTCAAAACACATATGTTGGGTTATTATTTAATACAATAACCTAAGGCAGAACTCCAGCAGAAATCATAACGCATAATGCCTAATTAAAGAATATCAAAGTGTATCATTGTGGCAGCAATGACTCAGTGTGAGGACAATAAACGTTCTCCTACTATTAATATTCCTGAACTTCTCAGTGCCTCACTTTGCAGGGTGAACATTACAGCAGAACCATTTTCAAGGCCAGATTTCCTGGTGAAGGTTTGACCACAAATTGCCATACCCGATGGGACCAACAAGCCTCTCACCCACAGTGGTGCTCCAGGAGCTGCAAGATCCACCTGAAACACAGTGTGGTGCTCCAAAGCAGACAGCTGCTGAACATTACACACCTTCCCGAGTTCAGTACTCCAAGGCTGGAAAATGTCATGACACGCTATTGTTTGCATCTCTTCTAACTTTTGACTGATGTCTTTGGACACTAAATTTGCTGGTTTTACAAACTCAGAACCAGGCCTTTGTTACAGCTCTGCTAATCTCTGTACTTAGTGCTTTTGTATGGCCACCACTTCACCAGTCCCTTTTTTTCCCTATGAAATATGTCATTTAAGAGAACTGAACTAAACAGCATCTCTCTGTAAGGCACAGATGGCCTGAAGTCTCTCCCAATTTCTCTTTGCAGCAGGTTTGAAGGTGTGCAGTTAAGAAGTGCACTTTCATGAGTGGGGACATCAAAAGTAAATTAATTACGTAAGTCATAATGCCATGTCAGTGTTACGTGCTATTGGTTAGGAAACATTTTAAATGGATTTTGTTACAAACCATACCTTATTAAACCTGCTGGAAAGCTATGGCCACTTAGTGAAATTGCTAATGAAAGTAGAGGATACGAGGAAAAATTCCTCACATATGAGGAAGTTTCTTTAGTCTCCTAAAATAATAAACTTTAGTAGTTATTGTACAACGGAAACTGGAAATTTTTATATCTATCTATCTATCTATCTATCTATCTATCTATCCAGGAATGAAAGACATTACTCAAATTTTCTTTCAGTTAATGAATCATTAAGTCCCATTCTTGAAAAAGTTTTATGAAGCTGCCCTCTGATGTGGCTGAAGTCCCTTTGTACATCTTTCACTTCTCTGTTTCCCTGTTTTAGAAGGCATAGCTTCAGTCTGCAGCTTGTGGACCCTGTCACTCTGACCTTGTAATGCTCAGTGTTTTTGAAAAAAATTCCAGGAATACTGAAGATTGCAAGTGAGAAAAAGGAACCAGCTGCTTTGTGTCACTCGTAATTGGTAATTGGACTGAGACAAATCTGTGTGTAAGTTTATTTTAAAAGTTGTAATAACTACAAGTGAATCAGTACCCAATTAATAATTGTTAATCTAAAAAACCCTGCATGTTGTTACTGGAATGAAGAGGAACGTTCACAATGGAAATTGTTAGGTGTTGTAGACTACTAGCTTCTCTTCTAGTATCTAGTAACTCTCACCTCTACATTTTATGAAGTTACCTGAAACACATAATGTGTGTTAAGTATTTTAGGTGAAAAGTCCAGCATGTCATTTAACTGAATGTACTATATGGCAAACATAGAGGTACCTATAAATATTAGATCTGAAAAAACTTGTCATCAGGGGTAGAGAAAATGTACAGATAGCTCAAAGACTGTAAGAAGTGCAATGGTACTATAAAATACAAAAGCAAAAAGCAAAAGAACAAATAAACAAAATATGTTTGTCAAATACAGATGTTTTTTTCTTGTAAGAATACTGTATCTGACTCTCTAGCAGTGAGCTATGCTCTCAGAATGAAGCAGTGTGGCAATGCTACTGGGACCACAGCCTCAAAAGAAATCCAGAACACAAGTAAGAAAAAAATAAAGGTATAATTGCAATACATAAGTGTATACTTATGACTGGATTGTAAGCAACGATTAGGGGTTGCCACAACCAGATGAACTGCCACCTTCTGAATGTAAGTATGTTTCAGTAGCAAACTGGCCACCCTGAATTGTAATGCTCGTTTTCTAGTTCTTTTCTCAGAAACCCTGATTCTCCGTGATCTCCTGTAATGATGGAAAGATCCCTAAAGAAAAGTATGCTGTTTTAACCTTAAACCATAAACTTGTTATATGGCAGCTACCATTTTATTGACTATGGCTGCAGTTTGTTTTTACTGTGGCATCTGTGTTCCTTTAAAACAATAACAAGCTTGTTCAATGTGAACGATGGCTATGAAAGACTGTTAAAATTTCATCTTCCAATAGGATAGTTTTGCTTTTGAGCATTTCTGCTTTCTTTCTGAGACCAGTGACATGATTTTCAGCTGGTGGAAATCAGCAGAGTTCTGTGGCCTTCCTCCAGAACTGTAAATCAAAGCTATCTAGACAAGTATTAAAACTTATTTTGCAGTCCAACATCTACAGGGGTTATTACATCACTAGTAAACAAGATGTCTGCTTCAAGGTGATTTCAAAATACTTCTGTAAAGAATGAAAAGAACCATGAACTTAGAAGAGATAAAAATACCTATGGTTTCCTTGCAAGAATTCATACTGTTCACTGAAACATACTTCTTAACTGTTTCAAGTGCTTCCTATGTGCACTTGTACAAGAACCTCTGCAGAATAACAATGTTGTCTTGTAGATGTCAGATGTTGTTGTGGATGGAAGCAACTACTGCACTCATGTTCATGAGAAGTGGCAGAGGGTGAATGATTTGTCTTGGCAGAAGCGCTTTTGGTGCCCTCTAGAATGTCAGTGCTTGTTCTAATTCCATTGCTTTCTGGAGTAAAATCCAATAAATTGGTGCCAGTCAGCACCTCCTGCTGTTCTTAAATAATGCCATGCATACTGTAGAAATGACCGGTAAAACAGAAAAAAAAAATAAATCAAAATCCAAGCATCCTTCTGATTTCAAACTGGTGTTACGTCAGTGTATCTCCAAGAGATGTAAGAGAAGAGGACCTTGTTGTTAAGCACTGAGGTATGACTCAGAAAATGTGGGTGAAATTTCCAGTTTGGCAGATTTTTTGTGACCTTGAGAAAGACATCCAGTCCTGATGTATGTCAGCTTCTTCAACTTATCACAGAAATAATACTGTAGCTTGTTAAAAAAAGCTTATGTGGGGATAAACACACTATCTTTTCAAGAGCTTCTGTACAACCACTAAGGAATGTACTGGTGTATGTCATTAGGGTAAGATCTCTTTCCCTGAGATCCTCTGAAATATCTTTGCTTTTGGTGGCTTCAGTTTAGACCGAACATGTAGAAACTGAATGTGCAGTGATGTGGAGTAGAAATGGGAAGATCAGGAAAATGTTGGAACCCAAGGAAAGAGTAAAAAGAGGATGGACTTTGCTGTGCTGTATGCTGAAAACTTAGTTGTATTCAATGGTTCTGATGGAATTATTTAGCACATAGAGATCCCAGGGGCTTGCCAGCCCCAAACTGCTATTAGAATCAAAGCCAAGCCACACATTTTAGGGGTAGAGAAGAAAATGAGGTGAAAATGGGACACCTCCACTTTGGAGGAGGGAATCCGTGAGACACTATTCCCAAGGCCGAGTGGGACGGAGGGGTTTATATCCACATTGCTCAAAGCCATCACCATTCTAGAGAAGATAGCACCTCCATCCCACAACAGTTGAAGATTTCTTTGGCTAAGTATGTACTCCACTGCCCTTTGAGCTTGCTCATGGCCCTGTACTTCTCTATTACATCTGTTCCCTGTTCATAAAAAGAAAGCTGCAGCCCTACATACTTTTGGAATCTCTACTCATCCCTCTCCAAAGCCTGATGCTGCCTATTGTTGTGAACATAGAGACCACTGCTGCTGTGGGTGCATCTGTCATCTCTTCAGGTGTTAACCATGGCTAAGTCAGGAAATGTCTGATGCAGTTTTTGACCCAATCATGAGTCTATCATTCTCTGCAGAATAGTACTTTTTTCCAGTTGCAAACATCTTGTGGGATGACTGATGTGAGATTCAGGGCCCAGGAGTCCAATGCTCACCAGTGGGCCAACATACTCTGTATGCACAGGGTAAACAGAAGGTTTGGGTGTGTCTGTGGGGCTCTGCAGGGAGCCGGTGGCTATGGGGCAGCAGCAGAGCGGCAGTATTGCTTTGCAGCCCTGGCGCATAACTACGGGCAAAAGGAGACAAACAGATGACTTCTTGGATGACAAGCAAGACTCAGGCCACAAGTAACTCAGAAATCAGAAAATCGTACCTTGTGAACAGCAGAAAATGTTTATTAAAGGGACATATTAAGAACAAATCAACTTTTACAGTACTATCAAAAAATGTTGATTAATGACTGTATTTTCTACAGCTCATAAGACCTTTTTTCTGTAAAAACTGTGAGTCTTTATCAGGTGTTTCACTGTTATGAGAAGATTAAGAACCAGAAAAATGCCAAATACATGGTTCTTATCTCAGATTCACTTCAGTGAAGATTATAGCTTTACCTAAACACGTGGTCTCTATCTCCATATATAGATCTTTTCTCTCAAAAGGACATTTAAAATTAACTTATCCTAATGAGATAGTCTTACCCGATATCTTTGTTACTTAGCCAATCCTTTTTGCAAACTGCAAAACACTGATTTTCTTCTAATGTCTTTGTCTTGAGAGTAGATTTAAGTAGAAGGAGAATATGAATTTGTTTTCTTTTGCAAAAAGACCTCAGTGGTGTGATGAATGAGACACTCCAGTGTATCCCTCTTAAATAATTTAAGATTAACAATAAATATTTTCTTAAATGCATATGAATTTTTTTTAGGGGTCTGGGTTTTTTCTGACATGATAGCGATATGGTGAAAGGGTGAGAGAAGAAGAAAGAGGATTATTCTTGGATTCTCTAGGCTTCTTCCTTGGAAATACCTGAAATATGAGCTTTTCTGTGTTTGACTGTTTATGTAAATTATTTCTATTCCTTGATTGGATGGGTGTGATTGTATTCTGTATGGGTTTTTTTACATTGACAAGAAGTGGCTCCTAGGAGAATTTCAGCTGATGTCCCCTGATAGAAAATCTGTCAGGATGGAAAGATGAAAACCCTTAAAGTTGTAAACATCCCTTTCAGGCAGAAAGAACTGTCTATTGACAAGGTGAGGGAAATTCAGAAAAAAAATAATAAAGCTACATTTAGATTTTACTCTAGGTAGTCCTTACTGATTTTCTTATAAAAACATCACATCAAGTTTTATCAAGAAGTTCTAAAGAATAAAGGTTAGGTTTTTACATGGGAAAACATTTAACAATACGTAAATTGGCCAAAACCGCCTGCTCTTCTTGACAGTTAAGTGGGAGCTGTTTCTTTTACTTCAGTGATGATGTAATCAGTTTCTCAATGGAGACTTTTGAAGAGTCTTTCTTTACATCCATGCCTGATAAAATTTCCCCAAGATTAATAACTGTGCTGGTCCCCATTTCTCCAAGAGTTAGCTCCACAGTACACAATTTCATGCTATTGTTTCAGGAAATTTTGTGTAGCCACCACATCCAAAGGCTGCAGTACTGTTTCAGACTAAACTAGGGGGGGTCTTCCCTTGATGTCACATCGTCTCGTGCAAGTCATAGACCCCATTCCTGTAAAAGAAGCACTGTGCTTTCTTTGCCACCTTCCCTTTCAGTTTGAACTAAAACTGTCTCTTTTCCGTCCTATTGAAATAAATAGAAAACTCTTACCATTAGTAAAAATGGGGACAAAAAATGATATAGCATAATACACTTTATCGGATTTTTTCCCCTGTTGTGATAAGGAAATAATATGACAGTTATGAAAATAAAAAAACAGCACAGTAGCAAAATGAAGAAAAGTTTATAAAGGAATACTTCATATAATATTTTATTTTATGGTTTATATTGGAGTACCAAGTATATAAAAATTAAAGCAACTTTTCTTCTGATTACTCCTTCAGGACAGAATTCCTATTTGAGACAGCAGAAACTTGTACTTTCCATTTTCCCCCTTGAGTTCTGCATCTGTGCTCACTGCTGTGGGGAAGAATATAAAAACTCCAGTACAGCTCTTTCCCCTTGCTTATCGTGGTTAAATCTTGGATTCACCCTTTCAACCTTAAATGTACCAAGATGAAATGTCTGTTTCTCAAGAAAGGCTTGCTTGTGTTAGAGAACAGGTGGAGTGTCAATAATATATTTATTTTTGAATAATATTTCATATTGCATCTGTTCCTAGATTTTTGTGTCATTTTGTTTAGGGGCAAACATGAAACATAAATACAATTTATTACCTAGGGCTTCTTGCATAGGGGTATGTTTGGAACAACAGCGGTAAATGGACTGAGAAAGATTGTTCACAGACAGATGCTCGTCATGCAGCTATTGTCAGGTAACAGACAAAGGCAGATGCTTTCAGCGTCATAAACTCATCAAAAAACAGAATTGAAAGCTAAATCAGTCAAGCAATTAAAACTCATGTAATTTTTACACCCCACTAAAATGAATATATTGTAATTCCTTCCAGGTGCGTACAGTCTTGCTTAACTGTAATCCTTAAAGAGAGTCAAAGTTCTCAATGCATTTTGAGCCAGATTCGTTATTTCTCAGGTGGAATTTAGCAAGATAAAATGCAAGTTCTTATTTCTGGAAAATATTTTCGGAAAATATTCTATCTATATCCTATTTCTGGAAAATATTCTGACATGAAAAACTTTTTTTTATGTCAGGAGCTCAACTGGATCTAAGCAAAAATACAATGAAAAAGTACTAGCTTATTACAAGATGATTCGGGGCCATGAAAGTAGCAACACCCTCAAATGGTCTCAATTCAATGTATAATTCAGTTCAAGAATGATCTTAGAATTGCACAGGAATACAAAAAGATTGCTAAGCAGATAAGAAGAATTAAATATTTTCTATACGGAGATTAAAAAAGCTTCGTTCTTTGCTTTATCAAATGCAGCTTGAAAGGAGATCATAAAATATATATGAACAAAAACAATACGAAGGGAAGAAAATCTTTGCACTAAGAGCCAGGACTAGCACAGCAGAAAACCAAGCAACATTTAACCAAGAGCAAACTGCTCCAGAAACTAGAAAATTAATAACAAAACTACTCATTTTTGGAACACATGGAAGTTATGGGCCAAAAAATTCTTACTGTTTTGTGAAAGAATATCATACAGCCCTGCTGCCTCTGAGAGCGAGGTGCTGGACTCGGTGAGTCAGGAAGGTCATTCTTCTTTCCAGCCTCACCAAAATGCTAAAAGACACTTGCTTTTGGGTTACTCCCCCTGCCGTACCTTTCAAGGTCTATCTGTCTGAACACAATAGTAACTCGTGATTTTAGGATTCTAGTGAACTAGGACAAAACTTAATCATGGATTTATATATTTATTTAGTTATTACAGCCAGATTAATTGTGGTGTGTGAGGAGGACAGATGTTAATAAAGTAAAATTTGCAACCATGTGCATGCATGTGCAAACGTGCACACACACATACTTGTCTGAATAGTTGCACGGTTCAATATAAAATAAGTGTTCAGTTGATTTTCATTATCAATAAGCTACTTAAATATATATCATTGAACAGTGACCTCATGGAAGCAGCTGTCCCCAGAGATGTCTAAAATGAGGCAGACACTTATTAAATCACAGATAGGTCTCCTAATTTTCTTGTTTCAGAGTAAAAACAGTTAAGGGCTTTGAATAATAACTACAAATTTACTTGTCAGTCGTTTACAAAGAAAGAAAATGCATAATTAAATCTATCATACAGAAATGAATGTACTATTTTTTTTTTTTTAGCTATCAAAAATTAATTCATGTTTCACTATAGGAACCTTTACTCTGACTCAAATACAAAAGCCCCACCACCCCAGTTAGAAATTCCCATCCGGAATAAGCATACACAAGTCTGTGCATTAATGCTATCTAATTTACAGTTCCATTTTGAAAAAAACAGCAAAAGCTACTGGACCGTGGAATAAATTATCAAGGGAAGTGGTCATGGCAACACCACTTCAGAGAGTGAAGTCTGTGACATTAGCTACGACGGTTTAATGAACTGCTGCGCCAAATGTAGGTCAAGTTCTATTGTACAGATAGTGGATTATCTGACCCTGAAACCAGAGACTTCACTTTCTACCACTGTCACTTTGTGCTTTGCCTTTTCACCAGGCATTTCTCCCTGATTCATTCTCAGGCTTCTTCCAGCTGGAGGTGGCTGCCAGTGGTGGGGAATGGTTGTGTCTATGCTGTAACCCCCAGCCCAGGGGTACCTGATAGCTGAGTTGCCTGGCTGCCCCCGCCCCACCCCACCCCCCACCTTCCATGCCCCTGGAGAATCCTTGTTTCTTGTTTTGCTGCAACGAGAAAGCCATGCACAAACCTCATGAGCACACCAGCCTGACAGCCTGCATCTGCCTGTGCAGTAAAGTAGATGAAGCAGGTAGCATAAGACAGTTATTTTCCTCAAGGAAAAAAAAAAGAAAAAAGAAAAAAAAAAAAAAGAGAAGACTTCTTAAGCAAATAAACAGAAGAGGAAGAGCAGCCTTTTCCACACTGCCTCCCAGGGCAAATCCTTGACCAATGGTGTCCCAGGGACTTGGTCCAGGCATTTCTGAGGCTACTTCTGGTTGTTAGAGGCCAGAGCTATGCCAGGGAGCATGATAACAACAAAACAGTATAGATGATGTTTGAATAGCCCATTTTGTTAGTGTAGATCTAGCTATATAGGAATTAGCCTGGCAGGCAGATGAGCTCTTCTTTTTTTCTGGACTATCAACTCATGGTTTTAATTTCTCTTTCTGTTTTTGTATTGTTGTCCCCAATGTCAAATTGATTGATGCCATTTTTTTACCTTTGTGTATTCTAAGGAAGGAAAGGTGGTGTTTGCAGCCATCAGCATGCAGACATGAGCAGAATCTCGGTGCCTGGATGCACCACATGGCACAACATGGGTGAATATATTCATCGTGAATCTAATTATTCCCTTGGCTCCCTTTCTAAAACCTTATCTATCAGCATACCTTTCTTCGGACTAGGAAACTCCTCAGGGGAGAAATCTCTGTAAGTGTTTCTTTTTTTTTTTTTTTTTTTCTTTCCCTAAGCATCCATTACTGACTAGAGCTGGAGACAAGACAGAGGCTGGGTCAAATTTTGGGTCCTGAGCCAGTACTGCCATTTTGCTCCATGGTCTACTTTTACAACAGGATCTTACCATAGGATTCAAGCAGAGTTCTTCAACTGGATAATTTTTTTTAATAAAAATTATAGCATTACTGAAACTGCTGAAGGGTAATTTCAGTGAAATATACTTTTAAAAAGAAAGGGTTTGCATGATATTTTCAATAATGCATTTTGTAGCTGAAGATTATAATCACATGCCTCTTGTACATCCCTAACAAAAAAATAAAATAAAAAAACTCATGTCTGCAAGAACATGTAAGTGAAACTCACAGTTCACTGAAATGAAAAACTATCTTGAATATGTTTCTGCCAGACTCTTTTCTTGGTTTAGTAATCCCACCCACAAGCCCTAGCTACAAAATGCAAAATATGAAAGGACAGAGAGACTGAAACTTTCACTATAAAAGCCACATTCATCACAATAACAGAAAAGATTAACTACACATGAAAGTGAAAAATTAAATCTTTGTCTCCCCATGTTGTGATAGGTACTGGTCCAAATGAGGTACTACGTAAGGACTCACTGGACTCAGACTACATAATTCATGAGTGGATTCCTGATGCATTTATTACAACTATAAACAAATCAAACTTCTAAACACTTTGGTTACCTGAAATGCAGTCATGGCTGTGGAATGCAATTTACCTCCCAGATATCCACAGAGTAGTATTCTGATGACTAGAGGACAACTAGGAAGAAAATATTTTCTCTTTATTTTTCTTTTGTAACCAGTAACATCTTACTTTACTGCCCATTTCATGACCCTTTATGAGTTTAATGAGTGGAACAAATTGCCCAGAGAGGTTATGCTGTTTCCATCCTTGGAATTCCATCTTTTCAAGACCTGCCTGGATAAAACTCAGAGCGACCTGGCCTGATCTTAGAACTGACCCTGCTTTGAGCAGGAAGGTGGGCTAGAGACATCCTGAGGTCCTTTCCAACCTGAATTATGCTATGATCTTTTCAGTCATTCAAACTTTGAAAACTTTATATTGTTTTCAAAATATCCTTATCTAATTGTTCTTCATTTTCCTGTTTGCCTTATTCTGTATTCATCACTTTTTATACAACCTAAAAATGTCGCTGTATTTTGATCGCAATAAACTTTCAAATATGTGGTTTTCTTACAGTTAATTTTAGGATTTTACATCTACATTGATTTAAAGTTTACTTACTATGAAAACAATTTTCCTAACTCAGCTACATGATAGCTTAATTTTAAAACCTTGTGATAAATTTTATCTATTTTACTTCTTCTAATTTTCCTAAATATAAATTCTAAAAATGCAAGCCATTTTCATGCATTACAAAAGCATACCTATTTATTGAACTGAAAACAGTATTTGACTGTAGTAGCTATCTCCCAAGCCATCTGTATTAGAAGTTTGATTTAGTGAGTAGGAATTTGCTCAAACATAATTCCAAACCTCATCTTAATTAGTTAATCCACATGTACAATACTGAAAAAAAATCTCTTTTGTGCTTATTATTTTATCGTAAACTCTATTACTACTGTGATTTCTCTCCTGATCAGACTAAATATCTCTTCTCATGTCTAATGAGATTGCAGCAGTTTGATCCAGATATTTGTAGATTTCCTACAAAAGAAATTCTTCTTTTGTGCAGTGATATACAATCCAAAGTGGCCAAACAAATCCTCAAACCATCTCAACCATTGTTCAGAATCTTTTTTTCCTTGTAGAATTCAAGCTCATTTACATTGTATCTTCCCTATTATTACACTTATTAATATTTTTCATAATTCTTACAGAGTTATATTCATTATCCATTTCCCAGTTTCTTTGAAAGCCCAGCTTGTCCCTTTCCCCTGGGCAGGTCTCCTTCTGGGAAAGGAGTGCAAAACACCAGCTTTCTCCAGAAGAGACAGGTAAGATTGATGGGTTATTTCTGTTTTTTTGATAGTTAAAGTGGTGACAGCCACATGTGTGTGTTGTATGGAAGATTTAGGCAAAATGTGGGTTTATTCCTGTTTGAATAAAGAGGCACTTGGAATTAAATTTGGGAAGCGGACATATTTGCCAGATATGTGGACCTCAGAAATGCAAATTCTGGTTTCTTGTGTCATTTCTTATGAACAGAAACTGAATCAAAACCTGAGCTTTTGATCAAAGGAATGACAGTAGTTTCCATTAGCCATGATATATAATGAACAGTCTGAGCTTTTCAGACCTGATTCTTGTTTCAGTAGTGAAACGAGTATGAATAGGCCTTTTTCCTAAATTAGAATCCAGGTTCCTTCCCAAAATTGCAGGGTGAGGGATTGCTAGTAGGTGTCATTAACAAGCACATTTATGCAGGGCATTTCTATCGGAAGTCTTTTAATTTCTGTAGCCCTTATAGCCCAGGAATGCACACAGCAGCTGAAGGACAGTGACTGCCTGAAGCACTGTATAGCTGTAGAGAAGAGAAGGCAAAATCTGGGCAAGAAAGTCTCGATGAACTCTTCAGTGCAGGCAGTGCAATCTTTGTTATTCATAGTAATAAGACTAATTCACGGTCCTTTCAGGCCTCAGTCAGAAGCAGCATATATTTAATGGCATAGCAGTGGTTTGGCAACCCAAGGAAAGATATTCTCAGTCACTCCTGAGAGCATGCAAATCTATGTTTTGAGAGAATTTTGTCACTTTGCATTCATACATCATTATTTTTACAGTTAACTAATACTAGTTTGATTAACTATTTTTGCTACTTAGACCAAGTAACCATGAGGAATGGACCTACTGAATCTTTACCTAGAATTGGGAAAAACTGACTTAAAATTAAAATTTTTATATATCAACAACCTACTCTGAACTCTTATTTTTGTAAGCTATTACTTTCTAGTCCACACAACACTTTGTCTCCACACAACATCCTTATTCCTAATTTGGAGAGATATGGGTTTAGTGGACAAACTATTCAATAGATAAGGAATTGACTAGGTGCCTGTTCAAAGAGTTGCAGTCAACAGCTCAATGCCCAAATGGAGATCAGTAACAAATGGTGTCCCTCAGGGCTCTGTATGTGGACAAGCACTGTTCAATAACTTTATTAATGACACTTACAGGGGGATTGAATGCACCCTCAGCAAGTCTGCTGGTGACACCAAGTTGTGTGGTGCAGTTGATGTGCTCGAGGGAAGGGATGCCACCCAGAGGGAGCTTGACAGGTTTCAGAAGTGGGCCAGTGTCAACCTTATGAAGTTTAACAAGGCCAAGTGCAAGGTCCTGCAAGGAAATCACCAATATCAGTGCAGGATAGAGGATGGACACATTGAGAGCAGCCCCGTGGAGAAGGACATGGGGATACTGGTGCCAAAAAAATTGGACATCCGCTGGCAATGTGCGCTTGCAGGCCAGAAAGCCAACTGTATCCTGGGCTGCATGAAAAGAAGCCTGGCCAGCAGGTTGAGGGAGGTGATTTTGCCTCTCTACTGTGCTTTTGTGAGACCGCACCTGAGAACGGTCTCCAGCTCTGGGATCCACAGTACAAGACATGGACCTGTTGGAGCAGGTGCAGAGAAGGGCCCCAAAAATGATCAGTGATGGAACACCTCTCCTGTGAGGAAAAGCCGATCGAGTTGGGGCTGTTCAGCCTGGAGAAGAAAAGGCTCCAGCCAAACACTATTGCTGCCTTTCAGTACTTAAAAGGGGCTTATAAGAAAGATGGAGAAAGACTTTTTACCAGGGCCTGCAGCAACAGGACAAGGGGCAATGGTTTTAAAGTAAAAGAAGGTAGAACTAGATTGGATATAAGCAAAACATCTTTTACAATGAGCGTGGTGAGACACTGGAACAGGCTGTCCAGAGAAGCAATGGATGCCCAAGCTCTGGAATTGTTCAAGTTCAGGTTTGAGGAATCTGATCCAGTTGAAGATGTCTCTGCCTGTGGCAGGAGAGTTGGACTAGGTATCTTTAAAGGTCACTTCCAACCCAAATGATTCCATAGTTGTGTTTATGCCTATCCATTCTTTTATCTATCCAAAACTGTTCAAAACATAACATAATTACTTGTTCTATAGTGTGCTCATGCCTCTAGAGTGAAAAAAGTCAGACATAAAAAATGTAAAAGAGCATAGTTCAACTATATTTGCTTCTGGCACATAAATATTTTATTGAAGTAAGGCGTTTGGGTAGGCCATAATTTTTCTTTCTAAAGCATTTCCTTTATTTCATTCTCACTCGCTGGAGAGAATGAAATGGGTAACTCCAACATTCCAGTACAAGTATAATATAAATTTGTCTCTGTTTTGAATGTGTATGAACTAACATCCCCATATCCTTGTCCTTAACAAAGCTGTACTAGTGCAGACTGAATCATAAAAGTATCCTTTGTTTTCTGATTTTCATTTAATATTGTTTCCTTATTATATTCAGTTCTATGGATTTATTTTTTCAAAAGAAAAAAATAGGACTACAGTTCTTTGCATGCTTGTATTTCCTTCATTCATTAATACCATCATTGAAAAATGGTTGTAAAGCATTACTGAGACTGGCTAATAGAATTTTATGCTCACATATTTTACTGAAAATGAAAACAGATGCAGAAGAGCAGTGTAAATCACTTTGAGAGGTGGCTCCATGGTAAGAGCCATGTGCTGATAAACATCTGTGTGCAAACAAGTGACTGCAGGCTGACCACTCTTGATAGCATCTCATGTTCTTTTTGAAGCAACTATAGGAAGTTTGAGATCATTTTGAATCCTGGCCACAGTGCTTAGAAGGATGCCTTCTAGCCTCTCAGGTCTTCAAGGCAACTCAGGGAAAGATCTGCTCAGACACTCCTGCTAAGATCTGAATGTGTGGTTTGAGAGAATTTTGCAACCTTTTAGTCATACATTATTATTTCATAGCTTGTTTAAATAAATCAGCTAATTAGACCAACGCCATCCTCACCTTGTCCTTGAAGTAGTCAACATCTTTTGATACTGATAAACTCGTCCTGTAGGTTTATGGCTTCCTTTCACAGCAAGGGAACTTCTGCAAAGCAGAAAGCAAACTGACTTCACCTACATTCTTCTCATCAAGAGAGGTGGTTCTGCATCCTGTAATAATTGAGTATTATGTCTCTGACCATTGTGCAGATAACAGCTGCAATATTGTTAGTGATAAATAGCTCTATTAGCGCCTACTGACACGCTCTCTGTTTCTGTGTGATTTCAGTGTAATGTATCTTATTTTAAAAAAGCATGCACCTAGACTAACAGAACATGTTTCTCTTGCTTTTCCCCATTTATTATTAAATTACATGTACTTTATTATTCAAAAATGTTTCTACTATCGAAGTAAAAAATGTTGCTGTAAAGAGTTCTTAAATGGTTTTATGTAAAATCTTCTGGGCATGATGTATTAGAAAAATAAAAAAGTTCAAAGTGTTCTAGTGGTACAAATCAGCAACAATTTGGTTTTTATGCTTATACAAAAAAATTGTTTGTTACAGGTGGTGTAAGCAGTAAAGCCTGTACTTAGGGATGTGTGCTGGTTTCCATTAAAAGACTCACTCTGTAATTACTTTTAATCTTGTCAAACTTAATGTACCGCTCAGATTGGAATTTTCCATGCTATGCCTACTAAAGAGAGAATTTGCTGAGGAAATATCAGTTTAAATACGCTTTTACCCAGAAAGAGATTAGGGAATATATTTTGATTCTTTATATTAATAACACTTTTAAAGCAGAGATTTTTTTCATTTGAAGGATGTCATGCTTTCTGATTTTATTAAGTATAATAAAATAACCATAATTTGTTATTTTTGTTAATGTTCTCCCAAACTTGGCCAACAGATAAACTTTTTACAAATTACAATATGCAGGTGGCAATTAATGTTCTGCTCTGCCTGCTGTGATCCATCCACTCTCAGGTCATTTGTGTGCACTAGCTTGGACTGGGAATATAGAATATATCTAGGCTGTTGCGACAGTAATGTGTAGCAACAGGGGGAACGCAAGAAGCATCTGATTCCAGAAAGTTTGCAGGAAAGCAGGGCTGCTTGGTTTCACAGAGGCCACTGCTGACCACTGTTGGAAACCTGAGTGTATTCATTTACTCCAGCTGTTGAGAGCTGGAGCTAGTGGCATATGACAATTCTGTCAAGTTACTAAGTGGAAAGAGAAGACATATTTGCTGGTGAGCATGTGTAATGATATGGATGGTCTAGTCCCCTGAAGAAACAGCACTTGGTGCCCTTCCCTTTTAAGTGCCTGACGCCACCTCCTCCTCCATCTCTTCCTCCCACTTCTTCCAGGAAATGTGCTATGTGCATTTCTTCCTGTGAGGCTGTACTAACCAAACTAGCACTTACAGTACAGAGCAGGAGGGGTGGCGACCCAGGGGAAGGAGGAGGACATGGTCACAGGTGGCTGGAGTTAAGAATGTGTACGAAAAAATTCCAGACCTGACTAGGTGTTAATGTGCCCTCCTAAGAATTATCAACACTGTCCCAGAAGTGCTTTGGAGTGCCATGGATCAGCAGCGTGTTCAGAGGAGAGCTGGCACCCTCAGGAGGGAGGGGTGTGCTGAATAACAAGAGCTTAGTCATCCAGGAGAAAGGGAGAAGAGTTGGATAGCTAGGCAATGGAAGAAGGATTTTGAAGGAGGACAGGAAACAGGAAAAGGTGCTGGGATGGTTTGGAGATTGAGAGAGGAAGAGCAGAACAAAGAGCTAAGAAGAAGGAATATGAGGAAAAGGAGGTTGGAATGATGCAGAAGGGATGGGGTCAGGAAGATAAGAGGCTGAAAGGGAGATGGTTTCAAGTAAATCCTTAAAGTGGAATAAAAAGAGAGCACACTTACAGGACCATGATGGTCTCCTTCACCACTCCAAAACAGTCGAACTGAAGATGAAGGGAAAAAGGAGAGCCTGAGAACAGAGACAGCTCTGAAATGTTTTCCCCCATTGAGGACTACACACTCACAGAATGAGTGTCAGACAAATTATTACAGAAATATTTATTACACAATACATTTATGTGATCATGAATATGATCACCCCTCTCAACAAGATCCTGACCTTATGAAATATGAAGCACAAAAAGAAAGGAAATAATGGTCAGGGAATTACTAGGGCAAGAATTATAGTTAGTAGTCTGATTATCTCTGTTGCATCCATTCAGAAGCTCAGTGAACAAGGGGGGGGGGGGGGAGGGGCGGGGGAGGGGCGGGGAAAGAGCGATGGCCAAGAGGAGTGGAGGGTGTCCTGGCTTCTGCCACTGAGTGCCTGCGTGAGAGGCTGGACAGGTCATTTAAACCAGACTGTTAGTAGGTGGTTTGGGGTATCTCAAAGAACACACCTTAGCTCTGTTTGGCAGAAAAGAACGAGCTCCACTTTCATCATGTAAAGATGTAAAATGCATACAAATGGTATCAAAGTACTAAGTATTCTAAAAAACTCATGTCTGTGTGTTTCAAATGAGCACCCTGAAGAATGGATACTTTGGATAATTTTGGCCTTAAGCTATTTATGATAATTTCTCATGTATGAAATGGAGTTACCTCACAGAAGGACTGTGCAGATAATTTCATTAGCATCTTTAAAAAATGCACCAGATGCACTGGCAAGCATTTAGAAAAGCTCATGAGAGAATGAACAATTCTGTGTTCAGATGGGGTTCAGTAAATAATGGATGGATCCATACACCTAGAATAATGAAGAATAAACAAATAAACCAACACTAAACTATCTTGTCAAGTAATACTCTTTATTCTTGCACTTCAGCAGACAGGGTTCTGGGGAGAAAAAAATAAATACCTGTCTACCAATCAAAACTGTATCATAAGATACAGGAAGCCCAGTTAATGTAGCCTGAGCCAATTTGGCAATATCAATGTGGATTTCAGGAGCAGGAGAAAATGTGTTAATATACAAACACTAAAGATTTTAATCACTACGAATTCTTTGGTGTGAACACAGCGAGTATAGTTCCAGGAAGTTTTTCCTTAGTAGGTACTTTCATTATACGAAAATGCTTCCTTTTGGACCTCCCCTGAGGTCTAGGTAAAGCTCCCCAGAGACGGGAAGACTGAAGCTATTTACTATGCTTTCAAATGTAGAGTACTCATCTGAGTTTTCTATCATTATTATGACTATTTAATAAAAGCCAGACTTTGGAACTGTACTGTTGTGTAAACATTTTCTGGTGCTTTTAAAATAAATAGTATCATCTGTGTGTATCTTTGGCACACTTTCCAATTTTTCTCTCATAAAAAACACTGCATTTAGCTATTCCATCTCAAATAATAATAATATCTTGAAATATATTGCTGCTTTGGCATGAGGGAAATAAGATAAACGTGAACCTGTTTTCTCTTTTTTTTTTTTCTGAGCATTAGACACACAACTTCTGTCAATAGAGATTTGACTGCATTTATGTTTTTTTAAAAGTTCCAATGGATGTAATAAATCTCTTGCAGTTAGCTTCTCTACTTAGCAGTTTCACCATGATCACTTGTTATAAATAAAAGTGTATACTCTTATCTTTAAGGATAGCTTATGTAAAAGAAAACATCCTTGAAACAAAATAGTGATGTAGTCATCTGTATCATTAAAACCTCTCTGAACATAATGATCACTGCCAGGCACACATGACTTACAGACTACTTCTTTGAGTTTTAAATTACAGAAAGGCTCAGAATATGTCATCTGAAAGTCATCACATAGAATCAGCAGTGACCGCCTGCTCCATAAACAGGGCATCATTTCATAATAATTCAAATTAGCCCCAAGCTGACAGTTCATGAGGAAAGAATGATAATTTTCAATATAGGAAAGTAATTTATTATTTGCTTTCCATGTTCTAATTAATTGTTAGTGTGAGTGAATGATAGTTCAGAAAATGAAGATATTCTCATGTACCTTGCCTCAATCATCTGTTCATTTTAGCCAGGAGACTTTAGGAATGTTTACCACTGAGTACAGACTTGTCACTTACTATTTGTTCATAGAGATGACGTAAACTCAGCTCTGTGTTTTGAATAGTTTTATGGATATGGTTACAGGGAGCACAGTATGTACTTGTATACACTGGATTCATGAACTATGTTGATTTTTTTGGATTTTAAAACAGAATTCATCATTTGAGAAAGGAATTGAGTGATCTAGCATATTACCCTGAAAAGACCCAGTCACCACAGCTATGTAAGAAGTAATTTCATAGTGTGTGAATAGCTGTGGTGTGTATCTCAGTTTCACACAACATAGTGTGATGTAACATAAAGTAATGCATAGTTTCAGAGGAACTGAGGTTTATAAGCAGCAGTAACAGCAATGGAAACATCAATATAAGATAATTCATACAAACATCAATGTTGGACATTGACCTGATTATCATTAGCTTAGGACCACATTTTTCTTCAGGATAATCAGGAGTTCTGCCTTTTATTTTTAAATGAACTGGCACACTTCAGTCAGAGACTCTGCAGTCAACAAATATGCTCTGCATAGTTCCTCGTCTGGGGGGAACCTCTGTTTCCTACTTTGAGAACAGTTCTCTCACTGAAGAAATGTTCAGAAACCTACTGACATGTATGAGATTGCTTATGGTCTTGTAACATTGTTTCCTCTGTTCAGATAATAAAATATCTATTGAGACCCCCAAGAACAAATAAGTGCAATAAATCACCATCTAAACTGCATACATGAAACAAAAGCAGCTTTTCTAAAATTTAATATATTTCAATTATGATATGATTAGTAATTCATATACATAGCATAAAGTGAAGAAGGTAAATGGGGTCAGATTCATTATAGTCCTGAACTGGCTAGTGTGATGCTAATTAGTCTTCCATTTCAAAATAGTTCTATATAGGGGCAAATATGTGGAGGCTTCTTGGGTAAGGTAGCATGAAATATTAGAAGACATAGTTTTTAATGGTACAATACTAATTCATACTGGGGGGTAGGTCACCTACCTTATGTCCTAAATACTTTACAGCCTTATGTAAGCAAAAAAATCTGGAGAAGAAAAATATTAATCTCTCTGAAGAATAGAGAACTTACTTAACATCTTGGTTTCTTGTTGCTTACTATAAGCTAAAAAATATTTTAAAATCCTTAATAAAATACATTACCTTAGAAATTAAATACACAATTATGCTATAGTACAGTTTCATACTATTAACAATCTTTCTTCAGTCCAGCTTCCATATTCTAACAAATTCTAACATTCCTAAACGGAATGTTACAGTTGATACATTATTGGAAATCCTGAGAAACGCCACCAGGAAAAGCAGTGACTTCCTTAACCACAATGCAAAGCATAGAAACACAGAGTATGTAGTATGTTGGAAAATGAGAGTAATCTAGTCAAGATACCAATGGACATCACACAGATTTTATGAGTGATCAGCTTTAGCCCAACATTGCTTTCACTGAAATCAGTAGCAAAATTTCAGCGAATTCCCTGGGAACACTGTTAGCATACGGCAGAAAGTTTTTAAAAGCCATACCCTGGAGATTTGAGAAGAATTCTTTGTAAATAAACCTTTTCATCTGCTTAATATCTTCTTCTCCTTGTTATTTGTGCATCTCTGAAATGTGGGATGCAAGCCTGCTTCTGACTCTGAAGCTGAGGTGTGCTTCCTATCTGTGCCCTCATGCTGTGTTGGGTGCCACTCAGCACTACACCACTCTGCTCCTTGCTTTGCTTTCCAGGGAAAGGCAACAGCACTGTGCAGACCAGAAGGGAGCTGCAGCAGTCCCTGGCTATAGGATCTCACCACAGAGAGATAAGACTGATACCCTGAGTCTATTGTGTTCACCTGCCTGTCAGTTTAGATGCTGTTTAGGATAAGCCTCTGGCAAGTCAGGTATACAAGTAAAGGCAAGATATACAGGAGAATGTAGTATCTCAGAAGAAAGTTTGCATTCTTTAAATTTTTGTTGCTGATTCCTATCTGCTTCTATTTTGCTTAAAGTGTATAAGTAATTTCTTCCTTTCCAGATGCTATGGTTCCCTCTTGCAAACCGTTACAGATTTAGGCAAGTCTAATACAATTGACTTTCCCTGTAATTATTGTTTATGTGGTGAATCAGAAAAAAGCTATTTAAATGTTAGTCTTTTCAGGTTTTATTATCTTGTCTCAGTAGGAGGACTTTTCTGTCCAATCTGCCTCTATCTGATCTAAATGCTTATATTGGACCAGAGCCAGCGTAGCTCTTAAGAACTTATTTTGCTTCAAATCATTCTACCCTTGCAACTTCAGTGTGATTACTTTTATATGCAAAATGTATGTAAGTTTGCTTTTCATACAAAATGAAGCTTGTACCTAAATACTCTGCTCACTTGGGACACTAGCTGTCCTGTTGGACAAACACAGCCCACCTGTGATAGGTTGCACACAGGCAGCTTCAACTTCCTTCTGCTTTGGCTATGTGGTTTTGCTCTCCAAGCAATGTCTTGTGACTTACAGAGTCAAAAGAAGTCATTATATTAATCCTGCATTCTACCTTGTCTTTAAGCAAGGATATTCCTTTGAAGGTCTGCCCTTTGATATGGCTATCATGGCAGCACCTCCATTTGAGCCTACAGACCCTAAAAGAGTTCAGGTTCCCTTATTTCTGTGAAGTACAGTCTTGGATAAATGAGGAACTTACTTGTTCTATTCCATAAACACCTTTATTTTTCCTCTGCAGTAACATGTTATATGGTATGCAATGAGGATAATTCTGGGAACACAACCTATAACCAGCTGTCAGCTCTGTGCTCTGTCAAAGCCATCTTAATCTCAGATTTCACCTTTTCTTCACTCCGTGTAAAACCCTTTCAGGAATGGAAGGGAACAACTCCTAAAGTTTTTCCTAGAAATTATGTAATGACTCTTCTTCCTAGTACTCCATGTCACTTGTTGTTCCTACAGTGTTTCTGAAGAGCTGGTTGGCAATTCTTATATTGTGAGCAAAGGTGAATCTCAAAAAGGTTTTTAGGTTTTTAAGAAAGCTGCGCATAAATAATAGAGATAGTGAAGGATTGGCATATTAATTGCCCATCCAAGAGATATTGGTCTTACTGAGAAGCAAAACGGAGATAAGTCACTTAAAATCTTGTTTAATCACTTATCAGGCTAAGTTAGCTGATGAAAGGATCAACTACTGTATTTAAGTAAAAAATAGCATGGGAAATAAATATTATATTCTCTTGAACATAAATATATTAGAATTCTAAATCATATTTCAATAGTTTGAAAACAGGTTTTGTGCTTCTGTAATTTCAGGCAGTACCAACTCCAAGGTGTGTTTTGCACATGGTTATGTACCTACATTTTTAATGAATTTGCTAGTTTGTTTTATCCATATTTATCAATTGTGTCATTGTGATTTTATTTCCTTGCTGCATGAAAAAAGGGAAAATTCCTTAATAACCTATTACAAATAAAGCTTGTTTGTCTCTGAGCTGTGGTATACAAAGTGAAAACTGCTCATACAATTGCCATCACTCTCACTTTTTGAAAGTTACTTATTCATATTAACAAAAGCATGCCACTTTGTGAAAGAAAATATCAGAAACTTCTCAGTGAGCATTGAGAAGTTGTTTAAAAATACATTAATCCTTTAAAATTGTTGTGGAGGACATACAGTTTGCCTGAGGTTATTCACACAAGCAACAGCTGAAGATTTAAGCCCACAGTATCTCTTAATCTTAAAAGTCTCTACCTGCTATGCTTTGAGAGAGCCATCTTAGAAATGGCATACTCTAAAAATTATTAAATGAGGTTTTGCATCATATTTCCCCCCCCCCCCCCCCCTCCTTTTTTTATCATGTCCTCCATTTCCTGGAGCAGATGTGAGTCTATTTTTTTCAAGACTGTGATTCATAATATATATAACCAATATGGTACTTTAATTTCCAATGATTCTAAGGCTTAAAATAGAGGCTGCACCTGAAGGTGAGATCAATCAATAGTGTCATCCAGCAGAAAAGATACATGTTTTAAAGGACCTAACTTTTCAAAAGTTCATGATGTGTAAAAATAACATGGTTGCTGTGTTCCAGTTACAGTACTGACACGCTGTAAACCCAGATGTCTAACACAGAAAACAGATGTTTTCAAAAGTAGGCCAGAAACAAAATACTCTGGCAACCTCCTGCAATGACAAAATCTGACAGCCATAGGGTGCTCAAATCAGTCAGCTAAATTGAGGAGTCTAGTGCTCTCTTTTTTGTGTGTCTGAAGCACTCACCTGGGACTGTCCTCCATACATCACCTAAAGAAGCCCCATAGTCTTCTGGACTGGAAAAGCTCAAGCACAATAACTACAAATGGCATTAGGTTCTCTGTGTTTATAATGGAAACTTGTGGACTTGCACTTAGATCAGCATCTACCTTGTGATTTCAGAGACACTGTTAACAAATAGCAAGTTGAATCTGCCTCTCATAATCCAAAGACAAAGCAAACTAGACTAAGTAGATTTCTTTAATCAAGGAAGGGTTTCAACTTGGGACAGACCCAAGTTTCTGTCTTTGAAGCTGAATACCTTTGAGTAAACAATGCTTGGCTTTGAAGGCATCAATTTGATTTGCCTGCATCCTAGATGATTCTGGAGAAATCCTATCAAATACATTTGGTCTGTCAGTGTGCCCTAGTCTTAGATTGGCAAAATGATGTGCTCCATGGAAAGGGAGGAGAAGGCAGTAAAACCAGTACCCACAAGAATGTACTTATGCATGTGTAAAAGGACTCAAAAATACAACTCAAACTGCAACCATTGTACAGGTTGATTAGGGCAATTAGTTTTTATCTGTTTTCAAAGAAATTATTCTAGTTTGTGTGAAATAATTAAGCATCTGCCATTCTTTAAGCTGTGGCTCTCAGGACTTCTAAAACTTTTGCCAACTCATCTTCAAAGTAGCAAACACTTTGTAGCATGCCTTCTGTGCATGTCTGCTGCTTCTTCTCTTTACTTGTCAGGGCTTCCTTTGGTGTAAATTCAACTCAGAATAAATTTGTAGGTCACAGCAGAACTGAAGAAAGAAACCTATACCATGTTGTAAAAAGACTTGAGAAACAAACTGTAAGGAAACTTGAGATATGCAAAGACATTTTTTGTACTACTAACTACATCTAAATAAGCAATGGCATAGATACATCACAGAAGTGTATAACCAAGGAGCTACATTTACCGTTCTGTTCATCGAAGAGGTTCCCCTGTGGAGAGTCGGCCAAGTCATGACAATCACACCAATATGGTTACATGCCGTGCTCACTTTATTAAACAAACAGGTCATATTTATAACTTCAACCGACCACTCACACGACTTTGCACACAGGTGATTGGATGAAGGTTTCTGGTCACGTGGGCATCCGTGTCGCTGATCGGTAAGCATGCTGCAGGCACCTGATCAGAGTGTGCAGATGAGAGTGTGTTGATTTTGCGGTTCCCAGGACTTGCTCTGCACCTGGCTTCTTGTTTGTGCATAGCTTGTTTTCTTTCTCACACTGCTTGTTCCAAGGACAATTTAAAGTTGCTCTGCAGCTTCAACTAACAGGCCTGGGTTGTCCAACCCGGGCAATGGTAACGTATGTCCTCGGTCCTTTAAAAATCCCTCTACAGTTCATTGATAATCTATTCCATTAAAATATGTGGTCACTTAATTCAGAGCTTTGGTCTTTAATTTCTCTTAAGAGATGCTTTGATGCCAGTTTATCTGACAAGGCAAGACTTTAATAAATGAGGGAAAGAGCTTAGCAGACAGAAGTGTAATCAATACACAGTGCAATTAGTCAAAGCTCTGTATCTGCTCAAAAAAGCAACTGATAGTAATACAATAAAAACTCATCTTCTGTTTTATGCAACTCACTTTTAAAAGATTTACTAAGTTTTACAGAAAAAAAACACCTCAAGTTTAAATTAACTAAATTCCCCATCTAGATCACCT
The DNA here is from genome assembly GCF_023634155.1 of Falco peregrinus. NCBI lineage: Eukaryota > Metazoa > Chordata > Aves > Falconiformes > Falconidae > Falco > Falco peregrinus. Next base: position 53,968,055 of record NC_073726.1, read on the forward strand.
TTATTGAGGGATGAGCAATGTTCTTAAATTATACATATATGTATATACAAAAGATAGCTCTAAGAAGTAAGCACTTGATACACTTTAGGAGAGAGAGAAAAATAGAACAGACTGATTTTCTCATTCAAAACCACTTTGGAAGCAGATCAAAAAGGGACTCATCTGGATACTGCTCTTGTAGACCCTCAGGATTGGATATAAATATGAATAACATTATTAGAGGTATCATTACTGTCTTATGAGAAACTGTAGCTTCTGATAGTACAAAACCAATGTCAGGCTTTTCTGCAATACATATAATAATAGGTGTGATAGCCTACAGATTTTTTATACCATAGTCACTGAAAAGAGACTATCTTATTTAAAATGTGGTTTTCTTAAATAATGAGGTCATTTAAAAAGAGCTATAAGTAAAAGAGCAAACAAAAAAACTTGGATTGTGTGACCATAGGTTGATTTAATTGAATAAAAGGATGTCTATAGCTAAAGTTGTCCAGCCTGACTCATTTCCGATCAGTCTTCTCTCCTCTAGGGAAAATATGATATTTCATTAAGAGTTAAATCAGGATAGCTATTGGTTAGCAAGCGGGAAGGCAAAACAATGACTCAGAATAACATCCCACAGCAAACATTTGAGGGTAGTTTGAAAATGAGTCACTGAAGAGGCTAGTTCAGCCTCCTGAATTCACTGAATTACTTTTCAATGGACTGAAGAATAATAATAGAATAAATAAATAAATAAATGACAAAAAAAACCCCAAACAGGTTGAGAAACAGAAATTCAGTTAAAAGTGAAACGCAAAACGGAAAAGGAATGGAAGGACTGATAAAGAAGCAGAGAAGACAGGTGTCTTTACCAAACAGAGAAGTTCAGCTGTGACTGATATTTGTGTACGCAGCCTGGTGTTTTAAACACTTTTTTCTTAAACACAATGGTCAAACCTGTTATTTAGATGTTTTCTTTTGAAGAAATCTATATTTAGTCTGTTCATCACTGATTACAGTCTCCCAAAGGGAAGAATACAGTCATACCTGCTGGTTAAGAATGGTTGATCCAGAAGGTATTAACCAGGATTCTGACTGAAAAAAAGAAGATTGAGTAGCATAAGAGATGGAGGATGAAAGATGATGGTCAAGAAGCTGTCTTTGTATTTTGAAAAAAGGATTCTGCAGTGCCAAAAGGCCTACGGACTGGATTTAACACCGAGGCCGGGCAGCACTGAGTGGTTGTGTCCACATTACATAGTATCTGGCTCGGGGTAATTTTTTTTTTTTCCCCACCATGAGGAACCCCTGACTCTAGATGAGCATTTTTTTGTTTACTCTTTACATTTTATGTTGTATGCAACCATGTGACGAATGTGCTGCAGTCCATCAGAATGGTGCTATTTCATATCATGAAACTGAATGTATCTGCCACCTGCTCTGTGGTATGGCATGAGGACATAAGAGCATTCAGAGGTTTCAAAGCCTGGTGGGAACACGATGTTGGAAGATGATGTATAGTAGAAGATGCTCAGCTTGGTGAAGTCTTGTCCATGCTGCCTATTAGGAACAGTCTCTGGAATAAGCTATCTTCTGACCTCTGGTGTCTCAGGGGCTATCTGCTGGAAAGTAAAGTGGTGGCTGAGGCTGAACAGAAGACTCTGGGTTTTATTCACTATGCAGGAGTTTGTTGCACAGGGGAGGCAGCACTGCCATTATCACCATAATCAGCTATTGCCCTATCCTTAGAATCAGAGGAAAGCTATCCGGGGGTTTCCTGCAGCCCTATGGGATATACAGTTAATTCTTCCCAAGAATACTGGAGATACACTTTAGATTGAGAAGCACTATTCCACTTTGCTAGTATTTTGTCAGACCTTACACCTGACGTGCTGGTAAGAAGTTGTGTCCCCTGTTGTTCAGTTCCCACACAGAAGGCACTTAACCAGTTTTGGAAGCATGGTGCAAGCCAAAATGGGACAAAAATGGTAAGAGACTATTTCATGAGATATTTTTAAGAAGTTATTAATATGTTTTCAAAAACCGGTAAAAAGAGAAATCACTGTAGCCTTAGCAAAAAAGAGATAACAAAAATATGCTGCTGTGGGAAATACGTGCTATGCAGCACATACTGCCATTGTATTGACAAAGTAAAACAGATATGAGTACAATTGAGATAACTCACAGAAATGTTTATTTTCATTTTGTATATTTCATTACACTTAAGAATCACATGTCAAGGGCATAAAGGCTTAATGAACTGGAAACTGGTGGTCCTGTCCTAGGGCACTGGAATCCCATGCCATAAATTCTCATATGGAAATTAAATTTCTACTGACAACTAGAAAGAAATCATAAAAATAGCTAATTAGAAAGAAGTAATTTCATATGATGATGGTTTTATTCAGTGTGCACCCAGAGGGAGGAAAAAGACCCGATGCTGATGAACGATGCAAGTTCTCAGGAAGGATGGCTGTTGGATGGCTTCTTCCTGTCATCCAGGTAGAGACTGAAGTGGACCGACTAAGGAAATGATGAACCATGAAACTGTAGGCAGAGTATAGAGAAAAACAAGAAAGTGGAAAAAACCCCAAAAGTAAAAAACTGGACAAACCAACTGAATACAGTGGCAATAATGCACTAGCCCCCTGCATGTATTTAAGAGTATGTTACATGCAAGTGAAACAAATGGGAGAGTAAAAACTATAATCAGACATATCCATTAAGTCAATAAGTTAGGCTCAGCTTGTTCCTCACTAACAGCAGCTGTTTTCTATCCAGCTGTTTTCATGAAGCTTGTAGGAACTTAATATATTCGGTATGTCTTCCCTCCAGGGGAAACAAACAGACATACCACGTACAGTGTGTAATGAAATTTATTATTATATTTAAAATTAAATATATTTCATTATCTCAGCAGTGAAATCTTGTTGATGTAGTTAACACAATGAATTATGGCTGAAGTTTTTGACTAACACAAGACTAGCTAGCAAAGATGTTTATAGTAGTTAGAAAATAAATCAGAAAATCTTGAGTTGGAAGGGACACATAAGGATCAAATTCAGCTAGGATTTACAGAATTCTTCTGATTCTGAGGTTTTTTTTCCCTTTTTAAGGTAAAATAACATTCCAAATAAGCAATCTAATATAGAAAAACTTCAGCTCTGTAGATAATAAAGACAGTTCAAGTTATATCAGTGCAACTTTTTCATTTGGAGAAGTTCAAAGATGAAAAAATGAAAGATCATGCTTTGCAGTATTGGAAGGAACTGGATTTAGACAAGACATGTGGAAGTAAGTGATATAAACAATCTCATTTTTGTAAAAATGTCAATTACTGGATTTGCTGAAATTACTTGGCAATTAGTGAGAAAATCAGATGGTAGCTCTGTGAAGCTAATGACAGAAAATTCATTTGCAGTCCACTGAGGTCATGAAATACTAAATCAAAGATAACCTTCCTTGAACCTTCAGATTTATTAATGCTTCCAGGAAGGAATTGTATTATTCATATGCTCTTAATTAAAAACAAATATTTCATTGGATTCCCTCGTATCTACTAAGAAGTGAGTTTATTAGCAGTATTCTCCATGGGAACACTAATAAGATATCTTTCCTCTATACAACTATCTATTTTCATAAATATTTAAATATTATATTTCCAAAATTCTGAAGAGCCAGATTTGGATGAAACTGGCCAATGTGATCAGAAAATACTGGGTGAAGGCAGAAGAGGTGTCTCACATACTCCAGCATATATGAAGATGGGAGAAAAAGCCACCTTGGGTGCAGCACCTTCACTCAACTATGAATTCTGGGTTCTGGCCTTACATCATGATATTTTCAAGTCCGTTCAATCAAAATCTGGGTAAAAGATCAGAAATGCAATCACACTGTAAAATTTCACACCTCCCTAAACTCAAGGGGACGCATGGGAAATAACTGAAGTTTACAAAAGAAGAGGGAGAATGATAAAAGGATGATGCTGGGCAAGGAATCCAATAGAGTATTCCTCAGAAAAAACAGGAAACACTGGAAATTTAGCTTCTCAACAGAGGTGCACTGAGATCAGGCTAATGAAAACACCTTGCAAAGTGAACTTAGTAGTCAGAAAACTGCACCTGTTTTAAATAAAATCATCTTGTCTCAGTCATATTGCAACACAAATATACATACACCATTTCTGTAAAAAGGTGCAGTTATAGTGGGGCTGAAGGTTTTTGCTGTGTATCCAAAAGACTGGGTTTGAGTCTCACTTCACACTCATTTAAAAGCTGAACTTCAGTGGTCCAGTTTTAAGGGGTGCTGGTTATCAGGCGGGGAAACAAAGCTGACAGGAATGTCACTTGTATAGCACCAGCTATAACACCTCTTAGCATTTAACTGTCCTTGCCCAAAAAACTGCCTAGGTTTAGGACAGATAATTTGCTATGAACACCAATGATGTAATTTTAACTCTTTTTTTTAGAAATTCCTAACTGTTAGAATATGGTTCACAACGTATTTATGAAATTATTTGTGCTGCCATCATACTGCCCTTCCAAGCCTTCTGGAAAATGTTATTTTTGTAGCACATAGAGCACACAGCACATAGAGATCCCAGCCAAACATCAATGCCTTAGTATACCCTCTGTATTTCAATATATAAGATATTATAAAAACACACAAAAAGATACACTGCCTCAGCGGACCTTGCAGTCAACTTTGATATGATCCAGTCTTGCTTCTGAAGCAGTTCCAAGCACTTTTTGTGCTCTTTTGTAACACTGCATGAGAGAAAATGCTGCATACACAGTTGGATTTGTGTTGAAGGCAGTGTCCCGTGATAAAGAATACATGAACATCTGCCGCTAACATCCATTTATTAATTAATGTTTTAAGTACCTTAAAGGTAGAAAGTGCTATATGATGATATGGCTTGTTGATGGCTTACAATGAGTGTATTAAATGAAGGTCTCTGCTAATTCACGAAATCTCAGAATTAATCTTTTCATGAACAATTAAGATATTGGAACATTTATTCTACAGGTAAACAGAAAACAAAATCTGGCCATTCGTTTCTAGCACATCAGCTGTAAGATGAATTAATTTCTTTAAATTAAACAGAAGAAACATGAGTTAAAACAAAATTAAATGCTTAGGAATTTTATTTATTGTGTCATATATTTTTTTACTTTTTTTACTTCTAACAAATATCTTCCATTACCAAATAGTGAATCACATTTCATTGGTAACTAAATGCACTGTTGACAGTTTTCAGTGGATGTAATTGGGAGCAGGATCAATTACTGTCTGTGACTCTCTGTCAGATGGCATGGATAACAAAATGCTGACTGGTTTAATGACCTGAAGTACACAAAGCATGCCAGTAATCTGAAGTGCTAGCACAATAATTTGCTAATTTCAACCACAAATAATAAATTCACTATCAGAGAAAAGACAGTCTCTTGCTTCCTCAGATGAGACCTGCATTTGAGAAAAGAGCAACTCAGTTTCATTGTTTTTCATCACTGAAAAAGGAACATTTAGTTTAAGGATTTCTATTTATTAAAAATGGTTATCTGATTTATTGTAAAATACGTTGATTTTGAACATATGTGAGAATAATATAGACACAAAAAACATGCAAATGAATTTTGATCATTTAATAAACTTTGTTTGGGGGGGAAGGGTAAAAATGGGCTTCATTTCACAACCTCATCATTAGCAATATCAAGAAGGGGAAGCAGGAAGACAAACATTTTTTCATTCTAGGACAGGACTGAGCATTAATTTCCCCAAAGAGCCTCCTCAAAAGTAATCTCTACAATTTATAGATCAATGTTAACAGTTGCTCCCATTTCAGAGAGTATTATCTGCATTGATTCATAACTTTGTGTATTGTCCTACTAGAGTTGTTGATGAAGATGTTTAATTTTTTTTCCTAGATTTTCTAAGCTTTTGTCTTAACAAAATTCTAATTTTCAAAGTTAATCTGATTCCTTTTCATAGGAGCATTCAAGTCCTACTTCTGGAAATATATGGGAAGAAGTAAACATGCTCCTGTCTTCAAATAATATGCTGCTGTCTTTCTGTTAGAAAATTCGTGAGCATCCCTGCATTTCATACCTACAAATGTGAAATATTTGAGAGTACAGATTGGGTACTGCTTGGCTTTAGCAAAATATGGGGTTTTGCCCGTCACATTTTAATTTTGTCTCCCAAGTGGATCAAACAGCCTAATAAAATCTATTTCTTAATTTACATGAGCTACGAATTCTCTGGGGCTTAGGCATGCTGTCCCTGAATGCACCGACAACAGCAACTGTTGCAGTGCTTCACACAAACATGCACATGCTCAATGCCAGTCTGTCGTGTGACAAAAATGTTGAGCCAGAACAGACTTGCAGAGGGCGTGAGTCTGCTAGTGGTGATTTGAAGTTCTGCTTTAAGACAGTAACAGATTGGGAGGAAAGGGAAGTTAAGAGGCAGCTGGAAAGGCTTTTGGAAAGGAGATGGTCAGTGTCAGGTTCACTAGGGAGGGGTGGGGGGTGAGGGTGGGGGTGGTTGTTTCACATGGAGTTGTCAGGGCAGGTGGCTGAGTCCACTTTGGCACCAGCCAGGAGGCAGACAGCAGCTCCACTGTGTGTGCAACTATAGACATTTCTGCACAGGGTTGTTACATCAAATCATTCAGTAACCACATAAAGTGAACTGACAGTAACAATTATGAAAGTGCCCACATTAGGAAGTGGTAGAGAATTTTTCCACCAGAACTTCCTTCCAACAGAAAACTAAGCTTCCTTAACTAAGCAGTACCACTGCTCCTCTCAAAAGCATTATACTTGTCCTAGACTAACAATTCTTTCCCAGATAGTTTTTACTGAAATTAATTCCGGTACATAAAATCAAATATCCAACCTATGTAAAGGAGGAACTTTCTGATAAGTTATCATTTTAAAAAATGTGACTATGTAGTGAAGTCATGATGTCATTTCTTACAATACTTGAACAAGTGAAAATACAGAAATTCACCTGCCTGTAGAGATTTTATTATACAGAAAAATAATGTTGTTAATAGCGGTGAAACTAAGATTAGGATAATTAATAGTTCCCTTTACTGTTATTGATAGTTCTCTAAATTATATTGATAGTATTGAATTGCAGATTGATGTGTTACTGTGATAACTAATCATAGTTTAAATAAAAGAAGTAAAACCTCTAAAGATTATTTTAGAGGCAAGTGGAGGCAGCAGGAGTAGAAAGAGTATTTACTGGTTATGATAAAACATTATTTGAATGCAAATAAAAAAATTTTATAAATCTATTTTAAAATGATTAAGTGAAAAGCCTTGAAATTAATGGCAGAAAGTTGAGAAACATTTTGAATTTTTTTTCCCCTATTTGCTCACTGAGATGAAAATTTCTGGGTCTACAAATACATTATTCTTAGAAAGAAATGCTAAATATGATGAGAACTCAAGTGTTCAGTTAAAAAAAAAATCATGGCTTTTAAAAATAACAACTTTCAATTCCAATCTCCCTGTTTACATTCCTTTAAAATTTTGCAAGAGAAAAAATTGCATTATTAATGGTAAAACCAATAAAGAAATCTGGTTCTGGTTTAAAGGGACAATTAAAATATTTCTGATGAGGAATCTGAATGTCTCAAAAATCATTGCTTTAAGAATATACATATACATCATAATGCATTAACACAATTGGTGTAGTATATGAAAATAATTTATTTATATATGCCTTAAATGTCTTTGGCAGAGAAAATAACCATTGCAGTAGTCACTACATGTCATCCTTCTTGCAAGTTGTACTGCAAAGTAATGCTAAAACTTGACTAGAAATTAAAAAGTCATCACCTCCTCGAATAACCTTTCAAGACAACGCCCCCAACATCCTTTTTATGGCTTGAAAATGCTTTTCCTGAAACAGCTCTTCTTACAGTTGTATGATTAGTATAGTAGCAATGACATAGATTATAATTTTCTAAACTGTGAGCCTCATTTCTCAAAAATAAAAAAACAAACCTCACTTATCCATCTTACCTCTGTTCTGATGGTAACACAAAATACTGTGGCTATAAAACAAACGTGTAAAACCACCCTCAGACCAGTATTCTTGGGATCTGTGTCCATATCTAAGATCATGCTGACCCTTCACATGGGAGACACAAGTGCAGCCTAAAAAGATATACCTAATATAACTTAAATTTAGCAGGATATAGCAATCAAAAGTTAGCAGCTCAGATTCTGTATGGGCATATGAGGACATACTTTCAGAAACTTAACTACAGGTATAACTTTTGTGGAATTAATGTTTCAGCTAGCTAGATGAAACAAAGCTTAAGTATAGTTATAGTTGCTGCAATCACGCCCCCAGTTGCAACGTAGACATAATGTAAGGCTTCCTGAGGAGAGGTAAATCAGACTCTGAAAATCAAATACATTTGGTTTCTCGGATATGTTTCAAGTAATTAACAATTATAAAATTTGCACAGTAGGACTGCTGCTTAAACATGATATAAGCTCTTCTACTGTGCTACAGCATTTCTCTCTGCAAAAGGGAAAGCAAGGCTAAGAAGTTATTTTAAATTAGAAAAAGAGATGCTAAACCAAGAAACTAAACTAAAACACTTTCAGACAGCCACAGATCAAATCATTTGTGCAATTTCAAACATTATCTTGAAAACAGAGCTAGGAAAATTTCCTTTTCTTTCTTTGATTTTTGCCCTCAACAGAAATCTGAATGACTTGAATCAACAATTTTTCATGCCACAAAATGCATAAACATATCTGCCACTATGATTAGGTTTATAGTTGCATTAATTTGTACAATCATATCTATTACTGATACTAATACAATATTTTTTACATTTCCTTTTTCTAATCACACAGAGAACAGTACAACACATACAAAAAATCTTTCTGTAATAAATATAATTTACAATGGAATATAATAGATTACTTCACTGTTTTCAGTGACAGGTTAAAAAATGATACACTAATTTCTTGTTTCACACATTACTTGATATACTTGAGAAGTTCAAAGAACAAAAATGAAGATGATCACAGCCTGCTCCTAATTACTAACTAATATTTACTACAACTGCACAACAGATGTATATTAGTAAGATATGTATGTTACCTCTGTGACAGATGAAGCTACAACACCCTTTTCTTTTTAATTCAAAACTGGATGGAATCATAGAATCATAGAATCATTTAGGTTGGAAAGGACCTTTAAGATCATCATCTCCAACCATTAACCCAGGACTGCCCAGTCCACCACCAAACCATGTCCCTAAGAACCACATCTATGCATTTTCTAACCACTTCCAGGGATGGTGATTCCACCACATCCCTGGGCAGCTTGTTCCAATGCTTGACCATCCTTTCAGTGAAGAAATTTTTCCTAATATCCAATCTAAACCTCCCCAGGTGCATCTTGAGGCTCTTTGCTCTTGTCTTGTCATTAGTTATCTGGGATAAAAGACTTCCACCACCCGGCTACAACGTCCTTTCAAGCAGCTGTAGAGAGCGATAAGGTCCCCCCTGAGCCTCCTCCTCTCCAAGATAAACAGCCCCAGTTCCCTCAGCCACTCCTCACAGCACTTGTGCTCCAGACTCTTCACTGGTTTCATTGCCTTTCTCTGGACACGCTCCAGCACCTCTATGTCCCTCTTGAAGTGAGGAGCCCAAAATTGAACACAGTATTTGAGGTGCAGCAAATGGTATAGTATATAGGATGGTGTAGGATATAAAAGCCTTGGGACATCTTTTGTGAGACAGCACTTCAGGCTATACATAGTGTAAAACGTCCATTTATGCAGCTTAAAACCTAAAATACACTCTCTGTGTAACAGTGCCTTCTCCCTGACTGCAAGGAGTTCAGTTATGAGGCACCTAGAACGACTAAAAAAGAGGTATTTTAACACACGCTAATTCATACAGGATGATAAGGTGATAAGAAATAATGAATAAACTAAACAAGGCAAAATTATTCCTTGCACATGCCCAAGGTGACAGATGTTGTTATGTCATGTTTAGCAGGGGTCTGATCCATTATCTTCTGAAGTCAGTGAAAATTATCTGGCTTTACTAAGACTGAATGAGACTCACAGAGCACTATGGACTTTTTAATGTAATATTAGGTCACTTTGCCTAGTAGTTAAATTTATAAAAATTCCTTTCACTGTAAGAAAAAAAAAATTAGTTAAGAAGCACTCTGCTCTTTGAAAGAAATCAGATCCCTGCAGTTATTCAAAGGTATTTATAAACAATTTTGTGTAGTTTTATGTACTTCCAAATACCAGCTAAGGTCATATAGGTGTTACTATCACTATCTTGTGCTCATAAAATACTGTTCTTCAAAGTCAATTATTCCAAAAATGTTAATTCTTTTGAAAATAATGGTGCCTGATCTAAGTACCAGCAGCAAACACAACACCCCAGGAAGATGGACATTAGTAAGAGTTGTAGATAGATTAACATTGATACAAAAGTATCATCTGACTGTGGCTTCCTTAGGATCACCTGAATGTTTTGTGAAGAAACCAAGTTTCCACAGAGGACACAATTTGGTCCTCCATTAGATTGCCATAATTTAGTAAAAGAAAGAACTTAGAAGAAATGAACTGCACGAATATTCTGTGTTGGTTTCAATTTAAGGGTATGTGTCTATACAGGTAGATGTAGAACGTGATGGACTCACTGCACACACACTCTGAGCCAGCTGGAGTGCACCAGCACGGTCTGGAATCCATGGAGACCTTACAGCATGGAGCCATGCTTCAGTCAGCGAGCTCATCCCAAGTAACAAAATAGAGGATAAAGTGAGGAGAGGGATCTACAAGGAGGACAAGGAGGTATATGCATATGTCCACACCCAGATCCCATGTAGGGTCTGTAGTACCATCTAATACTTCCTGCCTCAGGGAACTCCAGCTCTCCCAGAACCTCAGACCTGCTCCAGAGCTTACCCTCAAATTCTTCCTTCCCAGAACTTTCAAACCACAGTCTCCTCTATGCCCATGTCTCCTTCATTCAACTTAATGCACATGGGGCCCTACTACTTCTGTCCGAGTTCCTAGGCTTATTTAGCCTATCTGAGAGCTACTCAGCTGTCGCCAACCCTTCTTACAATATGTCCTCACAATGAATCATCCTATGAAAGACTCTTCCCATATTTGCCTGACTGAAGCCTTTCCATTAAGAACCTTGTGTATCTTTCATTCACATCTATGATCCTGGAGCTAATTCACAGAATTGCATTACATATTACCATGAACTCTATACTAAGTAGAAAAGTGTATGTCCTAATAATACTGAGATTCCTGAAGAAATGTCAGTGACTTAGCAAAATGTATGGATCCCAAGACATATTTGATGATCTGGGCTTCAGTGATTCCAAAGGAGATGGAAGAAGTTAATGGCAGAGAGAGAAATCACAGAAGAATACAAACTGCAATACCTGTTTTTGTAGTAAGTGCCTTAGTTTTAATAATATGTTGCAGAAAATTTCTTATATTCCTGGATATACTGCACTGAATTCTAAATTCTTCCAGTTCTTCAGATGTATCCTTTCTTCCAGACAATGCCTCCTTACTTATTCACCTTCTTCTCTTTGACTAAATGTCTGTGTTCTATTTAGCCACCCTTCAAACTACAGTCCTTAGCGCTACAAAAAATCTGCTATTATGAGTTTTGAACAGTAATGGGACTCAATGCTACAGCATTTCTTCCAAACAGCCTCTGATTTACAGCACTTGGAGAAAGGAATTAAAAGTAACAGATCTCTGTGTATATATACTCCTACTGTTGACTTTCCCTCAAGGCCTTACATAGTCAGAATTTAATTTTGATGTTTCCAGTTGTCATCAGGACAAAAATATGGCCTTTTTGCTACAGTCTAAGTATTATACTGGGACATCTGTAGGTTCCCTTCCTTTTTTTTTGTAGGTTGAATCTTTTTTCCCATTGATCCTTTTGGTCTGCAGATTCTTATTCTGAGTAAAAGAAAATGTAACATTGGGGATCTGCTTCTTATCAAAGCCATTCTTTCACTTTTACTGCTAAAGGCCTTTTGTGATCTCTACACTAATTTAGCTTAAATAACAAGCATAGCTGTTCAAAACAATATATTTATTTTCTGTTATTCACAATGCTCTTCTCACTTCGGGTAACATTACAATTTTTAAACAAAGTTTCTAAATTTGGGGTTAAACTAAGAATAGATTAAAATTTCACAGTGTGTCATGTTTGCAATTTTCTATTTTTTTTTTTTAGTGATTAATACAATGACCAAACTGTCTTACCTTCTTTTAGGTTGCCATTTAATCTTTTTTAGTCATTACTCATACATTAAAAATAAACAGTCAATATTTATGTGTATCCTGAGTGTGCTCTTATAAGGAAAGATTAAAATGTTCTCTCAGGAGGTTTAAATGATTCTGTAGGCAAGTTATTTTTAAAAAAATGACATTTTTTGAGTAAGTGGAGATCCTGCTACTGTGGGAATATTTGACTGCATGCAATCTTGGCATTGATTCCACCCACTTCAGGCAGTTATTTATTATAATGCTTATCAGTGCACTATAGCTAGCTAAGGGCAGAGTTTCCTTTGTTTGCCTAATGCAGTAGAAACTTTTACATCTTCCTTTTTGTTTTAATATAGCAATGAGATTACTAAAGAAACTATGCTTTAGTTCTGGAAGCTATGGAAGTACATGAATAGGCTTGTGATGTAGATTCCAACCAAGGCATTTTCTGTCCTGCTACTGAGCACTCTCAACTGGAATATACCAGTAATTTTTATGCATATGAAACAAAACTGACAGTAGGCAATGAGTTATCTTTGAAACCGATGAAATACATATATACACATTTACACAATCTTTTATCAATAGTATATACCAGTTTGTAAAGATATCAGTCTAATCTGTTCCTTCCGCATTAGAAGCAGGGTTAAAAATTGCATACATTTTGTGCTGCAATCCAAGTGATATGAAAACAGAAATAAATGCAAGTAGTAGTTTTTCTAGTAGTGGATCTATATGCTGTTTTAACTTGTAGCTGGCAAGACAAAAAACATGTAAAATGGAAATTTTGATGCTCTGATAAGCTTATTTTGGTTTCTGCCCTGTCTGCTGGTAAGAACACACCCACACAGTTTGGCTCATTACCTCCAAACATGACTGATTCATTTTTGATGGAAAAAAAGGCACAACACTAAATTAGTCAACTGAAGCAATTACTGAAAGAAAGTAGAGCACATGAAAGACTTGCTTTGAATGCCCAGATAAATCCACTTGACTTTCACTAGTAGCATCTGACAAAGCTGGCAAATACTCTCGTGCTAAAAAAGCTTAAGACATGCATAAGCCTTTGATGCCTTATTTGTCGGAACAAGTAGTGGAAAATATTATCTGTTTCAGAGTGGGAAGGTGAACAGCATGAAATGTGATGAGTTTGGTTTGCTAGGGTTATATGTGGCTTTTATTTAGTGAGTTACAGTAAATACAAGCTCCAGAAATTTTTCTTGACTTCAGCCTAGCACAATCATTTCTGTCCACCACAGGATCCTGGAAAACAGCCTGTAGTTTGCGTTGACTGTATTAATTAAGCAACCTCTTAGAATTTACAGTAGTACTTTATTTTTTCATTCAGTGTTACAACAGAAAGGTTATTGAGGACTTGACTCACACAAGTGAGATCAAAGCTTGGGAAATAAAATAAATTTTGGTACAAAATCATGACAACAAAAAAGCCCAATAACACTTGACAGAAGAAAAGAATCACTTTAAATTATTAGTATTTGCAGATGCAACCTGCAATCCCATCTCAGCTGAGAACTAACACAGGTGCTGTCTCAGCAGAATTACAGATGACTGCTCCAGGAATGCATCGATCCAGTTGGCCTGCATTTCCAGTCAATGGAGAGAAAGAGAAAAAGAAGTGCTTCTGAAGACCTACAGAGACAGATCCAGTTGTGCTAGGTTGACCCTGGCTGGACACCAGGTGACCACCAAGCTGCTCTATCGCTCCCCTCCTCAGCTGGAAAGGGGAGAGAAAATAGAACAAAAAGCTTTTCAGTTGAGATAAGTACAGGGAGAGATCACTCACCAACTACTGTAATGGGCAAAACAGACTCAACTTTGGTAATTTAGTTTAAGTTATTACCAATCAAATCAGAGTAAGATAATGAGAAATAAAATAACTTCCCCCACCTATCCCTTCTTCCCAGGCTCAACTTCACTCCCAATTTTTCTCCCTCCTCCCCCCAGCGGCAAGGGGACAGGCAATCGGGGCTGGGGTCAATCCATCACATGCTGTCTCTTCTGCTCCTTGCTCCGCAGGGGAGGCTCCTCACACTCTGCCCATGCCCAGTGTGGGTTCCTCCATGGGAGACAGTTCTCCACGAACTCCTCCAGTGTGACTCCTTCCTACAGGCTGCAGTTCACGAACTGCTACAGTGTGGGTCCCTCATGGATCACAAGCCCTGCCAGCAAACCTGATTCAGAGTGGGCTCCTCTCTCCCCAGGTCCACAGGTCCCGCCAGGAGCCTGCTCCAGCACAGGCTTCCCACGTGGTCACAGCCTCCTTCAGGCATCCATCTGTTCCAGTGTGGAGCCCTCCATGGGATACAGGTGGGGATCTGCTCCAGCCTGGGCTCCACGGGCTGCAGGGCACAGCCTGCCCCACCATGGTCTTCACCACGGGCTGCGGGGGAATCTCTGCTCCAGCGCCTGGAGCCCCTCCTGCCCCTCATTCCTCACTGACTATGTGAGCTGCTGCTCTCACATAGTCTCAATCCTCTCTCTGGCTGCTTTTGCCCACCAGCTTTTCCCCTTCTTAAATACATTATCCCAGAGGTGCTACCACCGTCACTGACAGGCTCAGTCTTAGCCAGCAGTGGGTCCATCTTGGAGCCAGCCGATGTTGGCTCTATCAGACACAGGGGAAGCTTCTAGCAGCTACTGACAGAAGCCACTCTGGTAGCCCCCCAACTACCAAAATCTTGCCATACAAACCTAATACATCAGTCTGTCTAACAGAGTTGCTTCCTTTTTTTTTTTTATTAGTTTTATACTGCAGATGTATTCAACACATTTTTTGCTTAAACCTTAATATCAGCAGAGTGCTACTTGTGAGACAGGCAATGAGTCTGTCCAAAGCAACCACCTTTAAGTATCAACAACTGATGTTAAGTGCCAAGGGAACTATTAAAAAATTAGGAAGAGTCCTGGAAAGTAGATGGACTGCATTGCTACATAGAACTACGAGAATCTTGAAATGGCTCTAATTTAGGCAGGATTTAGCTTTAGGATTTAGGATGAAAATCCCAATATACACTACTTTGAAAATCCTTATGGGGATTCCTGGGAAAGAAAGTTGAGATAGTGGTACACAGCATTCTGAAGAATTTTACTCCTAATGACACTATGTTGGGACATTTCCTTTTCAGAGTTACTTCTATCTGTACTCCTTCTCTCATTATGAATTTCAGAAGCATTATCTTTGATTAGATGTACTTATACATCTATGCTAACTATGTATGTTAATTATACAAATAAAAATATTAGTGTATTACAGAAATCTACAATATTACTGTGAGAGTATTTTTTACTGTGATTTATGCTTCTTCCACCAGCAATTCATAATTTTTCACAATGTCTTAACAAGTCTTCTAACTTCTTCAGCATTGCAGTTATAATGCTGAGTTGTATAATATACCATCATTGTTAAGGTATCTTGCAAATCTGCATTGAACTTCTACCTGATACAGGTTTTCAGGCCTGTTTGTTTCCTGCTTACCTTTCAGCCTGGCTATAAGTCTGTAAATAGCTGTGGATATGATTTAAAATCTGGTTTCTAAATATTAGCAAAAGCAGGCCAAGCTTCAGGCTTTGTCATAAAGGTTTAGGTAGGATTGACTGGAAAATATTTGTTATTAATGAAATTTACAGCTTATATTTTGATGCCAAAATGGCACAGAGTAACTGCTCAGAGACGAATTCTGTCTTTAAGCAGCAAAGGTATTTATTTTGTGCAACACTGGGAGCTAGCTGATTCGCACTGGACAAACTAGCTCCAAAGTTTTCAGTGAAAAGTTAGGTATTTTATACAGTTTTCGTGAGAGGTTACACAACATCTTTACATACATACTCATTTGATTTTGACATCTAATCATTCCATTCACAATAGGTGGGATCTAGGTGGAACAGACCTTTCAATTTTCTTTGTTCAATGATTTCCTGACTTGATGGTCTCCTTATCTCCTTCAGGTGCCCACCTTATCTTTTCTAATTATTCAGAGTACATTCCTTTCTCAACACAAACAGAGCATCACCCAGAGCATTGTACCAAGCTCATCCTGGCTAATCTTTTTATTTTAAGACCTTGTTCTTTCTCAATTTAAGCACTCAAAGAAATGCAATTATTGCAATTCTGCATATCGTGATCTCAAACCTCCTGTCACCTCACAGAATTGCCATCTCTGATTTAAGTGTGCAGTCCTGCAAAACTACACAACAACATGCCTAAAGGGAAAATCTGGAAGCAATGATTTATCTGCCTAAACCAATCATGATTGGATGCTGGAAAACAGAGGAACTTAAGCGTCTACTCTCTGTTAAAGGTCAATGTCTAAATCTAGCCAGATAGGTGAGATACCTTGGTAGAAATTATCTTTTATTAATTGTCCAGAGATTAGGTTTCTGTTAAGAAGAAAACAACATTGTGTGTAACAGAATAGCCAATATCTTAGCATTTCAAGTTCCTCAGCTAAGTAATGTAAAAGTCAGTGTGAAAATCCTATTTCATCCAGCTGTACACGGGACTTCATCACCAAACAGTGCTAAAAACATTGGAGGTCTGGATAGCACAACCCTCTTTCAGAGGCCTTTCCTCTCGGACTCTTCAGTGTTTTCAAATACTTACATCCAAAAAAAGTATTTGGGTCTCAGTTACATACACCACAGGTGAGGACTCTAGCCTCTAAGGTATAGCTCTGGCCCAAAGAATACTTTATTGGTTACGGAAAATGGAAGAATTTCAACATGAAGACAGATTCTCCACCTTCCCATTGATGTTCACCTTAAGAGCATTTGCCTAAAATACAGGCTCAGGTCACTACATCAGGCAGACTAGGAATCTGATACCAAATCTCTCATCTCAAAAGGGGCTCATAACTGATGTAAGCTTTTGCCCAGAAGCCTTCTCTTGTATAGGTTACACTTCACAAATAAGAGGTTTGACATGAAGCTCTGGCAGGACAGGGCTCTGGTCCTCAGAGGTGCTTGAGCTACGCTATCAGTTTCACTTAACAGGCTGTGGGACAGCATCAGTATTTAGGTATCTTTCCACCTGCTCACTGACATATAGCCATTGGTGCATATGTCAGTGGTGAAGCTAGGGCCCTTGAAAGGTAAATTAGATCTTAAGTATTTTGTAAATCTCATTCATAAATTGAAATTATTCCTGGGCTTGCAGAGAACAGGAATTTCAGAGGACTTTTTTCCATCTCTTCATCACTGTTTAGAGGATGATGACAACAATATGAAATACACTTTTAATCAACCTGAATGGTGGTATCCAACCAGAATATATCAGAACATACACAAAACACATTGAGTTCTATTAAGTTAATATACAGAGGACATATTATGCTTTTCCACTTAATGGACACTTTAATTTTTTTGATCCTTAAATGTTCTGCAGCTATGGCCTTGCATGCAACATTCTCCTTAAATACTAAAATATAAGTTTAGTAAAATTAAATATTTTTTTTTTAGTTGTATGCCTTTTTGTATGGGAGACTTGTAAAACTAATTTAATTGGAACTGGATTTTTGGATTCCTTCCCACAAAACTGACGTGTGTAAGTAAAATTATCACCTTCTCTCAGTTCAATGAAATAAGAATGGGAAATTTCTTAAAATCTCTGTAAATTATAAAAGGAGTTTTTTTCAGCTCTGCTATCATCCACTGTTCACATTCCCCAAAGCAACAGAAAATGACAACCAAACACATCCAAATAAAACCATTTGTACAATTCATGAAAACCTGTAGGAAGTGACTTGCTCTTGAAATAAGTAACAGTTTTCCTGTGATTAAAAAATCTACTAAGCAGTTCTGATTTCTATTCCAAATCACTCCCACACACTTACAAGTAGCCTGCTGTATTTTTTGAACCGCAGAAGATACTAGGATTTATATTTCTTCCAGCTGCACATGAGCATAAACCACATGGAGCCAAATTTCTTTTTATTACAACTCTTACTAATGTAAGGGAGTTACCTACTGAATAAAATGTCTGTTGCTGGTTCCAATTCTAAAGTATACCAACACGGCTAAAAGAATAATTACTTCAATGTATTTAGTAATGAAACTTACTTAAACTTAATCTCATAACCTATTAATTTAATATTTTTTTTCCTGAAGCCATGGAAAAAACTCTGCATTATAAAGTTTAAACATGGAAAATTTTCCCCCCTTTAATACAGGTATAGTTCTTTGTTTCAAATCACTTTCAAAATTTATTTTTAGATCCAGTCTTGTTACAGCCACAAGTATTAAGAGCCCTTCATATAATCTCATTTTTGATGTGATTCAGCTGAAGATGTAAGATATAATTTTAGTTAAACCAGTGCAAATTTTATATCTAGATAAGGCCTATGCTCCAACTGTTAAATATTTATTATTGGCAATAGTATGACTCATGAAGATACCACTGCTTGGTCATAATTCCAAGTGAGAACATTCATGCTTTCTCATTCTCCTTCCAACCATATCTAATACTTTCTAGTTTTCGAGCATTATTCATTTGACATGGGATATTAAGTAGTGACAAGAAATGTAATATCCACAATGTTATTTTTACAGAGGTATTTCCAAGTCCACTGGTCATTTCTTAATAGGCCACAAAATTTGGCTGAATCACAGGTTATTAGATCACATATTTATTTCTAACAATTTAATTGGCTTTTAAATTTCCTTTTATTGTTCTTGCTGGAATGACACTATTTTTGATAAATAGTTTTTTCATGAGGTTGTTTGTTTCATTGCAATTTGTGTTTGATACTCTGAAACCATTTTTTTTGCAGCTTTCCCAGTGTAAATTCAATTTTCCCTCACGGAAGTTACAGCCAGGAAATGGTTACACAGATATTCCAAAGATGGAACCTTTCCAAATTTTCTTCAAAGCCTGAGATGAAATATTTCCCTGCATGCATAGAGTAGAAAAAAGAATAAAAATGTCTGTAGGTATTTGATTGATGTTGTGTTTAAAAATGAACAGCATCCTTCATACCTCCAACCTAAGGAGCTGTCTTCCTAAGGGAATAACACAGCACAGAGCAACACAGGCTGCACTCTTCAATGGCTGCAATGATAACTAAAAAGCTTTTCTTTGGTGTGTAAGGAAAAAAAGTCCCATTTTGGGATGTAAATACTTCATTCATATTAGACTATAGAAAATAAATAACCCTAAACCACCTCAGACAGAAAACATAATGCATTGAACTGCTTTTACCTTTTCTATGTACACCCATATCATCTTATCTAAAGATTTACAGTTTTAAAAAGAATGATCTGGTACCTTCTTGAAGTAAAATATACCAGCTCAGTGCTAATAGCACCTTTATTCCTGGGCTGCATTAGGAAACAGGCAGTCTCATGTTGTCACAATAATTTGTTTCTTCTTTCCTTTGTTAGAACTTCTGTTTTTCTTTCTTTTGTCCATTCTTACTTCATGTCTTTTTCAGCTGTGCAATTCACTTCTATATTTTTCATATTCTGTATAATTATCTTTTTTTACATCCTGCTTTTTTCCTTCAGTTCTGTTCTCAGTCCATCCTCTAGTGACCAGGAAGCTACAAAGAGTTGGTATCATCCAAAGCCAAGTTCTGTAAATGTAGCAACAAGGAAGGCGACGCTGTTGTCTCCACAGCCCGTCAGTGCTAATACAGCCTAATAGATGTCAGCACAAAAGAAGAGTAGAAGAAAAAGTAAAAATACTTATATTAGAAAGACAACCTGTTTTCTGTTTTTGCAGACATGATAAGGATGGATTTGGATTGTTTGTGATTATTTGAAAACGGTTTTCCTGATCCATACTAAAACTTTCCTATTCAATTCAACCTTCTCTCCCAAAAGAGAGGACATCATTCTGTTCAATTTCATTATAAAGTCTGAGAAAGTTAAAAACATCACAAAGAGTAAATCTGTCCAAGGCTTCATTACTGACTTGGTGGTTTTATGATCAAAATACCTATAGTGCTATGCTCTAGCACAGTGCACACCACCACTCATTAAGGCATGCTAAATAAAGATGTGTAATTAAAATTGTAATGCTACTTTAGAAAAACGAAGAAGAATACACATACATATTTCCCACAGGTACAACAGCACTCCTCAATTGTCCAAAACACTATTTGGACAACTCTGAACTCACTCTTTTGAGGGGCTTGATCATTCAATTTTTTTGAGATGAGGAATATGCTCCTTGTACAGCATGTTATCTTTATCTGTGTTGGGAACTGTTTGGGGTTTTTCGGGTTTTGGTGGTTTTTTTTTTATTTGTGTTGGGTTTTGGTTTTGTTTCTCTGAGTGTACCACATAACTACTTCATAGGAAAATACAGTATCATGTAAAAATTAGAAGTGGCAATGAATGTTTCCTCTGCATAAAACCCCCTGAACAGACCAACCTACTCTCAAACTTCAGACAACTAAACCAAGTTGTTTCTAAAGGAATGAATTCTGATACCACTACATGTTCTAAACATGTAATTAATTCACAATTAGACTCATCATCTTCAAGAAGGTGCCACAGTAGTTATTGAAAAAGGATGTCCAAGTATAATCCAAGAAAGAGGCAAGTGTGATATAAAAGCACATGCAAATGAAATCCAAGCCCTGTAGCTGTAAATGTCATCTTGTGTTCAGCAAAATTTGAATACGAAAGATTTTGTTTCCTGCTCTATTTGCTGTCTTGGTGCGGAAGATATATACATGTACTGGGAAGAGATGATTAATTTGTTTTGAAAAGTGATATATCCAATGCGTTATTCGCTGACCATCTAGAATCATATTCTGACATGCTGAAACTCCTGCTGATTAGTATTTTACTTTGAGAACAGTTTCATTGATTTTTGGTCTGGCCCTGAGTCCAGGAAAAAGTGCCTAGTCTGTTTGCTATTTTCATCACTTTACAACAGTGATGGAGAATGAAGGACAACTCATATGTCATTTGAAAAGAAGTGATGTTAAGTCAGCATGTTTCTTTCTGCTCTTCTCCCATTTGCTAAAGAGTCACAAGAGCATATTTAGACTTTTGAAATTTGAGAACCCTTTCTTGGACTCTTTTTCTCAAAAGACAACCATAGATAGGTATCTGAAATATATCCCCCCACCCCCCTCCAAAAATCAGAGCAGCTGCTACTATTTGAGATGCTGGGTTGATGCCTGCAATGAAGGACACAACAAAAATGAAAAGGAATTCACAGTGATGCAGATACAACTTATTTCCACTGTAACCATGGTTTCAGCAGTGAGTACTTCTATTGTTAGTACACCATTTTAAAGGCAAAGAGGAAAACAGCAGGTCTTTCTGATAGCAAAACAGATTTGAATCCAACATGACAGAATCTCTTACATAAGGAAGACACAAGGCTTAAGGGAATGTATTATAGTTTTCATTATTGCCAGGACATTCCTGAATTACTGAAAAAAATCACATGCTTGAAAACACTATATGCCTTAACTGATTTCCTAATAGTTTGTAGAATACTCTGAAAATAGGAAGACTGCATAATGCAGTGAAAAGCTAAAACAGAACAATATATGCAGATAGTTTCTAGTACGACCATTAGTATTGTATAAGCTCATCAAATATTTTCTTTCAGTCATTTGTTCTAACAAGCAGTTTTGGATTAATGTAATGAATTTAAACTACATTCATTCCTAAACAGACATTTATAGCAAGTCATATTAATATATTTGGAATATATTTCTGTTCCTCTTGAAATTTTATCTGAAACTTCGAACGCAACATTTTTAATCTCCACAGTTGGTATCTACTTCAGACAAAATTGCAAGGATTAATGCAATACAGAATGAAAAAAACAGTGAAGGAAGTTGTCAGAAGAAAAATAAACACACAGGAAGGCATCTCTATTTCCTAGAAATAATGACTACAAGATAATTAAACTTACTATATTGAAGGCTGAAAATTCAAGCACTAAGATGACAAGAAATTCCAAAAATAAAGACAAAAAAATACATGGGGAGTATTAGCATAGCTATATCTTACTATTCTGTATTTTTAAAATCCCCTACATACATATAAGTATTTTATATTATATATAAATATAATTATATATAATATATATTATATAAAGTATATATTATATAAAAATTATATATAAAATATGTATTATCATATATGTAAGATTTTAAAATCCCCTATATACATACAAACATCATATAAGTATGAGTTACTTATAAATATAAGGGGTCAAGAGAGTCAACTCTCTGAAATCAAATAAAGTTGGGGTAGTAACTTAGCAAGAAAGTTTTATCCCTTTACATACCAATGAAAGTGATGACAGACTCTGCCAAAGTAACGTGTTTAGAAATTCTGCCATAGGATTTTCTGTTTATCATCTGCAGAAGAGGTCTGGGCTGTGGGACAAACAGCTTACATAAGCCTCAGAACTGCTGACAGACAGACAGACAGCAGTGTCTCTCTTGATTTTACACTTACACTTTGGAGGTGATGTTTAATAACATATATGATGTATCTTTAGGCCACTCTACCTGCTGTGGAATTTGCTTTTTATACAGAGAAGTGAGGACAAAGGCTTAACTACTTCCCATGCTATTTTTACTTTCTTCCCTGATTCTCCCAGGTTGAGATAGCAATTTTGATCTCCTTGGAACTGTTCCATTCAGAAGTGCTGACCCATGTTTAAAAGGAAGACAAAACGATATGAAAGAAGACATTTATGTACTCAATGCTTTTTGGGTTTTTTCACAAGCATCATCACTATGTCCTTATTCTGTCTCTTTCCACCTCTCTACTCAGACATCCTACTTAAAGTACAGGTTTGACATGCCTATCAATCCAAATCCCGGAGTCATAAATTTGTATGAGAGTAAATTTATTTTTAAACAAAATATGAAACTCTCAGGTTCCATTATGTTGCAAAAAAAGCCTTGAAAACACGATGAATGTAACAAATACAGCGATATGTGAAGCAAACCTGAAACCAAAGTTCTGAAATCTGTCACAATCAGACAGAGCCAGAGAGGAGAGCAGGGACCTCACTGCCCTGTGCCCTCTGCCACCCCACACTTGTGACAGTGCTCCTGAGAGCTCACACCATGGACGTGCATCCGTTCAGCTCAGTACATCGCTAGTGCTAGCTGCACAGGGACCTAGCAACAGTGTGGCAGTGGTGACAGGGGAAGATAAGACGCCTCTCTGGAGGGAAAGGCAGAGAAACGTCCTCAGGCGAATGCCGGGCTTGCCCTGAGAGGGTTCCTTCAAGAGCCATTGACTTTCATTGCATGTCAAGGCCACAGAGGGTAGCCGTAAGGAAGCACTGGGTGCTGGCTGAAAGGATCAGTGCTGGGATCACAGGCTGACATACACGCTTGGTGACACCTCACTTGCCACAGCATACCAACATAGGCTTCTCCCAAGCTCAGTCACCTCAAATGCACCCTCACATTAAAACAACAAGAAAAAAGCAAGAAAAATGCATGTACTTCAGCCTCTTACTTTGTTCCCCATTTAAGTGGCTCACTATTTAAAGCATTCAGTCTTTGTGTACAGTCAGTGTGAAGTTATTTGTAAAAATAATGTGTGGTAAATTGGCAGACAAGTACTGTTTAAAATATAGACAATCTGTTGAGTGATTTAGGATAGCTGCCATAAAATTTCATTTCTTGCATTATAATATGTTTAACATTTTATGCAACATAGTACTTCAAGAAAAATTATAAAATTAAACAGTAAAGATTCTTTGAAAATGCCTTCCCTGCAGGGCAGAGCACACAGGGCGACTGTCAGGGCACAGTGGGGCAGGGCTGGGGCAGCAGGGACTCCCACCTGGCGTGGCAGGGTAGGGGGTGGCACCAGGGTCTGTCCCAGCCCCAGCCAGGAGTGGGGCAGCCCCAGCCCCAGGCATCAGGGACTGGCCGAGACTGGGACAGGACAGGGGCCCATGGGTGGCCCTGGCTCAGTGGGCCCATGGCCGGGCCGGGCTGTGGGAGCTGGAGACCGGCCCTGCTGGGGCATCGCTGGGGCAGGGGCTGATGGCCCTGGGGGGCTGCCATGGGGTCCTCGGCCACGGGCAGGGTGGGGGAGCCTCAGGGAGCAGGCAGGGACAGTCAGGGCTGATGGTGCCCTTGGGGCCTTGGTTTATTGAGCTTTCAAGGGAGGAAGAAATATTTACAAACAGTACCATTTTCACCTTGAAGAAAAGAAAATCTATAATTTATAATATCTCTATATATAAAATAATAATATATAATATATTATCTATCAGATCTATTAGATCTACTATGTATCAATTATATCTTTTTTATATATTTATTTATATATATGTATATATTATATCTATAAATCACAGAAAGAGATCTTCAGTGTGCTTTTCCATGGTGAAGTTGATAGTATTGTGATCTAGTGAGTTTATGAAATAATAAGGTTCCACTACTTGCACTGGGCTAGGAAGATTGCAGTTATCTTTAATATCTTTGTGGCCTGAGGGCCCTGACAGCAGCTATTAACAAATGCTGGTAACTTTCTACCGAGATACACCATTCCTTAAAATTCCAGAAAGACTCAGAAAACAATAATCACTTTCTACTCTCAGAAATTAATATGGGAGTCATCATACCAAGTTGTTCAAAAACACATGAAGAAAAGAGAATACCCATTGTTTTTGTAATTAATTACATAGACATAATGAATGATTCATTTGAACATCTAAACACCGTGAAATCCGAAGTCTGTTAAGGCTAAAACCCATGCCTACGTAGAGCCAGAATTCCACCCCAGTTCTTCACACCAATATCCAGCACACAATGTAGTCTCTTTGTGGTGTTGTCATTCTGTATTAAAAACTACCTCAAGAAAAGCAGCAATTACTTTAAGAAAAGCATTCTTACTTTATTTAGTTAACCTCAATAGGTTTGATTTTTAAGGAAAGTAAATGAACATTTTTATTCAGATGTTTATTAGTTTGATCTTAAATAATAAACACAGGGGGAGAGAACTTTTCAGGAGCTTTCACTACCTGCAAACTGTTTGGCAAAATACTTAACATATTTTTGAGATCTGCAGAAACTTTCTCCATGTTTAAGCATATGACTTACTATTGGTTAGCATTGACTCCATTGTTTTTCGTGTTCCACATGTATAGGTTTTCCTTTGTTGGTAAAATATTTTCTATGCCAAACTCGGTTTTCCTTAATCTTTTTCCTGAATGTTTTTCCCCATGTGCATCTGTAGCATTGAAGACCCATAGCAGGGCAGTTCTCAGCTTTGTAAGATCTAATTGGCCTCACCTACACTTTAGGTCTGAGTTAATTGTTACATGAAGAGAAATTGTTTCTGATGAGATTCACACAAGAAAATGAGCTAAAGACAGTTTTTCTATGCCAAACAGCAGGAGATGCTTTTAAGGAAAACAGGGTTTAGTCTAGTATTTTAAAGGGGCCATACAGCATCATTGGGTGAGGCCTCCCAATAAATATTTATTAAGTCAGGGAATGGGGAAAAAGCATCCTGTGCTTTGTCAGTGCTTTGAACACTGAACTCTGATGCTAGTAGTAGTCATTGTCTTTATTCTTTCTCTCCCTAGCAGAAGGAGAATTATGACAGTCATCTTTTTAACACAGCTTTAATTAAATTGGAAAATAAATGACTAGTTTTATTAATCACCCTATGAATGATAATGGTTGTTTTTTTTGTTTCTGGGAATGCTAGGTAAGACATGCTCATTGGTTGACTACATATCTCTTTCAATTTCCTGTCTGGTGTTTGAAATAATTGTTACTTGTGCAGAGCTTATTTTTTACTTCAAACTGTGTATTTTTCTCCTTTGCAAATTTCAGATAGTCTTTTTCCTATAATTGGAAAGATTTCAATCTTTTATTATAGTTATCTGTGCGTTAGATTTTATTTTCTTTTATCTCAATAAAGGAAGATAGAAATGGACTACATGGAAGGAAAAGGTACAGTTGCTTTTTTTAAAAAAATATTAATAATCAGTAATAGCTCTTAAGAGTAATCTTCAGCTTTCCAGTTACAAACTGGAAAATTACTCTTGCCAAAATGAAATGAACGCTAAAAAATGAGGAACAAAAAAAATCTCCAGGGTATAATGGAGACATGGAGAAATAGAATGTGAACAAAAGATAATTTCTTAGGTGTGTAAAAATTTCATTCTAAAATGGAACTTCTATTGGTCACATTTTATAATAAGATCTGCTCATTTTCATGTGTTTATATTGAAAAAATACTTAAATAATATTTGGGATTTTGCTAAATTTATCTGGTAATTTTCTGGAGAATACTTAGTGCATTGAGATTTTGTAGGCATGATTTTTTTTAAAATTCTCCTGGGGATCTGTTGGTAGGTATGTGTGTATGTGTGTGTGCATGAAATGTGACAAGTCTCCTTCAGCTAGGATCTTGAGTTCTACAAACAATGGCTTTTTGTTCATATCGGCTCTTCTGCTTGCCTTTCCTTTCCTTCTTCTGTTAACTAATGGTAGCAGAAGTGTGAAGCTTGTCATGCATACAGATGTTAAGAAATCTTTGCCATGACTGAAAATAGTTTGGGAGCAACAAAATAAATTGCTAGAAGCAATGTACATAATTAGCAGCAAATATGACTCACATAAAGGGTAAAACTTAGAAATATTGCAGATACATGTATTTCTCCCTACTACTAAATTTCTAGTCCATTACTATTTTCTACTGTGAATTTTTATCCAGGTAATTGAAAAAAAATGAATTAATATTTTTATATTTTTCATTAAATATAATGGACATTAAATAGCACTAAAAGTGAAGCAAAAGTAACATATTTGACAATAATATATTAGCCAAGTGTGTTCTAGAATAGATTACCTTTTGTTTAACGTAATCCATAACAATCTAACATATAGACAGCAAAATAAAGAGTAGGCTCAACATAACGGAGTTTTATGTAAATTTAAATTTGTACTGCTACATGTTTAATGGCACCACAAGCACTCATAGTTCTTTGTTCATGGGTGGCTGATGATTCATGTTACTGTGCAAGTACAGAGTACAGAAAAGAGCAAATCTAAGAGCCCTGTGCTGATGTGCAGTCTGACAAGGGGAAGCGGCTGAAAACTACCAGCCGTGTTGCAATGTACTTAATGCTGTTTGGGCTACATGATGAAACACACTTTTCTGCAAGAACAGTAGCATGAAAGCCACTTTAATTTCTCTCCCTTCTTTTTTTTTTTCTTTTTTTTTTTTCTTGTCTGTCATTTTTCTTATTATTTCAGATTCTTTTTCAGGTATATTTTGTGGACAGCAAACTCAACAGGTACATAATAAAACAGTTTGTGTATGAAAACATGTCAATACATGACCTACCAAAACAAGGAATTAGTTTTGGCTTTTTCTAGTCTCACACCTTCCACTGTTTTTCTCTTATTGATGACTGTGAACCTAAGCTTGTGCCATAAAGAAGATGTATGGTTCATATTCTGACTTTTCTTTTTCAGTTTTACATTAAGTAAGAAAATATTTTGTACAGATAGAACTTTCACAGTCTCCTTTTTGTAGCAACAAAACTGGAAATCTCTCCAAACTACCTGGTTGTTAGCTGTTAGAATCCACATTGAATAAAGAATCCAGTTTCTTTTTCTTTTCTCTCTCATTTGTTTGTTTTTTTTTTTTTTTTAAGGCCTGATTTCGTAATTGGCCCCAATTACTAAACTGAATGAATTTACATTGTCCAGAAAGCAAGAAAACTACTTTATTTTCCTTTTGCTTTAATGTAATTCCTTTAACAAAGACAAAAAAAAAAAAAGAAAGACTAGAATACAAAATGAAACAAAACAACCCAAGCTTTAGAACAGTGAGAAAGAGCCAGTACATGTATATCATGTATATGCTACAGCTAAAAAATACCTTGGTGGAAAAAGATTTAAATTGTATTGCTAATTTTTGTATCATAAACATACGAATTATTTGTTTTAAAAAAAACACTAAAAAAAAAGTTATTTTGCAAATCTGTGATGAAGATTTCCCAGCCACAACACAGCCCCATAAACAATTCAGCGTTCTTTGAAACTTTTTACACACAGTAGGAATGAACAACAGCAGATATTGGAATGCAGTGCTGGAATCTCCCAAACTACTGCCTTTTTCTATTGACAAAGCAAGGCTTTATTCTGTTGGCAACCAATTACCTTGTGAAGCTCTTTCCTAGCACCTGAAGTTACCATTCTCTTCACTGTACCAAAATCGAAGTGGGCATGCTTTGGCTACACATGAAAGCGAATCGTTGAAAGGTGGGGAAACATTTTTAAAGTAAACAGATCATTTTTTGTAAAAATCTGTTTAACGTTCCAGGTAAGGTATTTAACCTGTACAGTTCCTTATATCCCATTCTCTAGTATAATATTAATGTACTTTTGAAGTAATTCACAAAGTGCTTTCACTAACAATTGTTTTAACTAGCATCTCTTGTGCATTTTTCTCTTTATCTTGTCACAGACAGAAGGTGCACAATGAAGTGTCTTACTTCAGCATGTTTTCATCTGTGTCTTTGTATTGGCATGTTTATACACTGATACATTCAGCAGCTAAGAAAATCCTGTGAGGGTCCTTCATTTTACTATTTTTGCTAGGTAGATAATATTTTTCCCAATAATGAAACATTCTGTTGTAATAAAAGAACATGTGTCAAACCCCAAACTTTAATTAATCTAAACTGCAGACATCCCAAAACCCCACGGAATATTTAAAAGTACTGAGAATCATAACTTGTTTTAAAATTCTATATCCCCATGCTTAAAATCTGGAACAAGGAGTGTTTATGTTTGCTTTCTCTGAGTAACTTATCTAGCTGAGGAGCCATATTGCATGCACCACAGCGCAGTATTGCATTTTCCTGATCATACAAGGATTTTTATCTAAATGAACAGCACTTTTGTAACAAAGCTGAAAGATTATTAAAGTCTAAGTAGCTGAAGCTATCTCATTGACATCACACTGAGTAGAGTTTACTAGCCATTTAGTGATGGAATTTTTGATTTGGATACTGCTTTCCATGGTTTTAGTGTAAACAGGTTCCGTTCACATGTGTGAAGGAGCCAGGCATAACCTGAAACACCTGTGAGATGACTCAATGTCTTGGTATTTCCAGACAGAGAGGTCATTCGTATTTACCTTATCTTTTTCGGGTTCCTGATGGAGCAAGAATCTTGGGGTAGAAAGGTAGACTAATGGTGTCAGCTAGTTTGTCATGATGCTGGCTATGATGTCTGTTTTCTTGTCAATGGTGTTATAGATTGGATTGTTTCTTAATGGTAAGATTCTTCATCAGCATTAGTTGTGGCTCATATTCTTTGCTAATTCCTCTCGTCAAAATCTACTTTGTGGTCTTCATGCTTGGCTTTGGAATTAGTTCCCCCTTTAACTCACACTATGTAAGGAAGTGGATTACGAATTGAATGACCTTTAAGAAATGCATTATGATCACAAACTTTAAAATGTTTAAAGTATTTTTAAAATCATGATACATTGTTTCTTGGTCACAGTTGCACTTTTGATAGTTTACATGTTTTTACATTTCCATGGATGAAATGGAAGCTCCTTAACTGAGCAATCTGCATGGGACATGAATTTCTCTCTCACATACCTGGATTTCAATGGCTTTTAAAGACATCACTGTTACCCACTCAGATCTGTTCCATGCGCTTGGCAAAGACCAATTCAGACCAGTCTGTAAAAACCCTGAAACTAGACAAAAGGAAAAACTATGCCAAAAATGGGAATTTTTTTTCTTGCCTTCTTGCCTTTTGCTTGCACCTGTATATTAAAGATAATTAAAATAATAATTAAATTGTAGTCCAAGAAACTGATAGCACAGCTAGCTACTCTCAATACAGCTGAATGCCATTTTTATTTTTTTATGGTAATCAAGTTAGAGTAAAATTTTTTCTTACACCTTAAGTATTTCAGTAGCAGACTGAACTAAAATGTTTACTCATATCTTATGCCATTTTAGTTATAAGCAACACTTCAGCTGAATAGCATGAGATATAGTGGAAAAAAAGCAGAATGACTGCTCTTAAACAATGTTCCCCATCTCAGATCACACACACACAAAAAGTTCCTTTTCAGTTTTCAGGTCTCATATACAACACCATGTGAGTAACTGGGATTTTCAAGCAGGTCTTATATCAGCCCTTAAATCACGTCTCCAGAAAAAGCAGCCTGAATGAGTATAATAAGACCAGAAGATTCTGGTCCAATCAACCATTTGGTAAGCAGGAACTAAAGCCTGCTCTGCAGATCAGACTGAGACAGAGATAAAAGCTCTTCTTTCCCAGCTGAGGACTTTCAGCTGTACTGAGAAGTGCTAACTATGCTATCAAGCTCTCAGGCTTGTCTTTTATTGGTCTTCAGCTGACTTTGAACAATTCACATCTAAGCTAAAGGTATGTCCCTGTTCTAAACTTTCTCTCTTCCCCCATCAAATGTGTGCAATGAGAGATTTTTAAGGTTATCATGATGATTTTTGAGGCCATGTGTGGAATAGTTTTTTTGTGTGAGAAAATCAAGTTTATGACAGTCTCCTAGTGAAACACAGCAATCAAGTTATGGAAGGTAAAGCCCACAGCTGAAACAGGTAAGAAACGTAAAGTGAGGAACTACAGAGGAACCTTAAAGCTATGATAATATGCAGAGAACCTTTGGGAAATAAGCATGACTGTAATTGTAAAGTACAATTGGAATTATAACTCCAGTTACATTGGAATGTAATTTATTCACACGATATTACATTTCTTTTTTCCAGTCTTAGCCAAGATCCTCTGAACTTTATTTTTGCACTCCTCTCTTAGTCTGTAATGACTTCTTTATCAAGGGAAGACTAGCTCTAACTATTGCAGCTTTTTTTTTTCTTCCTATGTAACATTTCTAAGACAGGTTCTCCTTTCTCCATCTTTATCTAAAAATCTTACGCAGGCCTTCATCGTGCTGTAGTAGCCATTGGCAGGCTTTAACAAATGAAGTGCTACATCACTGATATTATTCAAAACAGGGTTACAGGAATCACTTTCCTTTCTTATTGCCTTGACTACATCACATATCTTTGCAACCATTACCTGCTCCTCAGTTTGCACTGTATGTCTTGAGAGTAAGGCAAATCTCTTCCAAGTTCTTCACCTCCCTGTATCATCAGTTATTCCTTGAGAGTGCAGTGGTGTCAGTTCCCTCCTTTATCTTATTAATAACAAAAGGTTTCATATGTCTCCCCATTATCTTAATTTGTGACAGCATGTGAGAAAGACCCATGGCAAGACTTACACAGGGGTAGGAAGCCAGCTTTCAGATGTGTCTTTAAGGTATTTTTTATGTCATAAGATTGTATTTTCTATTTTGAAATAACCTGGAAAATAGTAAGGAGGACTTCCTATGGTAATAAAGAGTATAGTTCTCACTGTACTCTTCCTACCTGTCTTTACCCACTTGATTTATCTCCTAGAAGTTCCATGTGCTCAAACGCCAGCCAGCTGAAATGCAGCCAGCTGACAGAGACTGGGCATTTCTCACTTTGGGAGTAATGAATAGATTTGGTTGGCATACCTGGAGCTTAGATAAGCAAACTGTTTTGGAGATCTGATGGTCAAATTTGATTCAGGGGAAACTTAAGTTCATTATTAAATGGTACATTCAGCATCTTTCACTACTGCAGTTTCTGTAAAATATATCATTATGCTTTTATGCTCTTGATCAAATTTTCCATGCAGTTAAGTTCTACCAAAAGATGCCCTCTGCTGTAGGGAACATTACCTTATTATGGCAAAGCCCAAAGGACTTGCTCCATCCCCATTTTTGTGGTTCCTCCATAGTTCTTCATTTTCTATTCTTTAGAGTTTTTCCTTCTTCTTCTTCCATATCATTGACCTCAAAAGCCTACATGCTTGAATAGAAGGAGACTCCTGTTTAAATTGGTACTACAAAGCACAGGCACTAATTAGCAGCTTCTGCACTAAGCAGTAACCTCTGCACTGTGAAACACAATACTTAGCCGCTGACTCATCTGTGAATCTGGCAAAGGAGAAGCTAAGGGCAGCAGGTCAACTAGGACCGCACTATCAGTAGCAAATAACAGTCTTTCTGTGCTGGGTTTTTGCTTTAGTGATTGAAAGGCAGTAGAGAGGATGGGCATGAGGAGCTGAGAGGCCAACAGATCTCCCAAAGTATTCCACAAATGTTTATAAATCAAATTACTGTGAAGGAGGCCTGTCTGCTATACAGCCTTGCAAATAATTGACCCCTCCAGTCCATGGAACAGGGACTGGAATCTTGTCCAAGGAAAGTGCTGAAAGCAACCATCTTGGGTGAACACAGTGAGCTCAGATCTCCCACATACTTGGCAAATGCTTTTATCAGTAAGTTCCCTGAAAGAGGGGGAAAAAGGATGTCATCAGTGACACTCAGCTTTATCAATACTTAGACGAATTTCCATGCATACAGATGCTGTTATAAAAAAGTGCTGATTCTGAAGCTGCAGATCCTAATCTGACCTACGTACCTTATTGTACAGAGAGTAGTGTGTTTTAACTCCAACAAAAGGAAGAAAACCCTCAATTAATGGAAAAAACCCTATCAGATATGCCCTTCTTTGAAGAAGTTCATACTAGCCAGCCTATGTGGCTGCTTGCTGAATGTGCTCGCTCTCACAAGCACTTTCTGAGCTGCTTAGTTTTTCCTCACTCATCTAACTCAAAGCTCAGATTTGTTGTGATAACTACGTGTATAAGGCTCTGATGGATGATGGATCTTGCCCTCAGCTACAGCCTGACTGTCAGGCAACTACTCTAATGGCTTGTATGCTGAAGATAAATTACACCAGGATAAGAATCTGAAATGGCCAAGAAAAGTGACAAAAAGCCACTTGGAATAGTGGCACAGTTGTAGAGGAAGAGGTATTTTATTTTGGCTCTTCTAACCCATGCATTGCACTGTAAGACCAAGCTCTGGCAACACACTGGTGTGGCACTGGTACTTCCCTTGCAGTTTGTTTTTCTTTGGGTTTTTTCAAATGTTCATGTTGGCAACTCTTCTCAGCTATTTGCCTTCTACTACTGGTGCATCCTCTGCACGTTTACATTTTCCACAGTACTGTGTCAAACCTACTGTGAGGCCAGCAGAGCAGCAAACATTGCTGGGCCTGGACCCGCTGCTGGCTGTGGCTCCCCCGCCTCCGAGCCGCTTGCTGAAGTGGCCGGGCGGGACCCGCTTTGGGCTTCTGAAGCAACAGTCACCTCACAGAGGAACCTCTTTTTGGAATGTGGGAGAAACATAAATACTGAAGTATTTCTGTCAAGAAAGAAGCTTGCATCGTTGACACCTGGACATCATCCTCAAACTGGGATGAACCTAATTTTGAACCAACACGCTGAAACCCGCGCTTTAAATGGTTTTCTGGTACTCATTTATTCGCGACGCCCAGCTCCTCCAAGCAGCCCCGCCAGTGTCCCGCCTCCCCACACCTCCATCACCCACCCGCCTGGGGCGGCGTGGGCCGGCGCCGACGGGCGAGGGGGCGCACCCCGGGGGCCGCGGCCGCCCACCGCCGCCCGGCGCCCACCCTCCCGGGCCGGCACGGCGCGCGACACAGCCGTTGGGCCGGGCGGGTCGGGGGCTCGCGCGCGGCGCCGGGCGGGCAGGGAGCGGCGGGGGCGCCCCACGGACGGGCACGCGCCCGCCCGTCCTCCCGCTGTTCCTAACGGCCAGAGAGGAGCGGCCGCGCTGAGGAGAAAGCGCCGTTCTCCGGTTAGAATCGCGCCCTAGGGTCCCTTCTCCCCGTTCCCCCCCCCGCTTCTTTTTCTTTTTTTTGTTTTTCTTAAAGGAGTGGGCGTGAGGGAATCGGGGCCGTGCGAGCTGCGAAGCAGCAGTACCAGCTGCATCTGGGGAGCCGCCTGCGTGAGGCAGCGGGAGCAGACGTGATTACTTCAGAATTTATTTAAGGACTGGTGGAAACCACTGCAGCGGCTTCCAGGGGAAGTCCCCACCGAGGAGGAGCGCGCCGAGCCCAGCAGCGCCCGTAGCGACTCCCACCGCCTCCACCCCCGCCTCTGCCGCGCCCGCCGCCGCCCGCCCTGCGGCGGGGCCGCCCGCCCGGGCTTCGGACAGGGGGAGCGGGACGCTGGCCCGCGCCCGGCGTATGCAAGTGCGTAATATTAATTACACGCCTAGACTATTCAGATTAGAGCACATTTTGCCACTGCTTTGTCACGGTCGGATTACAGCAGATGATAACGTTTTATTACACTGTACATTCGATTAGATGAGGCGTACTGGCGTTTGCCTGAACTCTTCACATGCCAGAATGCAGCAGTTCGCGCTCTCGTACCGCGCTCAGTACAGGCATCACCGAGCAATCGGCCCGGCCAGGGCTGGGGCAGCGCAGCGGCCGGCGGCCCGTGGCGAGGGCTGGCGGCGGCACCCCCGGGGCGGGGGCGGGGGGCGCAGGCCGGTGCGCGGTGTGCGGCGTGGCGCACGTGCCGTGGGTGTCCTGCCGGGGCTGTCCCCGCTCCCAGTGCCGCGACGCCGGCGCCACGGCTTCACTCTGTACCGCCGACATCAGGCTCTACACGGTGTCTGGCCAGGCTGTAGGTTCCTGTCTGTAAAGCAGAAAACCGCGTTCGGTTTTCATCACGCAGGCAGTCGTTCGTGCGTGTGGACTTCAGTCACGCACAGTACCGCAGTTAGCTTGGCAGGTATCGAAGAACCACAGATGCCAGATATCGCTCAGTTAAGTTCAAAAAAAAAGATGGGAAATAAAGGAAGGATGCTTTTGCCCTGGCCACTCCCCCCTGTAATCGCTTGCCTCCAGCTGCAAAGATGCTGTTGCTGGAAAGGGGCTGCTGGAGCTTTAAGAGCCGTTCCCCCCCCCTCCTGCTCCCAACAATGGTCTGAACCGAGCTCTGCTTCCCAAAGCAAAATTTGTAATATGCCATTTTCCCATGGATGCTTCTCCTCTTGGCTGCTGACGAAGTGACCGAAGAAAATGCTGAGGTGCCACGCAGCCAGTCGTGCCGGAGGACGGGTGCAGGGGCTTGGGGTTTCTGGGAGCAACGCCTGTGTCACCATTGCTAGGAAGACGGTCCAGGAGGGCTCGGCTGTGTGAGTCCCCGCTCGAAGCCGGTGGAGACTGCGGTTGTTATTGATCAAGTGAAAGAGCAGACGCCGAAATAAAAGCCACTAGGTACTGAACGTTCTGAGTTAGACATTCCCTCCTTAGCTCCGATACCCTCTGGGAGGTGAGGTGCAAATGCAAAATCTTGCTGTCTGCCTCTTGCTGTAGTACTTGCGTGGTATTTGAATGCATTTCTGTAATGGGAGTTGGGGAATTTCAGACTAAAAGATGTGAAACCAACTTCTTTTTTTTTGGTGCGGTTGAGAGAGATACGAAGCTGGAGGGATGACATAAAGAATAATAGTTGAAATGAGTGCTTTTTTTATGGTACTGTGTTGATCACTCCTCCTGTGTGGAAGGAGTGCAGGATGCTTCTGTTAAAGGTGATATCATAGTTTAGAGGAGACTGGCAGGTAAGGAGTTAACTAGGAGGAGGAATATGCATGTAATGCAACTCAGACAATAGGAAGGATTTTCCTTATGGAATTACACTGTGCTGCCTAAAGAACAATCTTGCCGAGAACATCTGAGAAGACATAATTGCAGTAAGAAATTATTTTATCAGCCACCGTATCTATTTAACGATGGGGGGGGGGGGGGGAGAAGCTTGTAGATGCAAAATATCTGGAATGATCCAATGAAATGAGTTTTCAAGCTGATGTCACTGTGGACAGGCTAGAACGTATGGTAGTTAGATTTCTACTTCTTTTTCTGCAGCAAAATTACAAGTAACTTGAAATGACTCCTCAACCTTGGTGTGCAAACCAAACATCTGAGTATACAGAAAACACGCTTTTAAAACCAGTTATGGACAGAAAGGTGAGGGAATGAAATTTGATTCACATCTAAGGTGGTAGCCTTCAAGGTGAGCAAAATGAATGCTTGTCCAAGAGCCTTTGTCAGGCAAAAGCCAAGTAGTATTCAGTCTTCTCCTTCCCAGAGCTTGCCCAAGTGAAAGAAGTCCAGCTGGTAAATTTTCCCAGGCTACATGAGATCATAGAGGTGTTTGTTACGACGTTCACTTAAAAAAAAATATTAAAAATTCCAAGTCTCTTGGACAATTGAAGTAACAGGCAATGTCAAATAGGGTGGGGTCCAATGAGAAGATGAAAACTTTTTTCATTTTCCACCTTTATAGGATAAGTACTGCAGAAATTTCAAGTAGTTTTAGAAAAAGTCAGTATTGAGGATGCACTTTTACACCTGGTCCATACATGGTTATCAGCTTCTGTAGATAGAAGGTAATATATGAGAATTGCTATCAATGTAGTTGTTAATGGAGTAGCTGCAGAAAAGGAGATTTATATAACACTTAACCAAGGGTGGGCATATCGTGTGCTGTTTGTTGCAGTTTTTGTGCATTCACTCATCTGGATGCAGAATTTCAAATTGAGCTAATACTGAGTTTACTCTTGATGGAGACATAATGCAGCTAACGCTATAGATTTGCTGTGACATTTTTTCATACAACCTGAATGATCTTTAATGCAATGACAATGAACCACATTCTTACCCTCTCTCATAGAACTGATCACTTCAAACAGTTGTTGCATTTTGCCAGGTCAATGTTGTGTGGTTAGAGGAGAAACCTGTTCATGATTTCTCGCAGTACTGTAGCGCTGGTCAAGTCACATCCTGCATGCTCCCTAGTCATGTGTAACATACATTTGTGATTTTTATGCTCCTGTTCGGAGGTAGTGAAATGATAGGATGTTGATAGCTTGCCTATGTTAGTGACTTTTCCAACCATTTACACTGATAACAAACACACTGAAGTCCATGGTAGAATTTCTGTGAATTTATGCAGTTGTTGGATTAGGCTCCATGCAAATGATTGGAGAAAACACTGAACTAGGAACCAATCAACCTGGAATATATTTTGCAGTAGATGGTGTGGCAGATACACAGTGGACAAGGAGAAGAACTTTAATGTGGTGCTTCACAGGCTGCCATTGTGTATGGCTATGATACCTGAGCACCTCAGGTCTAGAGCCACTATTAAAATAAGTGCTTATGCTTTGTTTCAAATTGGAAGACTTCTAAAGTTATTACATTGCCTAAAAGTCTTTTTCTAGGGAGCATGTATGTGCTATGTGGATTTTAAGGGAAGCAGTAATTTGTTAGTATCCTGCTTTTCCTTCAGAACCTCTGAGAGGGTTTGGGATAGTTGCAAGATGCTACACAAGTTCAGTATTCATTGCATTCTATGAAATTTTTGGGTACTTCATGTGCTCCCTGAGCAAGGGAATTGCTCATGTCTGCTCCATGGCTCCTGATGAATCTAAGAAACAGTGTGTATTAACAGTAAAATGTTGGTGACCTAAAGTAAAACGTATTTCATTGAGGGATTGACCCAGAATACTGGGTAAAGTGGTAAACTTTTTACTGCAGAGATACTAAGTTCAATATCAATGGAGCTTTTGTTTTTAAAGAAAGGGAAACATTAAAAACTTATTCTTGTTGACTTAGATCAGTCAAGCACAGCTTTAATTAAGATATATTTTATAGGGCAAGTCAGCCTTTTTCTGGCAAGGGAACACTTTTTTTTTTTTTCTTTGAATAAAGAGGTATATAATACATGTTTAGGTATTAAGCATATGTCACCTTGTTAAACGATTTCCTTCTACTCCTTCCTCTTTTTTGCAGTCCTGGCTGTATGAGAAGTATTGCATAGAATAATGTACTTGAGGGTTTATTCTCTTATCATGGACTTCTGTGGTCTTGAAGATACGGGACAGAATTGTTTAATCTACCACTAGCAGTTACTAACACCCACTGAAAGAAATTCCAGCTCCTGGATGCCTGTGTCCCCTCATATATAACTCGGCATGCCTGCTGTCATCATCTGACAGGGTGAGATGGCAGCCGCTTAGTAGTGGGTTACTTCTTTTGTAGTTGTATGACCTGTTCTTCACTTAACCCTGAGGACCAGCATGGTTAATGGTCTTCATTATCTGTTCCCTCTCTACTTCCATTCATCCCCTAACTCCTTTTCTAATTCAGTTTTCTGGGGGCAACAGCCTGCAGTTCTCCTCTAGTGGCACAAAGAGCTGCTTGCCGTGCTAGGTGCATGGTTGGGCACCACTGCTATAATTTAGGATTTGAGGTACCAAATTAGGAGACTAAAGGTACCAAATTAGGAGACCAAGCTGAATGCCTGAAGTACTCCTCCTTCATCTTTTCCTCCTTATTTCGTGTGTCCAGACGCTTGGTAAAGAAGTGCTTAGTAAACTACTTCAGTGGGAATTGACTCAGTGTCTGCAAAGCTTACTCCTGATAGCTGGTTAGATTTCTGAGTATACTCAATTCAACACCATGTGTCTTTCGTTTCAGAAGAAAGCAAGCCTGTGTTTCCTGTGTTTCTCGGTTCTTCAGTTTAATCGAGGGTTAGATTGTTTGATTGATTTATTGAATGTTTTTGAGAGGATGATGTTAAGAAAGCTTTTTTTTTTTCCTGATGAGAATACGGTGTAGTCAGATTTTTATTTCTCATTAATGGCATAGTCAGAAAACTTCCTAAATGTACCAAGCACCTTATTCCTTTATGTATTTTGTAAACATTGTCCTGGTAACAGATTATGACCTTGAACAGGAACAACTTCAACATTGGAATTCTGGGCAAAAATATTTATTTATATTTACTGTCTCTTCCCTTTAGATTCTGGAAGGAGCATATACCACTTAACTACTGCCATACTGTATATATGTGTTCCCCTGCCAAGCTACACTTCAATAGCTTTTCAATCTTTATTCTAAAACCAGTTTTTCATTATTTCCTTTACTGTGATTCACTGGGTAGGTGGAAAAATACAAAGCATTGAAATCTTTCTTCCAACCTTTCTTTAGTTTAAGCAAATTGATCGGTGAGTAAAACCAAAATGTTAGGCCATACAAGTTGCGTTACAAGACTTCTCAAACTTTTAAATTTAAAATGTTCTGGGACATGGCATTTTATCATCCAATATAATAGTTTATTTTTGTGTGTTTATTTTCTGACAAAGTATAGTTTCCTACATTTCCAAAAATAAGCACAGGGTTTTGTTGAAATTTGAATGTCTAAAAAGTACATGTTCATTTCTCATCCTCATGTGGTTATGGTTGGTTTTTTTAATGTCACTCAGAGATTAGGATTTTTAGTGTAAATAGCAATATCTGAAAATGTGGCTATACTTGTAAACCCTTACAACTGAAGTTTATTTTTTATTTTTTAATGACAGTTTTCTTTACTTGGAAGACTTTGACAAAAGTGTATAGATCCCCAAATTCTCCACAAGGCAGGCCATCCCAATTAAATCTTTTTTTTAATTTTTTATGAATGCAATGAGATGAGCCACAATGTGGGGTTTTCTGGGTTTTATTATTATTATTGTTATTTGTTTCAAATTTTTCTCCAGTCTTATTTAAATGTATATTAAATTTCAGAATCTCTCTGGTAAATGAGTGAATTCTTTGAATGTAAAGCTTTCTCCAGGCACATGGAATTATTGAGTATGGAAGGGACCTTTGGAGGTCATCTGTGCCAAACCCTTGCCCCGTGCTGGGCCACCTGCAACGTAAGATCAGATTACTCAGTGCAGGTTTGGAAAATAAAAAGAATATTCAGCGATCACTGTAAATTTCTGAAGTTTAAGGCAGATATTTATAGACTCTAATTTTGGTTATATTTTTTCACATTACCTGAAAATTACAAGACATGTTACATTGCAATTAACAATTATGGCAATGAAATTCAAACTTTCTGTTGTAAACCTCAGGGAAGGGATTTCGGTGCTTCATGCACATTGTTGTCTTCACTCATCTTTCCTCTGCTGTTACTGTCAGCTCTGAATTCTTCTTCCCTAATAGGACTCATCAAAGTTATGTGACTGTAATTGCCTTGTAGTAGATGATAGGAATGTATTGATTAGTGAAAGGAATACTACCCTGGGATAACTAAAATCTTAATATAGGAGCTGGCACATGCAGACTGAATTCAGAGATTAAAATATATGCACAGACTCAATGAACATATTGTTGCATCTGACTTTCAGTGTGCACATGGAGTTGAATGAGGAACTAACAGCTTATTACACCGTATAAAACGAATTGAGAAGAGTAGAGGGCTGGAAAACTCCCATCCTGATTGTTGATCTTTTGGGGCTGACTCTGGTTATATAGTTATATGCGGTCAGTTTTATGGCAGGGCAGCAGGATTTCAAAGCATTGGCTGATACAAACAATTAGAAAATATGGAATATCCAAATATCAGTTTATGACTGTATTTGGTCTACCCGATAGTTTTGGTTTAGAAGATCAAGTCCTATGAGCCTAACCAGTCTTTGAAGCAGTAAGAATGAAAAGCAAAAAGGAAGTTTAGAAATGTCCATTATTTAACCTGCTGAGGTCTGTTCCAGGTAGAATTGATACCTACATGAATTAGTAAGAACTGCGTACTTGAGGCAAATACTTGCCATATATGCATGCATCTGTTATTGCTGTATAGAATGCAGTCAGTCTAGGATGCATCTGACCTGTCTATATGAAAACTGATTCATGCATATATAATGAAATGTATCTGAGATGTATCAAAAGTTCTGCAAACTCACAGATCAGCCACAAAAATGCATGTGTCATGGTAGGTCTAAAATGTAATAGAAGTGGGCCTGGCATTAGCCTTATTCTGAGCCTTTAAGAAATGCAGCATTGAATGTGGCTGTGTCTTCCCTATAAATACAATTGGAAAAACCATGTATTTTTCACAGAAAGAATGACTAATTCTGGTTATTTTACAAGAGAGATCACTTTCAGTGTCTAATGGTTGAAATCCTTCCTGTATAAAATATACTTTCACTTAACACCGATTTATGGTCTGCGGTTAGTGAGGCAAGAGTAGGTAGTTATAGTAATTCCTTCTGATTTCAGTGTATGAAATAGTTGATTATATTATATAAGGTTAACAGTTGGACTTGATGGTGTTAAAGGTCTTTTCCAACCTCACTGATTCTCTGCTTCTATGAAACCAGAGTAAAAATTGTTGGGGTTTCGGCATTTTTTTAATCACCAAAATTTGGTTTAAAATTCAAGGTTACATAGAAGGAAAATCAGAAGTTGCTCTCTTTCCCTGTTGGAAATTTTAAAATGTAATTAAAATTACTCAGGTTATGACCACATTAGCAAACAGATCTAACTGTTCATAGCAATACTTTTTTATGTTTTAATATGAACCCCTCAGTTTGTTACCATCTGCATTGTGTTGGCGTGGTTCTCTATGTGCTTTTGGAGTGTACAAACTAAATTCCTTTCACCTGTATCTAAACTGGAAGCTTACTTTAAATCTAATGTCCTGACCCCATGTATGAACCCCATTATCATGTGGTTAACCAAAGGTTGTCTAACACGTGCACACACCTTCAGAAGGCTCTGGAAACTTCAAGACCTTGTAACTCCCTGACGTTACTAATTTCCTATATAAAGATCCAGCCGCATATGTGCACTCTATTTGTCCTCAGCTGCCAGTCTTCCACTACTAAATTGTGATCAGCCTGTTTGCTGACAATCTTCCTTTACTTTTGTTGGTTTGAACTCCTCTCTGTGCTTTACCTACCTTAGCTTTTGTTGCAGACCCTCATGATGAACCTCCCTTTTCTCCTTTTTTCTTCCTTTTAAAATTCATCAGATATTCTCATATTTTGATTCCTTCCTGCTGTCAAGCAGAAAATTCATAAAGGTTGCAATAAGGTCCTGGGGAAGTGGCTCTATTCTTGAACATGTGCTGGAAGAAGGCCAGCATTTCTTGGGAACAGTCTTAAATGGTGGCAGCCTCAGGACATTGAAAGCATCCCATCTGCTGGCAGGTATAAGAGTGATAAATGCCAGATAAAATTTAAAAAAAGGAAAAAAAAAAAAAATGCTTTTCTAAAGGCAAGAAGACACAAATCATAGTAAATCAGAACAGCATGACATATGTGTCTTTCACAAAATGCTATAAGAAATTTTTCTTTGGGAGCCCCACAGCAAACCTGCAGTTGTTTGAAATTTTGTTCCTTTTTTCTGGGTTGATGAACTAGGAACACCCTGAGAAATCGAGCTCACTTCAGAAT
This sequence comes from Falco peregrinus, assembly GCF_023634155.1. Taxonomy (NCBI): domain Eukaryota; kingdom Metazoa; phylum Chordata; class Aves; order Falconiformes; family Falconidae; genus Falco; species Falco peregrinus. The sequence goes on from NC_073726.1 coordinate 54,010,542, forward strand.
TGTTTCAGGGTTCTTGTTGTTGGCTCCCTCAAAAGATCCATGTGAGGACATGGCCCAGGATTCCGTTTTTCCCTGCTCCTCACTCTTGCAGGTATCAGTGCATCCCTTTCTGGCATGCTCTCCCAGCATTTCTGATCTAGTTTAGGGTAGCATACTGCTTTTCTATATTCACCTCCAACTGAGGGTGGGAAAGGGAGAGGATGCCTGTGGTTTCAGTGGAATCATGGCATTGATCTCTGAACTGCTGGAAAGCAAGGTACATCATCAGTCTGACTGCAAGAACTGCTGTACCTTCTAAAGATTCTCCTGGGGTTGTGAGCTATGGCAGAAAACTTCCAAACAGCAACTGCCTACAACAGGAACTGCTCACCCATTCCCTGCCTTCTCTGAGGTCTTACTCACAGCCCAAGTTTGTTACTTGTGCCGTGTTGGGATAATGTAGCCCAGGCTTTCAAAATAAGCATGCTGCATGGACCACTTCCCTCCCAGAATGCAGCAGCTTAGAGGGAGCAGATGTGGTAATACTGCCATGAACATTCAACTCATGGATTCCATTGCTGCCCCACAACCACCTATATCTATGGCTTCCCACATCCCCATAATGACTACAGAGGAGATATTCTATCTAGTTTGGATACAAAGTGCTAAGGTAGCAACAGCTCTCTGCACAGAGGTTTCCTTACTTGTTCCTGCACGCACACCACCAGCATGTGTCAAAAATTGCACCACTCTCGCTCTGCCACTTCCTGTGAGCAGTAGTAGTGTCTGCTGTGCTGTTCAGAACATAAACTTGATCTGCATGTGCAGGACATTGGAGGTAATTGATTGAATGATGCAGGTTTACCCATGAGAATCCCCTGGGGCAAGAGGCATGCCTCATGAAATCATGAAATGATGATCATGAAGCAGGAAAGGTTCAGTGACAATCTGAATTGTTTTCTTTGGTCTTGGAGAATGGTTCTTGGAGAACCTTGGTCTCTGGCCACCTGCTGCATACTGAAAAGTTAGGATTAAATTCAGCAAGTGGCAGATGGGCTTGGATGTTTTAGTTATGCCTTTGCTCACTGTGAACTTGACCATCCCAAACTGGTTAGCCATGAGTGGGGTCTGGGTGGAGACACTCAACAGAGCGATGTCCACTTCCCAAGTGAAATGTACTCCCACAACATTGTCGGAGATTCGTGGAGGCGGGACAGTGGCTCCCCCTGCTGGTAGTCCCACATCTCAAGATACCTGTGGACTGTGGACAAAGCAGTTAGATAAGCAAGAGCTCCCCCAAAACTCTTCTGTCTTTGCAGGGAAATTGAAGTGTAGGAGGATGGGTGCTCATTTATTCAAACTGTCTTTTTGCTGATGCAGCTGCAGTTTAGTTACTCCCCATCTGTGGTGCCTCACAGTACACACTGGCCATATTCACAAGAGGAGGTGGTAGGTACCATGAAGGTCTTGCACCATGAAGTGGTGCAAATGTGTTTAAACTTGAAGTTTTTCATGGTGATGGAGGCACTGATGTATTAACATCATCTCAGTAAGAAAGGACAATGTAGTGCTTCCTAGTGAAGCCTACAATTTAGGAGGGAGAAATGTTTCTGGAATAGAAAGTTTTGAACCTCATGAGTAATGGAAATATGCAGCATCAGATCGGATAATCCTGGGTAAATAAACCTGACCTAAATATATTGGAGATGTGAGGAACTTCTCTGTATCACTTCAAACTATTAACTGCTTCTCTTGCACCTAATTAATTAAGTGGATAATAGCCACAAGTAACCTTTACTTTGCCTCCAGTCTAGAAACTTTAGAAACAGGATCAAGACCTACCTCAAACCTCAGTAATGAAGCTATTGCCTGTGAAGGCTATGCAGAAGTAGCTGATAATTCACACTGAAATACCAGTGTTTGGTGACAACTTTGCTAGTTACCACATCTGCTAAAAAAGTGAAAATTAAGGATACTAAGTTCTGCCTGAACATTCAGAATACGATCAAGGCCAGCTAATCTTAGTGAAGCTATGTAATTTTCTCAGTAAATCTTAGCAGCAAGCAGTGTTAGCACAAGGATTTCTTGTGACTTAGTGATAGTAGGAGGAGTTGGTTTAAATGTATTAAGTACAGGTGCCTTATCTCTTTTGTTCCCTGGTGTATGTCCTGTCTTTAAGTTACATTCTGTAACAGCTAAATCTTCTGTTTTTCATAAATTCCACTTTTAGAAGTTTCATTTCCCTACTTTGGAAAGCAGCCCAGATTTATGACTATGTAGAGCTAATGCGTAATAGTATTGAGACTGAAATGGTGAGAATGTTACCTGATGCCACCTTGGGCATAGTGATCACAAAATGATAGAGTTTATGATTCTGGAGAAGTAAGGAGAGAAGGTCAGCAGGACTGCTACCTTGGACTTCTGGAGGGCAGTTTGGCTTGTTTAGGAGCCTGGTTGGCAGAGTCCCTTGGGAGGTAGCCCTGAAGGGCAAAGGAGTCCAGGAAGGCTGGACATTCTTCAAGAAGGGAATCTTAAAGGTGCAGGAGCAGGATGTCCCTATGTGCTGAGAGATGAGCCAGTGGGGAAGAATGGCAGCCTGGCTGAATAGAGAGCTTTGCCTGGAACTCTGGAAAGAAAGGAGAGTTTATGACCTTCGGAAGAAGGAGCAGGCAACTCAGGAGGACTATAAGGATGTCATGAGGTTATGGAAGGATAAAATTGGAAGGGCCAGAGCCCACCTAGAACTTAATCTGGCTACTGCCATAAAAGACAATAGAGATGTCTCTATAAATTCATTAGCAACAGAAGGAGGGCTAAAGAGTATCTCTATCCTTTATTGGATGTATGGGGAAACATAAGGATGAGGAAAAGGCTGAGGTACTTAATACCTTCTTTGCCTCAGTCTTTAATAGTAAGACCAGTTGTTGTCTGGGTACAGAGCCCCTTGAGCTGGAAGACAAGGATGGGTAGCAGGATGAAACCCGCATAGTCAAGGGGGCCAGTCAGCGACCTGCTACACCAGTTAGACACACACAAGTCTATGGGGCCAGATGGGATCCATCCAAGTGTACTACTGAGGGACCTGGAAGAAGTGCTCACCAAACCACTTCTAGTCATTTATCAGGAGTCCTGTCTTAACTGGGGAGGTCCCAGTTGACTGGAAATTAGCAAATGTGATGTCTGTCTACAAGAAGGGCTGGAAGAAGGTTCTGGGGAGCTACATGCTTGTCAGTCTGACCTCAGTGCTGAGGAAGGTTATGGAGTGATCATCCTAAATGCCATCACATGGCATATACAGGACAATCAGGCCCAGTCATCATGAGTTTATGAAAGGCAGGTCCTGCTTGACAAACCTGATCTCATTCTCTTGCAAGGTGATCTTAATGGATGAGGGAAAGGCTGAGGATGTGTCTACCTAAACTTCAGTAAAGCCTTTGACTCTGTTTCCCACAGCATTCTCCTGGAGAAACTGGCCACTCATGGCTTGGGTGGGCGTACTCTTTGCTGGGTAAAGAACTGGCTGGACGTCGAGCCCAAAGGGTGGTGGTGAATGGAGTTACCTCCAACTGGCGGCACGAACAAGTGGTGTTCCCCAGGGCTCAATATTGGGGCCAGCTCTGTTTATATGTCTCTATCAGTAATCTGGATGAGGGTACTGAGTGCACCCTCAGTAAGTTTGCAGATGACACCAAGTTGGGTGGGAGTGTTGATCTGCTTGAGGGTGTGAAGGCTCTTCAGAGGGGTCTGGACAGGCTGGATCAGCGAGCCTAGGCCAGTTGTATGAGGTTCAGCAAGGCAAAGTGATGGGTCCTGCTCTTGGGTCGCAACCCCGTGCAACACTACAGGCTTGGGGAAGGGTGGCTGGAAAGCTGCCTGGTGGAAAAGGACCTTGGGGTGTTGGCTGACAGCTGACTGAATATGAGCTGGCAGTGTGCCCAGGTGGCCAAGAAGACCAACATGATCCTGGCTTGTATCTGAAACCGTGTGACCAGCAGGACTTGGGAAGTGATTGCTCCCCTGTACTTGGCACTGGTGAGGCCGCACCTCAAATAGTGTGTTCAGTTTTGGGCCTCTCACTACAAGAAGGACATTGAGGTGCTAGAGCGTGTGCAAAGAAGAGCAACGAAACTGGTGAAGGGTCTAGAGAACAAGCCCTATGAGGCGTGGCTGAGGGAACTGGGGTTGTTTAGTCTGGAGAAAAGGAGGCTCAGGAAGGACCTTATTGCTCTCTACAGCTGCCTGAAAGGAGGTTTAGCAAGATGGGGGTAGGTCTCTTCTCCTAAGTAACAAGAATAGGACAAGAGGAGATGGCCTGAACTTGTGCCAGGGGAGGTTTAGATTGGGTATTAGTTCACCGGAACAGTTGTCAAGCATTGGAACAGGCTGCCCAGGGATGTGGTTGAGTTACCATTTAAAATACGTGTGGATGTGGCACCTAGAGACATGGTTTAGTGGTGGACTTGGCAATGGCAGGTTAACGGTTGGACCTGATGATCTTAAGGTCTTTTCCAACCTAAACTACTCTATGATCCTGTGATTCTATGATGGCACTCTCAACAGTGCAAGTGTGTCAACCACATGTATTGTAGACAAGAGTTCATGTCTGGAAGGTCCACAACAAACTCCTAAGTAAAATATTTTTAACTTCCAGTAGATGAACCAAAAGCACCTTGATCCCACTTGTTGAGACAAAAGGCTTTCAATAGTTACTACAAGAACAGAATTTCCAGAAATTAACTCTTAATTATTTATAAAGTTGTCTGCTGTACTTGTCGTCATACTAGAAAGACAATTTCTGATTCTTTGGGTGACTGTCATTGGGTAGATATCATCTATTATTAACACAGTCTTTTTATTTTTTAAAAAAAGTCTGAGCTTTGAGATCTGTCATGTCTTTGGTTGGTTTTTTTGATTTTTTTTTTCCCATCTGCTGGACCCAGTATTTCACAGCATAAACTTCTCCACATGCACAAACTGAGATTTAGAGATTTATGTAAGAAGCTTTATAATCGAAGAATTTGACTAGATATTATTTACTCTTCTCATGACTTCTTTTAGGAAACCACAGTGATTCTTTCCCTGGTAATTCAGTTTGCACAAGATATCACAGGGATGGTAATTAGAAGAGAGTTTCTAGTTCTTGACCTCTTACTAAACGAGCTCACTGGAGAATAATTTCCCCTGAGGGTGGGAATAACTAAACAGAAAAATAGATTAACCTGGTATTGTTAAGGCAGTATGATACTGGATCAATGGTTAGCCTGAGCTGTACTGTAGAAACGCCTAGAGCAGGAAAAAATCTGGCAATTAATGGCAGCTATTGGTGTCAATACCAACAATTCAACAATGACATTAAGTAAGAGAGGGGAGAAAATCAGTGATAAAGGAGAGTACAATTGCAGAGGAGGTATTTGCTGTCATTTTAAGAGAGCATTTTTTGCAAAACTGTTAATTTAAAATATTCTTTTACCTGCCATCTCCTTCCAGGCATTCTTCTCTCACTTTGGGAAGCACATTCAGTCTTTACTGTGTGGAATTAGTCACTGTATTTAATCCCTCTCTATCGACCATCTGATTAACATTCAAAGCACAAAGTTGAAAGAGGGAACAATGCAATAATCTACTACTGTGTCCATGTGACAGAGTTAATTCCTCTTATGAAGACCCCTCAAACGTTTTTCTACTGAAGAGCTTTTCCTTGATTTGTGTTTTTTTTTAAAGAAATGATGTGTGAAGTGATGCCAACGATAAACGAGGACACCCCGATGAGTCAACGGGGGTCCCAAAGCAGCGGCTCGGACTCGGATTCTCACTTTGAGCAGCTGATGGTGAACATGCTGGATGAAAGGGACCGTCTCCTTGATACTCTTCGGGAGACACAGGAAAGCTTGTCACTTGCACAGCAACGCCTACAGGATGTCATCTACGACAGAGACTCCCTCCAGCGACAGCTTAACTCAGCACTGCCTCAGGTATGCAATTTATCAAGATTTTTTTTTAGGTTCACCAGTTTTCTGCTTAATGTCACTTACTTTAACCCTAATCAGTATTTATTCCTTGAGGCCCAAATTCTGCTCCCATTGAGGTCGGCTGCAGATCTCCTATCAGTTTAATAGTACCTGGTTTGACCTTTTGGGGACCTGTCTTCTCTTAAAAGTTAAGAGTAGGAGTAATGCTGTTGACTTCAAGGAGAGCAAGATGAAGGCCTGTAGCTACTGGTTCTTTTGGCTGTTGCTCTAGCATTTACAACAGATGAGGGATCATTTAAATTAAAGATCTAATGGTGGCAATGAAGAAAAAAGAATGAGGATGTGTCCTGCAGACTCTGTTCCAGATACGAATTTCTAACTAGCATTGCAACAAATAAAACTAGCTTATGTAGGTTAAATAAGGTACTACACAAAACCACAAACACAACTGATTATTTTAAAATAATTATATAAATTTCATTATCTAAAATTACCTTGGTATTTTTTAGGAATTGCAAAAATAATTACTTCAGTTAAAATAATAATATTATATTAATTTCAAAATTATATATCAACATAACATTATTTTTCAATATACCAGAACTAAAAGCAAAGAAACATCTTAGTTCAGTCTGAATATCTGTCCAAAGGTTTGAAACATACCATGGTTCACAATGCAGTTTTTCTCCATATTATTTTCTTTATGTTTCCCGGTTGTCACATACTAGAGAATTTGATTGTAGCCATGAGGGCCTGGATGTGCTTGCCTAAGCAAAGTTGTGTACCTATTAGACAGTGATTAGAGAGGAAGGAAGAGAGATTGAGCTGTGTGTTGTGAATAAGGAGGTGGTACGGATGGATGAATCGAATGAATGAGAAAGTTCTTAAAGACAGAAAAGGAAAAAGGCACCCACTGAAGCAGGGACCAGAAGCAGCTGCGCTAACCCCAGCAGGTTATTGGAATATCTTGGGGTAGGGCTGAAAAAGAGAGACTGAATCATTTGAAGAATAGCATTAGCAGCTTCAGTATTAGCTCCAGGCAATAAAAATGACTACACTTGGCTCAGGTCAAACAAAAAGGAGTAGTTATGATCTTGATATACAGTAAAATCAAGGGTTCTTTTTGTTTTTCTCAAATGTGTGGGCAGTTGAACTTCTTTTCCAGTGGTGTCTCTTTGTAGAAGAGTGTAAAACAATACGTGAAAAAAGCATAGATCATTTCTTCAAGGACTTACTGCTAGAAATCTGAAGAAGAGAGGAAGTTCTGCATCTGTGAACCCATATTCGGTGTGCCGCTTGGTACAGAGGCACTCTCCACTCAGCCCACATTGAAGTATTTCTGTTGAGCACTAGCAGGTGTCTAAGCTGTAATGTTTCTTTGTGTCACGTAAGGAAAACTCCTGCTAAAATGCAGAAGACTAGCTAAGGAAAATAATATTCAGCATAAATGTGATACAGAGTCTAAAAGAAACAGAAATTATAAGGAACTGGATTATGATATGATTTTAATCTTTATTTTTTGTGGTAAATGTGGGTGGTTTATGTTTTTGAATGAAAGTCAGTAAACCCCCTAAAAGTAATTAATCTGTAAGGTGAACACTTTGCACTGCCATGTACCATTACGAATGTATATTTCAGGTGGTGTTCATCCATATGACATCTGAGTGGAGATGTGAGTTTCCTGTGTGAGAAACTGTGTGACACACTCCTTACACTTTAAAGCACAACCAGATTTTTTTCCCTTCAATTAGGTTGTCTAGATCTTCATGTAAGTAATTAAATTCTGTAGTAACTTTTGTATATTTGTATATAAGTACAGAACATATAACAGTCTAGTAATACAGACTTCCAAGAAAATAACTTCCATATGACTGCCATACTATTTAGCTTCCTATCTGGACTTGAGATATTCTACATAGTACTTTTATCATTGTCTTTTTTGCTTATGGTTTCATGAATGGCAAGTTTACATTGCTATCTGCCTAACATAGCCCTATGACAAAATGCTACCCAGTACTTTTACCGTGAAGAGGAAGAATTCTGTGTTGAATCGATTTAAGAGAATACACGAATGTATGAGAACTACATGATAATTTTTAGTTATAATGTGACGTCTGAGTCTTACTTTATCAAAATATGATGGTTTTTAGCTCTGAATTTCTTGAGTAGTTTTCAAAATTAAATTATTTCTTAGCATTTACATAGTGCTTTGCATATAGAAAGTGTGTATTGACACAGTTATATTCCAAAGCTTTTTTGTTAGGATGTTGGTTTTATTTATTGTCTTAAACAGTTAAAAATATGATCTGGAAAAATCATTGCACTTTTCATAAATAGAATCTGAACAAAAAGAAACTGCTTGAAAACTGGAGTAATGAATGAGCCATTGAAAAATCTTGCCTGATTTGAAATAGGAAACAATTAATAACCTTAAATATGAAGCTTGAGCTATTAGTTATGCTGTTACAGCTACAGCTGTTAATGCTGTAGCCAAAATGCAAAGTAAGACTGTAAATGGCTCTGAAGTTTTTATGCTGATCTATACTGCAGCAGCAAATTGTTTAGTTAACTACATCTTTCAGATCTGACTTACAGATAGTTGTCTTGCTAACTGCTTCCACTGAAGTAATTTTTCTTTCTGTTAGATTAGCAGTCTTAACTTTATGAACATCTGTGTTTAACTGAACAGCTATGTTTAAGGAAACAAGGAAAAAGTGAGCAGGCAATCACAGACCAGTTAGCATATAATAATAAGAGAAGACATCAAAACTTATTTTGGAGAAAAAACTAGTAATGAGTCAAAAAGTTAAAAATACGAAAAGGGCTCACCAAAATTATCTTTATACAGAAAAACTCAACAGTACTCTTTGGTACCAGAACTGTTAAACAAGGGAACTATGATATTGCTAAAATAGACACCTTTTGAAGTGGCCCCATTTAAATTACTAGTAGATGTGAAGCTAGGAAGAAAAAGTAAGATAATTGCTAAGGTGAGCAATAAAAGTGAGGGAAAATTTTTACTTACAGTAGACATTGACAGGATGAAGGAGGCTAGTAGTAGCAGTTGATTAAGAATGTGTTTTGAGACCAATTTTTGTTAATTTTGGCACAAGAAGGAGAAGCATGCTAGTGGAAATTTTGGACAACACAAGTGTTGAACAGTCAATTAAGGAAATGAATGTGATAGTACACAAGAACAAAAGTAACAGGTGGGATGATATTGCATGGTAAAAAGATGAGGGCCCTACATCTGTCATTTAATAACAAAAATTTATGTTCTGACATTTTAGGTAGCAGTAGTAGAGAGGAAAAAATCTATGTTCATATATGCTTATACATGTTATACAACAGTTGTAGGCAGCCAATGGTGTGTATCATTCTGAAATATATTATGTAAGAGATTTCTATTAGATGTAGATAAGTATTAATGCAGTTAAACCAAGGGGTAGTTTGAACCTTATTGTCTGGGTTTTGGCTCAGTAGTGATTAAGAGTCAACATCAAGCTGGAAGAGATTCAGAAAAAGACTGCTAGAGAAAAAAGACAGTAACGCCTTTTGCATGAAAAGACAAACTGAAGTTTCTTACTTCTGGGCAAAACTGAGTTGAGAGGCAATATGAGTAATTTCATAAATTTTCTTGGAGAGGCAGGAAGATGGAGCAACTAGGTAAACATGAAATAAATGGTTTAAGCCAAAAATAATGTTGATGGAGGAAAAAATGAATGTAGAATGCCATGAATAAAGATATATCATTCATCAAAAGTTCTTGAATTATCAAGGAATGACATTCAGAATCCATCTTTATGAGACAAAAACAGGGTGAAAACTCCAAACTGTTTTCAAGATGGCATTGGTGTGAAAGACATTATATATCATAGTACCTTTGGTTAACCTCTGAACTTGACTCAGAACACCCCTTCCTGTTCTTTATTTCAGACTCACAGTGGTGAGATTCTACTTTGTGTGGGATCATTCACACAAAGAATGAAACATGAGACTGAATAGTTTTACTGAAACTATGAGAATTATGTGACAGTAAAGTTGAGAAGTGTTCTGTGTGTTGTAATAGGTCTTCTGATACTAAGAATCTGGTTCACAAGTAGTCTTGTTTATTCTTTCCAAAGCTGCCTTTTGACAGTGGAAACCTCTAAGGAAAGTGTATTTGGGTCTGCACTGCATGTTCCCTTAGAATAGGAGTTTATTGTATTTAGGTCGTGACTCTTGAGTCCAGCAAAAAAGTAATAATTGCTGAATACAATACAACTCTACTGTAATGGTGAAACATAGGAACTAAATACTTAGCATTACGGTTTTATTTTATTGGAGTAAAATTAGGTCTTTTACTGTAGCATAAAAAAGTGCTCTACTAAAAAGGTTAGTAACTGTAGTTAGAAATTAACTCCTGTGTTAAGTGGTAGAAAGAGGAAAATGTTCAGTTACCACTTTCTGAAGCACATTTCATCATAATCTTTTCTAAGCTGGATTGTCTAGAAAGTCACCTATATTAGTTGCCTTGTAAACAAACACTGAAAAAATGCAATTTATGTCATTGTAAGACTTACAACAATCATAGGAATTACAATAATTATAAATGTACTCTGATAAACAACACTGAACTAGGCTTGTTTAATGGTTATTTTGTTGTATCTTTTAGTCTTTCAAAAATAAGTTTCAAGGTATGGGAGATGCTGAGGTATTATTTTTATGAAGATGTTCATAGGTCATCACTCTCTAGTCAATTATGTGTGTTTTGTTCATTAATAATGTACTTGCTCAGTGATTTACTTGGAAACTAATCTAATATTCACAGAATCACAGAATGGTTGAGGTTGGAAGAGACCTCTGGAGGTCACCTTGTCCAACCCTTCTGCTCCAGCAGGGTTACTAAGAACAGGCTGCCCAGCACTGTGTCCAGATGTCTTTTGAGTATCTCTGAAGGTAGACTCCATGACCCCTCTGGGCAACCTGTGTCAGTTTTACTCACCCTTAGAGTAAAAAGTGTTTCCTGATGTTCAGGAGGGACCTCCTGTGTTTCAGTTTGTGCCCATTGCCTCTTGAATATTACATTACTGGAAACGGGCATAACAGGCCTCTAGCTGTGCATGATGATAAAGCAGAACGAGTTTGCAAGCACTTTAAAAGACTTTAAGATGCTAAAATGGATCCTGATGATTGTCAAAGTCAGGACAATTTCTCTGATAATTGTTAGTCTCTTTCCCCTGCCCTGCACTGGGAATTTAGCTAGACATCACTTTGCTCATTATTAAAGGACTGATGAAAATGTGTAAGATCTTTTCACTTTGAGTGAGTTACTTTCAGTTTGAATCTGGACTAGCAACAGAATTATATAATGGGTGATTCTGAGAAAATTACAAATTAAGTTTTCAAATACAGTTGTTTAATTTTCAATTTTAATGTTTATATAATTTTAATAAAAATACCAAATTCTTTTAAAGTCTTTTGAATAAAAAGAAAATATCGAAACTTTTTTTACAAAATTTAAAATCAATAATACTGCCACAATTTTTTAGTTTTGTGCTTATTTCATAAAATCAGCATTTTAAAATTTTAAATGTTGCTAAAGAGTTTTTACACTTCAGAGTCCAATGAGCTTAGAGAAATGCTGTTGCAAGGCTGAAAAGCCTGTGATAATCACAATTTGTAATCAGACTTCACAAGTAAAATATTCTTCCAATTGAAAATGGTAGATAATGACCTGCATTCTTTGACTAGTTCTTTGGTATTTAGTCATACATTAATTTTGTTCAGTCTTTAAATAAAAAATCTGGTTTTAGAGAAAATTCATAGATAATGGAAATGTCATACCATCACTAACATTGCTGTAGTTAGGCTGATATTTTCAAGTGGGTAACAGATGTTGGTACATAGGTTTTGTTACTTTAAACAATACATAAAATATCTAATTCGTTATTTACCAAATCTTCCCTTCATGTGTTTTGATCTCCTTTTCTGTGCAGTTGCTGGATTTTTGTAAAGAAGGTCTAAGTTCTGAATGCACTGAGCATTTGTGCTAGCAGATTTTTATTTTTTTTTTCATGGCTATAACTCTTTTCATGTTCTGATGATTGGAATCTGCACCTATGCTCTGTCTTTCATGGTACAATTCATTCTGACTAATAAAGCTGTCAAAAAGTTAATAATTCAGTCTTAATCATATAGCATCTCTATAAGAAAACGGGAAAATTAAGCCCTTCAGAAAGGGCATTTCATTCTGAAAGATGGGTAGGGTGAACCTGGAAATGCTCTGGTCTTGGTTTGTTTAGATAGCTAAACAGACATGAGGTTGATTCTTCTGTGCATATGTATAAACCCCTAAATTTAAAGTGGACCTTTTAAAACTACAGCAGTCTAAATATGCTGTTCTTTGGTAGAGATCATAGAATAATTTATACTGAGAGGGACTATTGGAACTCAAGTGGTCCAAATCCCCTGCAAAGCAGGGCTAGCTACCCAGGTCTAGAAAGAGGGTGTTAACTGAAATACATATTAATCGATTCCATAGAACCATAGAATAGTTTGCATTGGAAGGGACTTCTGAAGGTCATCTAGTCCATCTCAGACAGCATCCTTCTCAGAGAAATCGTACAGCAATAATAAACAACTCTGTTAATACTAGCTAGCAAAAAAAGGTATAACTTTTAATTTGAATAATTATTTAATAAATAATTACAACTTTATGAAAGACCTTCTAATATTACATGTAAAGTAGAACAATTGTCTTGCCTGTTTCTACGCTAGCCTCTTTAGAATTTTATTAGAAGTATCTTTAGTATGAATTTTTAGAACAGACAGGGAAATATCCAGTACCAGTTCAGAATTAGTCACACTTTTTTTTGTCTTAATAAGTAACATGGAAGGGAAGTGGCTCCAGTTTCTTTAATCTATGTTTGTTTATTTTTTTAATTTCCCACAACTTTGAGTAAATTGTCATTCCAGTGAATCACTCTGGTTACAGTTCTAATGAAGTATAAATTCTTCAAGATGTTGCAAAAATATTTTTTTTCTCTCTTAAGAAATATTATCATTAGCACTATTTGAAAATCTGTTTTTTCTGGATATAAATAGTAGAATTGTTTGGGGTATGGGACTGCAATGCTAAAAAGAATCCTATGATGTCTGCTAGTAGCCCATAGATTTCAGCTAAACTCTTAATTGCTAGCTACAATAATTCAGTAATAAAAACTAGTAATAGAAATATACTGGTAATCATTAAGGTTTTCTTTCATCTAATAAGATACCACTTATTTAGAAATGCTTACTGGAGGCATGATAGAAGGGAAAATCCAAAGAGGGAAATGTAATGACCTTGCTTTATTGAACCAGTTTATGTAATTTGATCAATATTAAGCTTTAATAGGATTGTGATTAAAGAATTTTGATGATAGCCTTGCAGTTTCTTTCAGTACTGATGAACAATGAATGTTTTACTGCCAGGGACAAGAAAGGTATAGGAGGACAACAGTAAGTCAGTAGGGCCTTGTTCTGAGGTTGTATTTTCTGTTTATATGTGCATGTGTATAGTGCATAGATACAAAAGAGTGAGATATATATATAGATACATATAGTGACATGGATACAAAAATAAAATAGCCCACCAACACACCCACCCATCCCCACCCCAAATAAATCTTGTCCATTTAAGATTGGACACTTGCTATGTAATTTCACGTATTTGCTGTTTGGTTAGACATAATAGTTTGATCCACAGAGTTGTTCATCACAAGAACAAGAGCTATTTTAAGAAGATGGAAGGATGGCTTTTCTCCCCATTTTATTTCTTTCTGGCTGTGCTGAAGAACATGGAGTACCAATGATACCCTTTATATTTAAATGAATAATCAGTACTTTCTTTTTTGTTTAAGTACTGAAACCTCTTGGGTTTTGTACAAAGGGCTTTTGTAGGGCCTCTATCAATTTTCTTTATCTGGCAAAATAAAACATTTTTTCTCAGATTTCCACAGAATAATTTAAAAAGAATTTCAAGAAGTGAAATAGAGATCCTGTCCTATGGGTCTGAGGGGGAAGTTCCAAGTTTTCTGTCTCATAAATCCAGTGAGGCACTCAGTAATTCATATGTAAATATTAAAGCTTAATCCAGTGCTTGTTTCTAGCTCTAGATTTCCACTGTCTTAGAGAACAGTTGTTCAGTCCACCAAATAAAAATATTTTCATTTTCAGACATTCTGAATGCATGCAGTTCCCACTAAAGTAAGTGCAAGTAGCAATCTTCATGACTGCCAAAATCAGTTTAGATTGCTAAATATGAAAGTAAATATTTTCATAAACAAATTGGAAAGTGCATTTTTTTGCTAGTTATTTCAACTGTTCATATCATCTGAAGATATTAAGGGGAGTATATTGATATCTATGCAGAAGACTAGATATTAAACATAACTATTAAATCAATTCTAATAGACTAAATATAGAGGTAAGTATATTTTGTTACAGGATTTAAATATATGATTGAGAGACAGAGCATCTGGAATTCAAAGGAGACTTGTCATTACTGAGTTACAATGCTTTAAATGGAATACAGTGCTGAAATACTAGTTTTGTCCAGCCTTAGAAACATTTAGGAAAAATTTAGGTGTTACCTTCCTTAGTTACTTTCAGAACATGTGTACATGGCTTTCTTTTTCTACATAAAAGAAATTTTGTTTGCATAGTATTAAATACCATTTTAATTAAGGTTGACAGTTCCTAACTAATATTATCTGTCAAAACAACAAATCAGTGTTGTAAGTAGGACAATGCTTTAGCTGGCTTCTTTCTAAGCTTTTTTTTTTCTTCTCTTTTTAATCTGCCAGCATATTCCCAACAGAGCACAATCATAGGTATAATTGTACATATAAGTAATTACTTGAATTCTTTTCAAGTATGAGTTTATTTCCTTTCTCTTGTGATGTTCTGTGTATTCACTAGCATATTGCAAATATTTATAAGCAGGAGATTTTCTCTTGAAAGCTGTGGACTTTGTAATAAATACTTGATGACTGAAACAGACTGAGGTGACAGTCCAGCAGAAGAAAAAAGCTGAGATAGGAGGAAAAAGACAGAAACATAAATATGTAGAGAAGGAGGAGCATGTGTTGAATGCCTGAAGCTAGCAACGAGAGATGGTACTCCCATTTCACTCTGTGTCTGCTTCCTAAACATTGCTGTCAGTTATTTTAGCTTGAACCAGGCACATCAACTGCTACATTAACTATTGATGGCTCATTATCTGAATACATGACTGAATATGAGATAAAAATACAATGGTGCTGGTCAACAGAGTGGAGCACAGATGGTTATCCAAGTCCTTATAAATGAAGCTGTTCCCATGAAAATTGTAGACACCATAGTTTTCATAACAGCAATAGTCATGGGGGTTTTTTTCTAGTTTTCGTAACAGCTATAGTCATGTCTGTCAGTGTTTAAGAGCCGTATGGACAATGGCCTTATTATTATTTAACTTGGTCAGTCCTGAAGTGGTCAGGCAGTTGGACTAGATGATCGTGGTATGTCCCTTCTAACTGAACCATTCTATTCTGGTCTACAGAGGAAAAACTGGAAAAAATAAAGCGGTTTTGTATTTATAAATTTATATTTCTAAATCACTCTGATGGGATGCTCTTTGCTCATTGCCTTGAAAGTGGATGGTAGAGGCTCAGCCATTATCCAAGAACAGCACATCGAGACAACAATGCAAGGCAAAACTGTAGCTTCTTGAAAGTATTTATTCCTCCCTTAATAATTTTTCTATTAAAAGCAAAGAAAATGTAGAAAATATAAGAATCAGCTTTATAGAAGTGTCATATTCAGACTGTTTTCTATAGTAACAAATATTTGCCTATATGAACAGGTGTTTGCTCAAAATCATAAAATTCTATTAGGGACATGATTTTTTTCTAAAGCACATATAATTTAGCTCGCACGGAAGTATGTGTGGTTTTCCTGTTGACTCTGAAGAAAACAGGCTTGCTTGTATTGTTGGATGTGTATCTGTCACATGATCCCCAGGAATCTGAACTTTTATGGATAGAAGTAAAGGGCCAGGCAGAGCAGTAACCTTATTTTATATCATATTTCTACAGACTACTTAAGATTCTGCTCCAAATCATCATTTGCTGAGTATATCTTATCCTGTAAGTGTTGGCGTTTTTTTAATTAGGATCAGATTATGGGGGTTTTTTTGTTTGTTTGGTTTTTTTTACATTATTATTGGTCTTCTATATTCTTTACCATATAAAAGTTCTAAAAAAATCCCCAATTAAACTGTGACAGTCAATTTGTTATGACAGTCAATCATCTGTCAAAACAAGTAATACTAAATAAATCTTGGAGACCTACAGTAAGGTCCTCTGTTGCAGGTTGGTTTATTTGAAATTATGAAGTACCAAAATTACAGATTTGGGTTTTTTTCCTAAATGAGGGTTTTTCTTGTGAGGCTCTAAGCAGAAGGGAACATAATGACAAATAAAAGGAAGGATTAATAATGAAAATGTAATGGACAAGTAGATAAACCATACCTGTGCATCAGAGTGGTAGAACTCATTAAGAAGGATAAAGCAAAAGACAATCTGCACAGGAAGTAAAGTCCTAGGCCAGAGTTCATGGAAGTAAGTATGGAAGTTTTTCCATTTATTTCAATCAATGATAGACTAGCCCTTAAAGAGCATGTAGTTAAGGAGCAAACTGAGCAAAGTAGCAGAGAGAGGCTGCAAATCTGTTCTCGTAATTTTTTCACTAGCTGTTTGGCATTGAAGTTACATTCATTATCAAATAATTGCATTGCCTGTTTAAACAAGTGCATACAATAAAAAACAGCCCTGCAGTTTTATAAGAAGAAATTCATCCCCTGTCTTGGAACAACCTTCCTGTCTATCATTCCTTTGGAGCCTGATCTGCCTGAATAGCCTGACACACATCTACACTCTCAAGGGTTATGCAGAAGACTGGGAAAATTCATGAGAATACATTGCTTCTTGAAATGCATGCAGTTATTTCTGGAGTTCTTTGGACAGTGTTTTAGACGTAGCCTAATGAGTTAAGGAAGAAATGTGCAGGGACTTCTGGAAAACATTTTGGTTGATCATGATGCGGCTTCTAGAAAATTTTTTGGTTGGGCAAGACCATTTGTGATTGTTTTAGCTTGCCTAGCTAAGCAAATGTGAATATTTGCACCGTGGCCACATCAAAAGTGCTCCTTGACATTGTCATATCCTGACAAGTTTTATGAGAGTAGTTGAGTCTGAGTGCAAAACTCTGATTTTTGGTTGTTTTGGTTTGGTTGGTTTTTTGGTTTTTTTTTCTGTTACAATGACAACTACTGTATAGGCATTGAATACTGAGATAAGTACTATATTCAGAAAATAGATTTTCTGATCTTCTGAAGAAAAGGTTACTCTTACTTTTGTACTAATAGTAACTGTGCCATCTAGACAAATGTGTTTTAGAGATGGAATTTGGAAATTATATTTATACATTAAGTTTGTGTCTTATACTTCCTTTGCTTAATAGCATGAAATCCTTCATTGAAAATGCACAGAATGAATACCCAGGACAATAAGAAACACTGAACACATTTGTAATGTTTTCTTTACTAAAAGGTGAAGGATGAATACTATCTCACATAACTGGTGTGTTAGCACATTGTACATCTTTGGTAAAAAAGCACAGAAGACAGTATTTTTGAATTAATGAGCACTAGATAGATTTAATTGCCCATATCCAGTTAATTTGCCATTAGCAGTAAAATCTTGATATCAGAATATGCCAAGAAAAAATGAAGTATTTCAATAGAAAGTTTCTTATTGTTCAGTAATTACATTCATATCAAATCCAGATACCTGACTATTATTTGAGTTGATGTTTGTATCTGCTCTAAACTAACACAACTTACGTCAGCCAAAACACAACAAAAATTCTAACACTGTTTTATGTGGAGAATAAATCAATTGACTTGTCTCTTTTCTTTTTATCCTGTTTTATTGACTGTTCAAGTAAGTTCTGAGGCTCATTTTCCTTTCCATCTAACTCTGCTTAGTCTCTAGGCTGTAATACAAATTTAACTGTCTCCTGGATTAAGAAAGAAATGTGTATTTATTTTTGTGTGGTCCCACTGATCCATTTTCAGTGTGTACCACCACTACTTCTGGCCACAGCTGTGGCATGCACATATGAGCATACAGTCACAACGTAATAATATCTCGCATGTATTCTATAGATTCCCTACAGAGACCCAGTATTTGGATCCTATTGGTGGATTTCAGGAGGTATTGTTTGCTGAAAATAGTGATTTCAAGAAATCTGTTTTAAATTTCAAAAAACGCTTTCAAGAAGCACCACAGTTTCTTATAAAATTGAACATTTGATGCACTTACAAATTCTGAGAAAAAGTCTTCAGAAATAATACTGTGCATGGGCAGATGGAAACTTCTGCATACTTTGTAAGGATCAGTGAAGGTCATTTGGGAACCTAAATTTAAGTCTGAAAGTTGATAATCTGACTTCCGAAAACAAATGGTTACACAAGATCTCAAATAACCTGAATCACACTTGCTAAAATGTGTACATTTGCCACTAAAAATATCACTATATATTTCTAACTTCACTATTTCAGCTGGTTACAGTTCTTTATAATTTAGTCATGCTTGAATCTGAACCATACACTTAACAGTTATTTTCTGTTTGAATACGTCCTTGATAATTTTGCTTATTAATTTTGTATTACAGAGCTATGATAGCTAGAATTACAAGAAGATCAGTAACAATTTAAGGTAATAAAAAAATCAATGTTTTGATCTATGTTAGAAGATACAGAAAAGTAATTTTTTTGTTGTTGGTCATTAGTTGTATTCTTGGACATTATAGAAAGAGAAATGAGAAGGATCACTTTTGCTCTGGACAGAATAAAACAGAAAGTACTTGTCTCCTAGAAGAATACTAGCAGATAGGTATGAAACAACTAATATGCTATTTGTCCTAACCCAGTGCTGCATTGTTGAGACCTTTATGTCTCTTAAGTCCATCATGTTTCTTTATTTTCTAAAGTAAATTTTGTATATTACCTAATTCATGATGATATGCTAATAATCCCCTCAAAGAAGCAACAAAACTGTTTCTTTTTACTCAGAACAAAGAAAGAGTTTACACTTGCAAATGTTTTCAGATGTGTTTTAAAGATGCCTACCAGATGAGAGTAACATTCTTATTTCTCACTAGTTATTTGAACATACAAAAAAGTACTTTATTTAATATGACACTGAAGTGAATGTAAGGCTGAAGTTTTCTAGGCATATACATTAAGAACTGTTCTAGTTTTACAGGGTTTTCTTAAAATTTTTTTCATAGATGGAAGAATTAGCCCTAGGTATAACATATAGGCAAGTGTTGCCCAGTTCATAACCCCGTGGTGTGCATTTCTATAGTGCACACACACCTGCTGCTCACAAAGAGATGTCCAAGCAGAGGCCTAGCGAGAGGAGTAACAACAGGACAAGCTCTGTACTGTGAGATCTCCAGAATGCTCTCCCAGACTTCTATCATTGCAGCTGAGGTCAGGTTTTCAAATTCAGTTTCTATGTTACCCTTAAGATAGAAGTGTTTGTCTTCCAAAACTGGTCGAGTCACTTTTGAGCCTATGTAAAATTTTAAAAAATCATAGCACGGACTTCCTACTTCCTCCTGCCTTTTTTTTTTTTTTTTTTTTCTAAATCTATCACTTAGGACGTCACCAGCTGATATCCTCACCTTCACAAAGACCTCAATTATATGAAAAATCAGTGTTGCTATCACAATTTCATCAATAAAGAAAGTATTTAGATATTTGTAAACATGCCAAACGTACATGGATATACTTGTCTGCATGCAAGCAATGAAATAAATAAAATAATTAATATCTGTTATTATTAACTACAAGCTACTGATCCAGATGCACTTAAAAATCTGAAAACAGATGTGACCAAGTCCAGTAGCAAGTTAAATTTAGTGGACTCATCAATTCAAGTATTTCCTGCAAGTAAGAAGGAAAAATTAAAAGGTATTGATACTGCTAAATGCAAAATACTTTTTGGATTCTCTTAGTGACTCTGCTTCTGAGAAGAGCAAGAGCACATTATACATTGTCCTTGCAAAATTGTTCTGTTGCCATTTTTTGCACAGAATATCATTGAGTAGGAACATAACCTGCCTACCTCCTGTTTTTCCATGAGTCAGTTGTGACTCATGACTATTGTACATTGTCCTCCAAAAGTGAGTTATTTGATGAGTATGAAGTTGCTACGTATGAAGAACTGTGGCACAAGTCAAAGTCACAGTAGATATTTGAATATTCAGAGGGAAGGTTGTACCTTAACAGAATGTTAAATGGCTTGTGACATTTTCTGGTTTGAAAAGAATGATGCTCTACATGCCGAAGATAAGTAATGTATTTGGTTTTCTGACAAGGTGACCATTGTATAATGTAGTAGTGTAAGTTACATAGTTTAGTTATATTGTGCCATTGGTAAACTTCAGGATCCTTCTTTTAATTTCTCGTAGTGAAATCAATATTATTATTTAGACTGTTATCAGAGATTTAGGTTTCTTTCCCCTATGTCCAATCTTTTTTCCCCAAAAAACTTCTGCAACTTGTTGCTTCTGAAAGCAATTTTTGCGCTCATAATATACACAATTGTAGGAAGCAATTTTAATTACTCATGAGAGTAGGTCTGTATGAAATATAGATAAAACACTGATGGCTGCACATGTCCAGTCTCGGATATACTGCCATTATTGTTGCTGTTCTTGTAGTAATAATAAATGTGTTCAATTAACTGAGAATTTCTATTAAAATTCAGTTGCTATTGCACAAAAGTTTCTACTGTTTTTTATTAAAAAAAATTCCAAAATTAATCTGATTGTGTAGTGATCTTGTAAAGTGTAATTTATAATCTAAAACATTATTTTAAAAATCATTATATTTGGGATTTTCTACAAAAGAGAAACTGTTTTAACTATTACCAGTCTTTATTTCCACAGTTTTAGAAGAATATTTTGGAAGCATTTAATATAAATGCAGCTTTGAAAAAATAGTTTACTGGGAAAAATTGCAATTTTAGGAGCAGAGGTTGCATTTCATGAAGAAAGAAATGATTCCTTAAAAATTATTGTTTTAACAGCCAGGCCTATTTTTCAGAGCATTTAATTACTGGGATATTTTTTTGTTAAGAAAAAAACTAACATTAGAAAAGTTAAAGACTTTTTCTTACATACACTGAAAAATTTCTGAACACCTTAATGAAATGTTTGTAGTTTCCATTTAGGAATATTATTCTGTTTTGATTTGCCTATTTTGAAAGAAAAATATTACTTTCAGCTGGGATTAAACATTGCAGCTGAAATGAAAAGAAGGTTTTGGCAATTTAGTTTTTGTTATCAAGAAAATTAGGGAAAAAAACCTTCTGTAGTGTAGAAGGTAAACACAGTTTATTAGAAATTAAAATTTGCAAACAGCAAATGGCTAAACTTTGATTTTAAAGCAATGAAATCAACATGAATATTTTCTGTTATTTACCATTGTCTATTTCACTGAATTCTTCTTACTTGTGTAAGTATGATGATTTCAGAAAGAAGAGTAGCTAGGAGTTTGGCTAGCCAGTCACATTCCACTTTTGGTAATGATTACTTTAGGAGGATGTGCCACATATGTGTTGTTTTTTATTTTGTTTTGTTTTGCTTTTAAATGAGACATAAAATAGATTGATATTTCTTGAAGGTGTACAAATTCCTATCTGTCCATTTCTCTTCTGTTTTACTAAAACAATGAATGGTGGTTATTTTGCCTTCCAATAAAATTATGTCTCTTGTTAACTTTCTTCCTGGAAAACACTTCCTGGGCAAACGTCAATTCCAACTTTACTTGGCATTATTCAGTGGTAGGGTTGATTGCCTCTGTTCATAGCTTGAGAGAAAAAGAAGAGGAAATACTGTGGTGTGATTTGATCTTTGTAATTCTACCTTTTTTTAAAAGGCAAAGTATTTGGAAATAAGGAGGGCATGCTTCTATTTAATTAGCTGTTGTTCTGTGGTTTAAAATCAAATATGTTTCCTCTTTGTTTTTTTAATTGAACTCAGCCTGTATGCCCGTATAAATTTCCAATATTTAGATATTTTGCCCCTAGTTTATTTAAGAAACTGTCAGTGGATTATTTAAGGAGCTTTCTCTGCCCTCTACCAGCTAATCAGTCTAGTCTCCTAACCCTTTTTCTCCAAAGGTAATTAGTAGACTACATTTGACATGAGTGGATTTATTATTGAGTCAAATTCTAATGGGAAGTCTTTTCTACAACTACTGTGGCACATACAAAGCTTTTGTCTTGGAAATCTAATTAATATTCCGTTTCAGACTTCAGAGACAATTGGCCTTTAGGACCTTTGGGAAATGGATAGGGTCATTTCTCATTGAACTTTCAGTAGAGATCTTTTGAAGATTATTTTACCACATTCTGTAAACCTGCAGTTCAGTGAACTAAAGCAATACCTTGCAGTTCCTTCCACATTTTGGTCATACTGCCAACCTTATTTCTCATTTAGTAACTGTGGGGTACTCAGCATTACTGAGGACTTGAAGAGGAAGGAAGGAGAACAGTTTATAGTTGAAAGGTTTGCAACTTCAGCAAAGCGATTGGAGTACGTTGGGAATAATGCATAGGATGTTGTCTTAAATTTTTGCCTTATAGCATTTTTGTAGGGAGCTTACTTTCAATTAATTGAAGCAGGTTGCCAATTTACATCTCAAAATATAATATGAAGTTTAATGCAACAGTGTTTCATACTTTTTTCAGTGTTCTATACCAGGGTAAAAGATTATGGAAATTAAAATGCAATCTTTCTACAGAGCAATTTACTGGTTTGTTGTTGGGTTTTGGTGTTTTCGTTTTTGTTTTTGTTTTTTTTTTATTTTTATTACAACCTATTCTTGGTAGGAATGCCCCTGAAACAATTAAATTTTTCATTTGTCTAGCTGTCCCCTATAGAAGATAGCTCTTTTCCGTCATAGTAAACTGCTCTGAAAAACTGAAAAACTTGTATTTTTTCCTATCTTGAACACATAGATGTCGCTTCCATGCTTATTTTCATTTTAAATTTTAAAGTTTTGAAAAAGTTAATCTGCATTTCTACGGTAGGAATGAGGGGACAACCCACTGTAGATAATTTCTTACTTTCAGCTGGTAGAAACATTGCAGGAAAATCGAGAGTCATCTTGCAGCTGCAGTTAGTCAGTGATGAACAGATTGCCTTTGTAGATTGCAGATACTCTTTTCTTCTTCTAAACTGTCTACTGTCTCCTGCAAAGTGAAACTGAAGACAGTGAGGCAGTGCATTTTTTTGAAAGGAAAAATGTCTTAAATGTCCAAAAGCCTATAGGTCTCTTGTATTATATGAGTAATCAAACTATTGACCACTTCAAACAATGTTGCATCATTTTTATTTAGTTTTTAAATTATACTGATTTTTAAAATTATTGAAACAAGACAGGTACCTAATTAGAAAACACAGGGGTTTTAATTAGAAAACATAGAGGTTTTTTTAATTAGAAGTAAGAGTGGCCGTATTTTGAAAGAGCAGCCTTCTATGGAATGTGTAACTTGTGCTTACAGGATAAAAGTACACATATAATTCTTCATGGTAAGTTACAGATAATGTGACTTTGTACTTCTACCTACGTATTTACTAATTTAAATAGAGCAGTGAGGATGGCAGTATTCACATTTACTTCTACTAGTTCAGTCCAGAGGTAGTTTGAACATTAAAAAAAAAAAAAACCAAAGTGAAACTTTGTGCTTGGGAGTCTGTACTTGGGATATGAGTGCAGAGCAAGAAAGTGAGTCCAAGACACTAGACTGTGATTTAGAAAAGCTCAGGAGTATATAGGTTTGCCTCTGATGCCCTATGAAACCATAGGTCAGTCACTTAAATTTGCTGTTTGTCAAATCTCTGAAACATTTTCCTTTTTGTTTCTTTATCTTTTTTAATGTTTCTTTACCTTTTTAATGTTTCTCAGGTATAGCCCAGGCTTTGATCTAACTAGTCACTTATTTCTGTGTCACTCAAGGACATGCAATCTCTTCATACACCAAGATGCACATTATTCTAGTTTCTTAATATTAAGCTCTTCTAAGGTATACAGTAGTCTTCCAAAGAGATCAGCAGAGTGGTATCCACGTGTGCTGTGTGAAACCAGGCTGCAAAATATTTTAAATAAAACCTTGAGCTGGCTTTTGGAACAGACTGTGTAGACCTTCTCATATCACATTTGAATACCTTTACTTGATACAACAAAGGAGCAAAGTTTTACTAAGAAACCTGTTATAATAAAGCTTTTAAGTTACTTTTGAAAGGGGAGATGGGGAGCAAATTAGTGTTAGCAAATAGGGAAAGGTAACCTGTGCAAAACCAGGAAGGTTTAATGCCGGTTCTGGATGACACTAAGTGAAGCTGATGCTTCTGATTTATGCTGCAGGCAAATGAGCACTGTAGGGTTTAGGTTATGGAAACTACTCAAGAGATAGCTAAGAAAGCAAGATTTGTATGTCATAGCTTCCTTGGTTGGTTCATTGCACAGCTGAGTATTTTGAAAGATATACAATACATTTTGGAACATTCAGTTTTGCAGCAAGTACTAATATTTGTGCAGCAGTGACTCTGAAGGAATGGAGCTCTGTATCTTTTATTAATATATGGTAATGAAATAATTTCAGTTTATAATTCTATACACATTTTAAATCCATCTTTATGACCACAGGGAAATTTATACAGCATATAATTCCTACTTCATATTAATACTGATTCAGTCATTGATGCCACTCAGGTTTATAATAGGGCTAAATAAGTCTTTGCATTACTTAGTATCCCAGTATGGGTGTATACTTTTCACATGTTCTTCCTTTCATCAAGCTTTCTCAGAAAAATGCCACTTGTTTTGAAGACAATTTGCAAACGTCTTTTCATTTCACATCTTTTAACTGTTCCATTTAGATATCCATCAATTTTCTGCTTATTTTCAGACTAGAGTCTTAAAAAGAGGGAACTGTTTGCTGTCTTTTCTTAACATCACTTACTTCTAAGTTTAGGTGTATAAAATTTCTAGCTGCCTTAAAGCAATAAAAAAGAGCCACAGATATGATATGCTGAAATAATTGAGTAACTGTAATAAAAAGCAAAGCTTTAGCAGCATTGGTTAATGCAAAACTGTGTGGGAAAATAATTTGTATTCCTATTAAATGGGTGCATTTAACATACTAATTCATTTTCCTGATACACTATCTTGCTAGATTTCTATGATCTCTCACTCAGTATTCAAAAGCAATGCAAAAAATATAAGATGAGCTTTCAAAGTTATATACTTGTGTCATTTATATAATATTTTTTGTATTTTCAATATTAGCAGTCTTCGTATTTAGTGTGGTTCTGGGGTGTATATACTGTAGATTTTTTTTTTTACCTTATTATTTTTAAAAAAATATATAATGCTGTAGATGTTTTTATGATATGGGCATATCGTGCCAAGGTGATACGAGAGCTGGGGGCTCCCAGGGATCCAGAGGTCCATCCCAGTCCCAGCCAGGAATGGGGCAGCTAGGGGTCACTGGTGCAGCCCCTGCCCAGTGCATCAGGGACTGGCCGAGGCTGGGCCAGGACATGGGCTCATGGGTAGACCCAGCTGAGCAGGGCAGGGCTGTGGGGAGCTAGAGGCAAGCCCTGCTGCAGCATCACTGGGGCAGGGCTGATGGCCCCATGGGGGCTGATATGGGGTCCTGGACTGTGGGTGGGTGGGGAGACCTGCAGGGAGGGATCAGGGACAGTCAGGGACAGTGGTGGCCTAGGGGACCTGATTTATTGAGTTTTCAAGGGAAAGAGAAAAATGCTATCATTTTAGCCTTTAACAAAAAATTCTTTAACTGTTACTCTGTAATTTACAGAAATAAAACTTCAGTGTATTTTTGCAGGGTGGAGTTGATAGTGTTGTGATCTGGTGAGTTTATGAAATACACTACTTGCACTGGGCTATGAAAGATTGCAAATATATTGTGAAGTGGGAAAACCTCTTTATTTTGCCTATATCAATGGCTCATGCTTTGGGATTAATATATTTTTTGTGCATTTATCCCCACATTTGAAATACACAATTCAGAAGGAATTTACTAATCAAGTTTTTCCACTGAGTTATATTCAAAAGCTATGATTTTGCAGGTTACAGCAAGTGGTAAGGTCTTCTATTCAGCCCATTTGTCTTCAGCGGGCTTCAAATAGCTGGTAGGGCAGTGCTCTTTTGAAGAAGCAGGGGGCCTTGGGGACTGCAGATAGGTAACATTATTAGAAGTTTAAGAAAACTTGAGTTCTGCCACCCAGAGACTTAAAAATTTGGCTGTCTTTTTAAACTCTGCTAGCAGGAAAATGATGAGCCAAATTATATGTGCCCAGGTGACAAACCAGTATAAATTAGTGTGATTTGTTATCAATACCCAGTTAGGTCATGTTTGGTTTGTTAGAGATGACGATTCTTACTGAGATTTTAAAACAAAAAAACTTTTCAACTGAGTCTTGAAATTCCTTCATATGGGATATAAATTAATCATTAATATACAAGTGAACTTGATCACAAATTATCTTATCTAGTGGTTTAGAGCTTAATGATTTGGAGGTGTTCCTTTTACTATACTAGAGATACTTCATGTAATTACTTGACTGAAGGCATGTAATATACTTAGGTTTATTAACCATATATGATTTTTACAGTCTTTGTTACTTCAGGGTTTTAGTGGCTGTCTAACATGCAGAAAAAAGGGCGCTTCCTTTAATATGGAAAAAGAAAATCATAGGGAAAAATACAGTATTATTGTCCCTATAAATGATGGTTAATGCATACTTCAACACTTCGAGATAACTGCCCTTCCCTTCAGAGCATTTATGTTGGAGGGATATGGTCTTAATGTGACAGCCCTAATTATAGAAGTGTCACTTCTGGAAATTAATAAAAAATTTCATTAAGAGTTCAGTGCTTGTATTTGTGAAGATTGTCTAGCTAATTTAAGTTACAAAGGTACAGGATGCTATTAAGAAATTGGAAAGCAGGTATAGGTTAAATCGCTTGAGAGGCTGGGTGATTAACCTAGTTATAAGGCTCATACAGTCATTGCTGCTCCACATAACAGCAGTCAGATGGGCATACATCAGTAGGGCGACTTTGTGTCCTGGTGGGACAGATTGCCCTCATTCTTTGGGGCATCTGCAGCATCCCTGTTAGTTTCACTGACTTTAAAAAATGGCCTAGATCCTTAAAGGTATCTTTTGCCTAACTGCCTTTTATTTCTCAAGGAGGTTAAGCTTCATATGTACTGTTAAGCATAGACAGACTTGTTACCCAAATCTCCAGTCTTCCTCTGTGAGCCCTGTACCTCAACTTTCACATCCACTGGCTTCAGTGAAATATTCCTCAGTGTGCCAATAATAAGCTCAGGGTACCTAGCAGCTGCAGTCTCTGCAGCCAACAGCCTACGCTGCTGCAAGTTCTTGAGCAAGGAACCTTGATTCTTATCTAAGTCATTGTCTGTTTGGGGAGAAATTAAAAACCTGTAATTTTGCTTCATTGCTTTAATGCTAAAAACTACAAACCTTTTATAAAGTATAGGTCTCTAGAGTACCATATGTTTTTTTGTTATATTTTTGTTTTCTACAGGCTGGCCAACCACCTATAATTGGCTGATTATAGGCTCAAAACTGATGCTGAATTGCATGTGAGAGAGGTCACAGAAAGAGCGCAGTATTATGCTGGCTGTTCATCTCCTTTAGGTAGAGTTATGCAAATATAACTGCACTCTGACATCTTTCTTTTGAGTAGATTTATTTCAGAAGAAAGTGGTCTTTTCTGATCTGTAACCATGACTTAGCTTGTAGTCTAGGTCACTTATTCTGTGACCAGCCTCTAAGGAAATGCAGTTGCATGTAAAGTAAAACTAACTTTTGGGAGTAGTATCATCTGAACTTGTTTTCCTAACTTTCGTGGGCTTGTAGTAATATTCACATGAAATGGAACCAACTAAAAGGAAAAAAAACAAAGCAAACCACAACAAATAATCTAGCTCACCACTAATGAACAATTTTTCCATGTCTTCCTTCTCTCTAGAGGGAGAACTCGGTATCAGGAGTATATAACTACTTCTCATAATACATATGTGTACAGTTGTAACAGAAACATGCTAACTGAACTGTTAGCATTGTAGAGCGCTGGTGAAGCAGTAAGTTTTTCTCAAAAGCTTTTGAAGTATAGGCTTAGGTTTACAATAACAGTTAGCTGAGTGTTATAGAATCTGAACTGATAATCTAATTTATGAAACACATTAACAGGCCGGATATGGTCATCAAAGTCAACCAGAAGATAGGAAAACATCTCAAAGCAGCATCTCTAGTAAATTTTTTTTTTCCCTAGGCTAGGGTGGGGAGCTGAAGTCACTAGGTCAGATGTGTTAACATGCTAATGTAAAATGCATCAAAAAACACACCGAGAATTATTTCTTTTTAATTAGTGGTTCATTAATAAGCCAGCTCCCATTTTCAAAATCTATTGAAATTATCTGTGTTTTAGATGCTAGAAGGATATTTTAAACAGGAAAAAAAAATATTTCTTGGATTGAGATTAACCTTAATCTGTAAAAAGAAATGCAAGACTAAGATTTCTGCTTTCTAATGGAATCACTGTAGTCTCCTAACAAGACCTAGAAGTTGATGTACAGCTAATTCGGATGAGGTAGAATTCTTTGAGTACAGTCAGTGATGACAATACATCATTGGTGAGATAGTAAGAAAAATTGCCAGGGAATTTTTTTTCAGTTAAAGTGCTTCTTATTGAAAAGGAAAACTTCAGCATTTTTCAAGGTTTCCTCAATAAAAGTTTACATTGCATTTAAAAGCATATTGCTCCAAAATATTGGGAAAGTAGTAAGAGGATGAAATAATATGAAGTTATGTCAAATGGAATTGTAAACTGGCCATATAGCTAAGAGATGCTTATTGAAGGATATTTTACTTAACAATGAAAAGTTAGGAGATTACATCATTCATTCTCAAGTACTTAAAATGAAAATGTAAAGAATACAGTTGAAAAGTGACATCTGTTTTGAAGTAACAAATGAAGATTGCAACTGATGGTGGAATATGTAATATGGTATGAAATAGGATTTTTTTATTACTATTTTAAAGTAAAGGTAGAAGGGGATCCTGTGGTATGGTGGTGCTTGATATTGCAAAAGATAAAAGGCTAGAGAAATCAGATAACCATAAAATTTAGAATGTACATGAACTTTGAATATTCATGAAAAAAAAAATGATTTGGGTTTTTAGACTGGGAGGGTTAGTCTGCATGCAAATAAAAGAAATGTATCAAATAAAAAGAATTTTTTTTAAAAAAAGAATGTAATGGAAATACCTTGTATAATACAAATATTCTGTTGAAAAGAATGTGTTACAAAATCATGTATAATAAAATGCAGCTAGTATCTTAGCAACTAGATGAGTGAAAATCAGAATAGGCGTGCAAATTTTTTTTTGATTGTTTATGATGATACATTGTGGGTAGGAAAATGAATCAGAACTTCTTTCCAAAAGGTTGTTACATTTCTTCACCTGCCTAAAATGATAAAAATCTCCACCCTGAAGTTCTGCATAACAAAATGATGTTGGTTGGCCTAAAAGCCTATGTAAGGCTTCTGTAAAAAGAGAGATTTTGCAAAAATAAGGTCCATCAGTAATAATACTTTGCACAAAATCAAGCATTCAGTTCATATACTGTGAGGTGGAATTGCCTTGAGAAAGGCCTACAGGGGGAAGACAGTAAAAGTAACAAGTGAACTAGAAGGAAGTCACACTGATACTTAAAGGCACAACTTAAAGCATTACAAAACAAAAATAATGAAAAAACCCTGATGCGTAAAATGGTTCCTTTGTGGATCAGTGGTTCTTTCTGCTGTTGATTTGTAACCAGTTTGGTTTCAGGGCCCTGAATTTATTAATGTGTTATAATAGTAGTCTGCATGCACGTTTCCATATTCTATTCCTTTTGTTTCTCTGTTATAAATTATGTATCAGTATTAATAAAATAAAGCTTTTCTCCTTAGGCCGTATTTTTAACACAGTGTGAGGACAGGAAAGTGGTGAGTCTGTCTCATGCACCAACCCTGCTCCTGCCATCCTATTGTACTTCATGTGTGCTTAAAGCAAATCCCATGGACCTATGTATAAATAGAAACAGCAGCTTCATGAAGTGTTCAGCCTCATTTCTTTCTTTGTGATAAATGAGAATGTGACCTATTCCAGAGACACAAAATTGCCTAGTTTAGGAGGAATGATTTTGGAAATTAAGTAATTTTTGATAGTTTGGTCATTTTATTCATTTTATATTATTATCTTTGCTTTTTATGGAAGTAAAAAGGTTTCTGATTTGACACATTTTATTCATTTTAAAACTGACTGCAGAAGTAGCGGACAATCAAGAAATGAACAGAGGGATATTTGACATTACTGATTTGTATCTCAGCCTCACTGAGTGCTTTTCTTTCTCAGACTGTCGATTTACTGCTTTCAACCCACATCAACAACTGTGTGACACAGTTACCTCCAGGTCCCTTTAAATTATACATATCTGAATGTTCTTTTTTAAAATAAAAAGTGCTTCTGGCACATAATATATAGATATACTCCAGTGCAGATAAAATTTTGATATATTTTGGTTTGAGAGAAAGTTCTTTGCATAAAAAAAGCAGAATCTGCAAATGTCATGATGTATTAATTAATATTAATTAAAAAGTGGCTGGTGATGGAGTAAAGAACCAATGATAGAAAATGATTTGGAATGAAATCACAGGTGCTTTTTTTTTATTTTTTACTCATTTACAGAGAACAGACTTCTTGCATCCAGCAAACTCTTGGTTTGCATGTTCTTGAAAAGTGAAAAGGTACATGGCAGGCTAGCTACACCTGAGCAGTTCTGATGTCAGGGGGAGGGAGACAGTAACCAACTGGCAAGCAAAAAACAAGGTGTGCAGCTGGGTGTGGGAAGTTGCTTGGTGGGTGGCTGGTTGCAGACTTGCTGCCTTGTTCAGGGAGAAAGCTGGCTTAGCCCGAGTCACCGCTTTGCAGAGACTGTTAGATGGGTTTCCACTGTCAACAGGGTGGTTTTGCGCTCAGTGTACTTGCAGATAAAGGAGTTTTGAAGTGGGATTCTGCAGCACCTGAAGTTAATTTTCCTTGAAGAAGTTACATAAAAGTAGCAGGAGGAATAATGGAGTGGTAGTAAAATGGTTATAGCTGCTCTCATCTTGGTTATAGAGCAAACTTGTGCCTCTCCGCTGGCTCCTATGGGACTGGTTACTGAAGTCTGAGTAATACATCAGGGGTGATGTTGCCATGAGAGCCGGAAGATGCTGCTGGAGATCTGTTAAATTCCTTATGAACTACTGGATGGTGACATGGTAACATGGTGTCTTGTTGCACCATTGTCACACTTCTGCAACAAGTTAATACCTCCTCTGACTTCCCTCCCACCCACCCCACCCCCCACCCCACCCCCCCCCCCCCCGAGTACTTCTCTGTGCTAATGGTCTCTTTGCTTAATCTCTCATTTGCTTTCTTGTGACAATGCTGATATTATCATTAGTTTAGATTAATTTAACAGTGCTCCGCGCTGATTTAACTATAGTTACTACAATTTTTTAATAAAAGTTCTTAGGCATGATTTTTCAGGTATAAATCCACAACCCTATGTTTTAAAAGCTCTTGTTTTTATTCTGACCTTCCTTACAGTAAAGCCAAAAAAACCCCACCTATATCTGTGTTCTGTCAGCCTTGTAAGTGACCTTCTAACTTGTGGAGAGAACTTCTTATTTCGTTCCCTGGGGAAGACAAATTACCCATACCTAAACTTCAACTACCCTTTTTTTAATGACTTATTGATCATCCCAATAATTTGCCATTCTTTATGTTAAACTTGTAATTAAAAAATCTTGATGAAGTGTTGTTTCTGTTCAGAATCATCAGACAAAATCTTCTGTAGGACTATCCAACTCCATTATGCTGGCCTAAAACATGTCTAATTCTAACACTAGCTGGCTATATGCTGGTGGCAGTGAATTCAGAAATGTGTTACTTTCTTTTACACACAAAAGAATTCCATTAGAAGAAGAAAAGTAGTATTAGGATGTGCCCGTCTGTCTCTTTCTTTTCTTTTTCTGTTATAGAACAGTTGTTAGCCTTGCCTCTAATGACAACAGTATGGATACGTGCACACTCTTAAATTTGTTACTTCCAAAATGTGCTAGTTTCTTTTTTAATTTTCAGTTTTCCTTAAAAAGGACATATTCAGTTACCTTAAATTTTCTTCTTATTGTCTGGACATATGTATTTGTTTCATGCCTTATTTTAGTCAGGCAGCGACAGCTGTCTGCTTCCAATGGTCTGTAGAAATACATGCATTTTTTTCTAATATCACCTCTTTTAATATTTCAAATTAGTATTAATGTTTAATATCAAATTAAGAAGCTAAAGCCTTGTAGTCATATGTTTATGCTACCACTGAATTTCTGAAAGAATTAAGTATTTGGGATTTTGCTTACTGATGCAGTTTCAAGTGCTTTTCTAGAAAAAGCATTTGCTCCGTATTCAGTATCTAGTTCTCTGGAAATAATTCAATAAGCACTGAAATGTCCTTGTGGAGCTGATGCAGGTTCTACAGTTTTACGTTGTATTATTTTGCATATGTGCCATGCCCTCCAAAGTTGTTTATTTTATTCTGTATTGTCATTAAGTTATAAAACTCCATTAATTAGCTTTATTACAGTAAGACCTTTACATAAAGTAAACTGCTTTGGATGATGATATAGTGAGAGGTCAAATGGAAGGGAGATAAATTTTATGTTTTAAGTGACTGTTCCTGTTAAAGATAAGTATAGATTATTCTCTGAATTTATCCTTACAGCAATCTAGTATTAACAAATTAAATAATGTAAAAAGCTTGATTAATCTGCTGTGCAGAAAAACAACTCTAAACTTAAATTCTGGTCATTTTGTTACATTTTTTCTATCTGTTTGTTGTAGAAATTTGTATTCAGCTGAATTGTACCACCAGGATAACTTTCTGTAGTAGTTTAGTGAAAGGAGGTTTTCTTACTGTTCACACTACAGCTATGCAAACCTGTAAGTAATGAAGTTAGGTTGGTATGTCTAATAAAAAAGTAAATCACTGTAAGTTTCCCTCTGGTTCGTAATGGAAATATTGGGGGATGCTAATTCTGATTTTTATATTGAAGTTGTTCTAGATTTGTATTTTGAAAATATCATGCATACTGCCACTGAAGGTAGTGGGTTGATGCACACCTAATATCTTGTTATGGAAAGTACAAAAGAAGAGAAATACTTAAACTGAACTGCAGGTTTGTAACAATGATACCTAATATGAAAGAGTCCAGTGAAAATAACCTAAAGAAATGTTGAAGAGAGCTTTTGGATTTGGCAGCCTTTTTCTTGTGCTTCCTCAATGTGGTAAGTAATGGACTCATAATTCCAAGGATTCTCCATTTTGGACACTGACATAATTTTTCATAAGGGTTTGTGGGTTTTTTTAGCCACGTAAAAATAGGCACTTGAAGGTGTTTCTATTGACTTATATTGGAGTCTGGAGTTCTGATAATGAAGCTTTCTCACAGAATGTAGGATGTTTGCTATCCTATTGAAACATACCACTTAAAAGATTGTTAGTGCTAAGCAGCAACCTGCATGTGTGTTATCAGGAGGTAAGCAAATAAAAATGCCTTTGTGAGTATATGGCTACATGTTTTTTGTTTTGCCCTTTTGTTTAGCTGCCTGTTGGTACATGGGGCAATTCTGAAAAGACTTGATTTCCCTTTTTGATTGTTTTACACTTAGAAATCTCGGCGATGTTGGGTGTTTTCTTCAATGAAATCAGCCTGTGCTTTTACCTCCAAACCTACATTGATACATTGAAATTTAAAGAATCAAATACTATCCTGCTGCTTGCAGTGAATGGGTGGGATGAACAATGTGTTCAGCTCTTATTAAAGCTGATAGCTTTTTGCTGAGGAGGACCATATCCAAGAAATTTCTTCCTGGGGGGAGTGAG
Source organism: Falco peregrinus (assembly GCF_023634155.1). Taxonomy (NCBI): domain Eukaryota; kingdom Metazoa; phylum Chordata; class Aves; order Falconiformes; family Falconidae; genus Falco; species Falco peregrinus. Next base: position 54,044,664 of record NC_073726.1, read on the forward strand.
GCAGTGGGAAGAAAACAGGAGGGTAACATGTCTTAGACTCAGTGGCTAAATAAAGTTCTGTTTTTCCCTTTCTGTCTTAATGTGCAGATTATGCATATTTGCATAGCTGTGGACAGTGTCAGTTCTGAATGATCGGGGAATGCAGGTTGTCTATTTCAGTGACAAACTTCATTCTTTCCCTGTAGTGTATTACATTAAAGTGATGAGATGCATAGTTTGTCTAAACTATTCTTGTTCTAATAAGGTACTATCCACAAAACTTACAACAGGAAGAAATTGAACCATTTTGTCTCCAACTGTCTGCCTTTCTTACTTTAACAAGATTGTTTAACAACAAATAACAAATAAAAAAACCCCACTGGGCTTAAAGGTACGGTAATTTGTTCCTCAGTTCCTGGTAGGTAGCTTGTCTAGCATATCAAGTTTCTTAGATGTCGGTGAACTGAGAACACTCAATAGTGCTCAAAATCAAAACCAGTAGCATTTTACCTGAGGCTTTTTACTTGCTCTTGTTCTCTGGTTTCTTTAACTATGGGAGGGTTTTTTCAAGGCCCATGTGTGTTTGTATATGTTACGTATATGCACAGCAATATCTTAAATTCTGGCCCTGATCAAAATTACTGTGGATACATCTATTCAGCTATGAACATATTTAATCACAGACTGGTTTTTTCTGTCTTTTTCACTTGGATCAGGAATTGTACACTGTGTTCCTCCTCACATCTAGTAGTATTTTAGTCATCTGCTCATTCCTACTAGCAGAACAGACTTATTTCCTTAGGAGAGTCTTTGGCTGCAGAGAAGAATGGTCAGCAGCCTGTGCTGTGTACTCCATGGCTGTCAACATTAAATCAAAACTCACTTTACTAAAAGCAAATCAGATGGGCAATTCAGACACTTTGGGTCCGAACTCAAAAAGACCTCGGAATTTTTTATTGTTAGAAATCGATAATGTCTCAACAACAACAACAATAAGTGATTGAAATTAATAAACCCACTGGATAAAGCTAGAATCATAGAATCATTTATATTGGAAAAGACCCCATTTAGGTTGGAAAAGACCCTTAAGATCTTCAACTCCAACCATTAATCAAACTGCCCAGTGTACTACTAAATCATATACCTAAGCACCATGTCTACACGTGGTCTTTTAAATACCTCCAGGGATGGTGACTCAACCACGTCCCTGGGCAGCCTGTTCCAGTGCTTGACAAGCCTTTCAGTGAAGAAAGTTTTCCTAATCTCCAATCTAAACCTCCCCTGGCACAACATTAATCCATTTCCTCTTGTCCTATGGCTTCTTACATGGGAGAAGAGACCTACACCCACCTGGCTACAGCCTCCTTTCAGGCAGCTGTATAGAGTGATAAGGTCTCCGTTGAGCCGCCTTTTCTCCAGGCTGAACAGCCCCAGTTCCCTCAGCCGCTCCTCATAGGACTTACTCTCTTAGACCCTCCACCAGCTTCGTTGTCCTTTGTACGTGCTCCAGGACCTCAGTGGCTTTCTTGTAGTGAGAGGCCCGAAGCTGAACACAGTATTCAAGATACGGCCTCACCAGTTTATCTTATGAAGGATGGAGTGAGTGGCAGTATGTGTCAAAGCCTGATGGTTTTGATTCCCTAAGGAATGCTGAGAAGTTTGTAAGCACTGGAATGCAGCTTAATTTTATTTCTCTAATACTAAAGTCATTCTGATTATTTGTTTGGCATGCAGTATAAAGTGCCCTGTTTCCCTTCTTCCTGCACATCTAAACTATAGCTTGGTTTTTGTTGTACTTCAGAAGCACTAAGTCTATCTGTTAACAATGAAACATAGATTATCATGGCCAGAACTTGTCTAAACAGATGACACACAAGTGCAATTTTGTTTGTTGAAGCAGCTGGGGTTTTTGCATAAGAGAAGAATTCCAGCTTCCTTGCAACACTGAAAAGACACAAATTGCAATGTGGTGGTTCTGTTACCTTCTGAAATTAATACATTTTGACATAATATTTGCATAGATTCTAATGTCCTATAAAGCATAAACATTAAATATCTAATCATATGCAAGTTATGCTATGCTGACTGGGAGCAAAAAGTTACATAGCAGATGCTCTTGCTCTGCAATATGGGAATTCATAATACGCAATACTGAGCACTTCCTGAGAGGTGCATGAGTTTCCTCACTTCCTACTAAGTTCTTTTTAATGCATTCCAACTCTCACAACTTACCGTTCATGTTGTTCCTCTGTTTAGCATTTCTTCCTATCCCTAACCTTTTTATCTTGGAGATGCAATGACCCTTGAAATCTGATTTTATATGTAAAAATTTTAAAGGGTGATGTACACTGACATAGGAAAGCAGATCACGATTGTCTAGAAGACTGGAGATACTTCTTGTTGTCTTACTTACCAAGTTGTGTGCAAGGGATACAAGTGATAACTGCCAATGTGTTTCACACACATCATTACTCTCCCCCTGCCAGCCTTTACATGCCCACGACTTCCAGTTTGTTGACTTAGTAGAGAAGGTTACAACAGGATTCTGTATGTGGAAGTCAAAACAGGATTAACTACAGCTAGCAAATAGGATGTAGATCTATTTAGATTCAGAGTACCAAACTACCAAACAAATAACGAAGATAAATTATTGTGTGTCTCTTCAAACTGAAAGAAGACAATGTGTTTTAAACAGAGGGACAGTATTAATATGGTGCTAATAGGACTACCAGACAGACCTTAGAAATTCAGTCTTGTGGAGGCAGGGTAGTGGTGGTCAGAAAAGGTCACCTAGTACAATGTCTCCGATTCTTCACTGTTCAGACTTGATTTCATTTAATCAGGAACTGTTTCATGCTTCATTATAGTACTTGACTTCTGGTGAATGAGTAGCAGATTTGAAAGGTGACAGGCTCGTTCAATGTTTGTGATGCCATTGAGAGAAGCTCTGACCCAATAGTCCATTCCAGTCTAATCACAGGGTCCTTTCAGCCTAAGGGTGTAGAGTAACAGTGAAGGTGTGGAATGAGCAATGAAGCTTCATGGCTGCTGTGAGATAAAACCAGTGCAAACTGCACTGCAGACGAAGTAATTAATGCAGCTATGTCATATACTGGCTTTGCATTCTTCTCCCCCTACCCCTCCTTGACTATAAATTGCACTGACAAACCCAGAAGCAGAGATACAGGTCACCTGTATGCTTCTTGGCTCAAAGGCAGGAAGTCAGTTTGATCCAGTGTTCTCCTAAATGGGAGGTAAGGGATGATCATATACATATGAGAGCACTTGTGTTGATTTTGATGCTGCCAGTGTGGATTTTTTAACAGCTGTCCCCCCACCCTGCAGTCACAAACTACAGTTGTGCAGAAATTCTTGATCTACATCTTATTATTCAAGGAGTGTGTTTAATTAAGAATTAACCATATATCCGTATCAGTGCTTGACAGATCACTAATTTTATCAGATGTAATTCTCGCTCCTACACCCCCCCCCCCCTTAATTGAATTGTTCTGTATCTTGTGTTAGAAAGAGATACTGTTTAGAGCATAATCGAGGATTTCATAAAGCAACGATAAATAAACTGAACCTTTGTGTGTACAGTAGAGATTTACTGAATAGGAGATACTTATTTCCTGACTATGAAAAGTTTGAGGTTTTGGGGTTTGTTTTTGTTTTCTTTTTTTGTTGGGTTTTTTGTTTGTTTTTTTGTTTTTGGTTTTTTTTTTTTTCCTATAGAAATGGCTACATACTCCTCATGCCTTTCATTTATAATTCTAAATCATACTTGTCAATTAAAATTTGCTGGATCACTTAACATTAGCCTTAACTGTTTCAAGAGTCACAGGTCTTACCCTTCTTTCTCAGCTTCCAGTGGGTGAATGCCATAAGCTGGGTTAAGAGCTCTGAGCAGCTCTTTTTTATTCTCCAAGATGGTTTCTTTCCAGTTGATCTGTTAAATTTACCCCCTAATCATGGTGGCTGGGAAACAGAATGTGAGTTGGGAATCAGGGAAAGTTGTGTATGCATCTGTCTTTCTGCTCCTCATTTAAGAATTCTCATTAAGAATCTATTCTTCATTTGAAATGAACTTTCTTAATTAAGAAAGTTTCAAGTCTTAATTTAAAATTAGCTTTCTTAAGTTGCATGGTGCTGCTTTAGTTATAGTTGTCTGAAAATAGTATTAAAACATTATTTTTCATTGCATAGAGTTAATTGCTATATAATTATGTTAGATGTTTCTTCTGTAAGCTTCAGATAAAAAGTAAACGTGAGTTTGGGAATTGCTTCATTTAAACCAGAAAATTTTAGGCGCACTTTTCTGCTTTGTAAGCTACTTAAATCTTTCTTCTCTGCTTCTGTTTATTATGTGATCTTAAAAAATTTGCCTTAGGCCTCTCTCATCCCACTGGGAATAGTAAGGCACTAAAGCAAAGGGAAGACAAGTCAAACGCCACACAAAATGGAAGTGTATCAGTAGATAATGCTAGCCCTGTCAGTTCATTTTTGTGGAATGAAGGGTTTATGTGACAGTGTTCATCACTGATGAATGCTGAAATATAGACAAATTGAATTTGGGCAGGGGAAGAGAGAGAGAGAGGCTCAGACTATATCTGGCCTTGTTCATTAATATTATTTGTAAACCTAACTGGGTTTATTCCTTGGAAAATGTTTCATAAGGTCTCACTTTTTTGAAATTGTTGAATGGTTATTGTATTTCTTGGTCTTTAACTGACATTTCCTGGTACATCAGTTTTGCAGATAAACCAACCTCTTAGTCAGGAAAATGCATTGACTGCATAATATTTATCACATTGTAAGAACAGATTGGTGTTATTGTCAGTTTTGCCTGACCATATGCTTGGACTTGAGCAGACTGATATATTCCCTGCCTTCTTAATACATTATATGTAAAAGTTTTAATGTGGAATACACTACAAATTAGGCAGGGAAAATTCTGAGGATTTTTTCTAAAGACATTTTAAACACAAAAGAATTATTGAAGTCAGGTAACCTCAGCTCATGTAAGCAGCTTGTAGGGTGAAGCAGTTGGATTGGCTGTATCATTCTTATTTTCTATGCATGCCCCTCATTTGTTTACCAGTAACAGACCTGGAAGTATTTTTATTTATTAATCTTTTACTGTCGTGAGCCATTCAGCATTGTAAATAGTTTCATGTTATGGAAGAATAGAATGGCAACTTTGTCAGTTGTTGGCTCCACTATGATTTGAGTACTCTGTGTGTATTGGTGTATTCTCCCACTGACAAATGAAATGGATTTGCTGCAGAAACTTTCATATTTAAAGTAGATCAAAATATTTGAAGGTGAGTTTTATTTACTTCAGTATAAAATTGTGTCTTTATTTCCTTATCCTGCATCTTTTTCACTATTAAAAAGAAATAGAAAATCAAAAAATCTTTAAAATTGGTAATTTTTGCTTTCCTGTAGAACTCTATAGTTGATTTTTAAAGACTAAAGATTCAGGTTCTACATTCTGTGATCACCTGTTGTTTGATTCCTAGGTTTGGGGTTTTTTTTACTGCTTCTCCACACACACACCACCACCACCACCACCACCCACCCCCAAACCTTCCCTCCCCATTAAATTAAGGACTGATTATGGTAAAGAGGATTCTGTTTGAACTTGTATAAAAAACTGTGGAATCGTTGAGGACAGAAGAGACCCCCCCAGATTACCATCTAGTCCAATCACCCTGCTCAATGCAGAGTCAGCTAGAGCAGGTTACTCAGGGAAGGAGATTCTTCAGCCCCTCTCAGCAAACAGTTCCAGTGTTTTTATCACTGTTAGAATAAACCCCCCTTTTTTTTCCCCTCCTTATGTTTAAACAATTGTTTGTATTCCACTTTATGCCCATTGCCTTTTGTCTGTTCACTGTGCATCACTGAGTCTGGTTGCATCTTCTTTTCGCACTCCTGTTCAGTATTTATACACATCGGTAAGATCCCCCTGAGTATTCTCTTCTCAAGACTTAACAATCAAACTTTGAACTCTAAAAAATAGAGATATTACTGTTCATGTGTGTACCTTAGAATTTGCAAGTAACAATTTCAGGGAAAACATGATATTTTCATCTGTTTGGTAATTTTCTATTTGGCATTATGCCTGTACATTGTGGCTGATGTTTGCACAGCTGTTAGGAATTGCTTATAAAGAGACTTGCAATAGGGACTCTAGCTCATAATGTTAGATACATAAAACTAATCTTTTTAAAATCTACAGATTTTAAATCCAAAAAGATAAAAAGAAAATCTCTTAAAGTATTTTAAAGCCCATCCTTAGTAATGTTATTTCATTATATTCTATGAAGATTTTAAAAAACACATTAATATTTGCTGTGGAATTTAGGGATACTACTTACACCTGCTAGATGCTTTGCAAAGAACAAGGAGCTGATTTCTATACCAAAAATGTGCTATTAAGATAGGACAAGAGGGATTTAACTTGCTGGTGTTGATTGGCAGAAGACAATATTGATCATGGAGGAAATCCAGGTGTTCCCACATCAGCCCTTACATAAGTTTTTTATTCTTACTGCAACAAAACAGAATTGTATTAGTAGATTTGAAGGGAAGTAGTAAAGTCACAGACATTTGTGGGGAATTCCTTTCAAAATGAGAAATAATTTCAGATAAAACTCAAAGATGTAGATTATAGAACATCACAAATAAGCAGAGTTTTGTATTGTGGTATGCTTAATGGTCAGCTGTCACTGAACCCCCCACAGAATTCCAGTTAGGAATTTGGGTAGCTGTCTTACTAGTCTGTAGTTTGGGAGAGACAGAAGTCAAGAAAAATCGTTCCTTTTGGAAGATAAATGCATCATGAAGCAAACTACTTTTCACACTTCGGTGCCCAAGAGAAGTGATGTGGGGGTTTTTGTTTTGTTTTGTTTTCCTCCTAGTTTAGGCAGTCTCTGTTATGGTTTTGTAGCCCAATTTAATGGATTGTTTTCTGTTGCATTCAGTCTTCAATTCAGTATCTGGTATTATGGGATTGCTAACTTACTTACCAGTGGGTAATTTCACAATGTATTTAAGACGCTTCTCACAAATAAACATCAAAAAAGTGAGCGTGTGTGGGAAGGCTCAGCTGAAAACTGTGTCTGAATGTATTTGGTGTGCATATGAGAAACGATTAGAGAGTTTCAGGAAGAAGTGTTTCTACTGATTCTGGGACTTTATTTTTAGTTTGATAACTGAATCATTTCCAGCCAAGTGGTGGAGGCTCCCTTCCAGTCTGTGTTTCTTGATGTCTTTCTCATGGATACTCAGAACAGAAAGGGGAATTTGAACATAAAAAATTCTTTCCCAAAATGAAACTCAGAAGCAAATCTGGAACTAAGTTCCTAGTTCTGCATGCTGGTGGAAAGGGATGGTTATATGTGATATATCCTTAAATTACAACTCAAAGTGAAAGAAAAATACAGTGTAAGGACAATCCATAAGTTGGTGGGTTTTTTACTTACAGATGTCAGTGTTCGTTTTTATAAAAGGAAGAAGAATTTGTATTCACAAACCAGTTTCTAATGCTATTACATGGTTGTGAGAGAGAAATGATTAAGCAGAAGAACAAAGAGAATTAAACATTAAAGGCTGCTGGGTGTTCTGTTTCTGTAAACATTTCTGAATTAAATAGCATGCAGCTTTTCAAAACCAAACTGTTCTAACTTCTAGGCCAGGTAGTGACAAAACTTAGTGAGATTTAGATATCATATTTGATGCAAAGTTCAGTTGAATTACATGTGTAATGGGCTGCCTTAGGGCCTGATCCAAGACCACTTTTGAACAACCTGTCACATCTCTTAAGATGTTCTGGCAAGAACAGCCAGATTGAATGAACACAGATTCCAGTCTATTGGAGAACATTGTAATTAGCATTTCTGCAATTTGGCCATAGATCTGAATTAAGCCCACACTATCTTTCTGTTATTTTCAGTGACACACTTATCTCTGCTCTGTCCTTTAGAGCTGTAAAAAGCTTTCAACCACAGAGTGGGCTCAGTGGAATATTCTTTTGCCTTAGCAACTTTGGCACTAATATAGAGAAAAGCATCAGAAGCAAGAAGGATGGAGTTGCAAACTCTTGTACTTGAGCTGTAGACAGCCCTGCTACCCAGGGGAGCCCGGTATTTCCTGCTGTAACTTCGATGCGCCAAAAGCCATTATGAGCACTGGAGCACACAAACTTAGGAGCATGCAACGACCTTGGCTCTCACCTCCCTCAGGCCTTTCAGAAACAGTAATAATACCATACAGTGAGATTGCCTTGTATTTCTGGAGCCAATACAGGCACCAGCTGACCTTGATGAGAGCAAGTGGTGCTCATAATGCAGATCTGAGGCAGGGAAGTAAAGGCTCTAGACTTGTTTTCACTCTCCATCCTCATCACTTAATACGTTAATCTATTCAAGTGCTGTCAAAAAACCCCATGGATTTAATCCCAGAACTTTTTAGTTCTGCTGTTCTATCTGTAAGCTATGTTCATTTGAATACGGGAAGACAGGCCAAACACAAATGAGTATTATGGGAACTTCCTCATCAAAGTTCCATTGTCCAGAGGAAAATAAGTTCAGACACTCTCTATGGGGCAGGTATGAAATGGTGTCTTAAAAAAGGCAATGATCAGATATGTTTGTTTTTCTTGCAAACAAAAAAGAAGGAAAAAAAAATCAATTTAACTTCAAGATTAATTAGAGTGTAATTAATTAGGGTATGTGAATTGTCAATCATCTGCATTTTGTACGTTTTTTTGGATTTCTGTGTCTTTTTTCATTGAGAATCAAAATAGATTGCCTCCAGTTTTACTTGTCCAAAAATGTAAGTAATAAAAATTGAATGGGCATAGCCTGCTGAAATATCTCAGTGTAGGTATGTTCATACCCAATGAAGAATAAAGGACATTATATTAGGCAAACAGCCATGAATAATCAAACAAAAGTCTTCATGCATACTGGGACTTAATCAGAGTAAGAGAAAGAAAAAAATCATTAGCAAAAGAACAGCTGGCAGAAACACATGTTTATTCTTTATGTCTCTCATGAGATACACAGCTTTCTTCTCTTACTGGAAAAATTAAACTGATGCTGTCATTTGTAATAAAAACAGTTCATGTAACTTGAATTAATTTGATGTATATACAGAAAGATAGTAAATTCTTTACAGTTCTTCAGGATAGTAATATCTATTAATAAAAAAGAACACTTACTGCAAGCCACGTAGTGACAATTGCATACCGGCTCTTGTAGATGATTTTTTAAAAATGAAAATCTGGAATAAGTATATTCTTGTTCCTGTCTGAAGCAAGATGGTGTAGGGAGGTAAAATTATTTTCTCACAGCTTAGTGATTGAACCCTATTCATCGTTTCCTTAACCTATTCCACTTTAGTTACAGTCCTTCCCCGAAACTGTAAAATATGCTGAGACTGTGATTTTATTTTTTTTATTTGTAAAGATCTGTGAACTTATTTTTTGTAAATGGTCATGAATAGAGTTTCTATATTGATAATTGAACTGGAGTGACGGATCACTAATAAAAGACATTCTGTGCAGTGTCTGAAGGCTGTGATATTTTTCAGTATTAAAAAATTAAGAGGATATATCCTCTCTCTGTCCCTCATCTTTTAGTAGATACATAAAATGTAATTGAAGATGCTGGTAAAGTGAGAAGTTTGCTCTCTGTAATTTCTGTCATGTTCCGCCAAGATGGAAGAGCATGCTTGTATGAATAAAGTTTCTATCAAGAATTTATGATCTGGAGAGTGCAACTTACTGGACTGGTGGTCAAAAATGGTCAATTTTACATAACATAATTTCCCTAGAGTCCTGCTTGATTAAAGAGAATACAAACTATTTATGTACTTAATGTTTATTTTGTACATATTTTAAGGATGAGACGGGAAAATACTTCAGGAATTATTAATTTATCCTTCATTATTTAAAGTGGTATGACTTTTAATTACTTACGTTACTGTGCGTGACTGGGCAAAATCCAACTTTCGTTTTTCTTTGCCCCAAAGAAAACCCCAAACACCTCCGAAATGCTGATTTTTAAGTCATTATGCCTCCTCAGTTTAAAATGCATTCTTTACTAGAAAGCAACTTAGTTATAAACGTTATTACTTTAGAACAAAAAGCCTTCCAAGAGCTATACTACATGACTGAGGATCCACTAGTGGACTTGCTTCCGCTCTGCCCCATCTGTTTTGCTGGTTATAGTCTGCCTGCATAATGCCAGTTGCTCTTATGAAAATACAGTTTAAAATTCCCCCAAAAGTAGAGAAATCAAGTCCTGAGAGTACTGTAAGGTTGGGGACCTTAGATCACAAGTGACTTTTAAGTCCCAGTCAGTGTTTCACTGAAGCACTAGAATAACACAAAGCAAATGTCTTATAAAGCTCAGAAACATTAAGCAGTCTCATCATTACTGAGTTGAAGAATGAACTCTAAAGTATGCCAGGGAATTTATGTTACAAGTTTAAAAGCAAAGGTAGTATTTTTTTAAAAAGCTGTCTACTTTTGAATATGTATTTTTGTTTACTTTCTATCACTTTTTCCACTGGTAAATCTAGTATTTTCTTTGTAAATGGAAAGTACTTAGAAGAAGGTGGATATGGAGTAGATATGTAAGACTTGAGGTTTTTTTCAGGATAGAAACAGCATGATCCTAAACACGTAAGATTCTTAATCCTATCTGTGGTATTTAAAAAATTATATTAAGAAGTGATCAGTCTTTAGCAAGTGTCATCTCTGTGAGAGGAGCAGAACTGATTATTGTCATCATACTTGAAGCGTAGTCAGGATAACTGTCTCCCCTTCACTCATCTGTCATCACATTTACATACCTGCAAAGGGCAAATGTACATACCCCCAGCATATGCAAAAATCAGGAAAAACCACGCTAGACTGAATAAGTGGGTTTCAAACAGAAGCAAACCAGGCTTTAATTACTTCTTCAACCTTTTTTTTTTTTTTTTTTTTTTGCAAGGGTTAATCTTTTGTTCTTTACTTTGGTGTATGTTTGTATTTCTTCTCAATTTTTATGTACTGAATGCCAGCTTTCAATCATATTTAAGGTGTTTTGATGAGACAAGTGAAACAAGAAGTCCAGCCTGAGAGGCAATTTGAAGTAAATTACTATTTAAAGATGAAGTTAAATGTCCTACCTGGGCAATAGCCACTTTACAAAGGAGAGTGATATTTTTCTACCATATTACTGTGAAAGCAAAGATGTGAAACCCTTCAAGACAATTGGATGTATCTTGGTAGATTATTTTTTCAGGATTGTAAATGCCATTGCTTCCTATTGATACTTGAAAGTGAGGATGATACTTAGTAAAGATTCAGCTAAAGAACTTTTGCCTCTTGCTGAGGCTTCTGGTGTTTTAACTGCATATATTTCAATACAAACCATTTAAAGGGAGTTTGGTTTTTTTATTGATGGGAGGCAAGATAGGTATCCCATTCTGTCCTGCTCTCCTTTGGAATTATTAACTCAAAAATTTCTGAAGTGATTTTCAGCACATACTTTCAAAACAAAACATTTTGGTGAAAAGAGCAAGTATGGAAACACGCAACTGCAGATGTTAATTTCTCCCACAATTATAAAATGGGAGAGGGTAAAAGAGCATTGTTATTAGAGGTGGTTTAATGTTGTTTGTCAAAGGCATTGTTCAACAAATTATTTGTTACTGCATAATTTGAAACACATATTTGATTATTTCTATAGCTCTTTGGAGGAAGTTCTCAAATTATTCAGTGAATTACAATTATGTAAATTGAATCCTTTGGCTGATTCTTTTTTTTTATTATTTTTCCCCTGCTATTTAATTTGTTTCATTAAAGAAAAAAAGAAAAAAAAATATTTACATCCTTATTTATCAGGAGCTCCCAGGGCCTGTTTGAAATACATAAAATTACAAATGCTTTATATCTCCAAACCATGTTGTCAGTGAAGACTAATAACAACTGTTTCTTACAGTGGCAATGGTTTAGTTATTCTGATTCTTAAAGCAGAAGAAATGGACTGGTTAAATGATCTTTCCAAAGACACATAACTGAAGTAAGACCTAGATCTATGCACTAACTGTTGCTTTAAAAAGAGATCTGAATGAAAGGAAGAGTTTTTTCAAGTGTAATCTTTACGTTAAAATACTGTCATTTTCTGGCAAAGGTAAGCACCATGTTAGTGCCTCTGATTTCAAATGTTGTACAATGCGAACAAATATTAGATTATTCACAAATACTTTCATATAATATGAATGAAAAGTAAATAGGCTAAGATGGCATGCATATGAATCACTGAATCATTTAAAATTATTGTTCCTGTAAGTGGAGACTTTACTGTAAATTCTTCTCTGCTGCAGTCCCTTCCTCATCTGTGCCCTTGGTCTTTCCAAGTTGCCTTGTTACAATGACCCCACGAGTCTGCTCCTGTGCAGAGTGTTTGTCACGTGTTCGATAATTTATTTATTTTTTCTCCTGAGGAAGGTAACTTTTGGCATTTGATGGAAATTCCTCCTGGCTTGTTGGACAGTCCTGTACTGGGAAAGGCTGACTTCTTCATTTCCAGGCAGCTCTCCACCAAACTGATCTCTTGGTCATGTGTAGTTAGACTGTGCCAGGAGCTGCAGGCAGAAGAGCCTGTGTAGCATCCCTGCTGCATAAGCACTCGGGGGATCCTTTGGGAAAGGTACTGGGTGTTCAGCTTTCTTCCCTGGCAGTTACCAGGAGCTTATTTTTCCTTCTCAAAATATTTCTGGCCATAGCTTGGCAGTTTCTTCATTGGAAGAAGAGTATCGTCTTTAACAGTTCAGATTTGTTGGAGGAATTAGCAGCTCCTAAAACTTGGCTTTGAAGGCTGACCATGAGTCTGTTAAGTCGAGCAAATATACTACTCAGAGATTTCAGTGCGTTGTATGAAACATCTGGAATGAGTGACTGCTGTTGTGGCACAGGCCAACTGGGGATTACCAATGTACTGTGATTTAGATATGTCTCCTTCCAACCTTTTGTTGTCAGCAGCTGTTCCTGGGGTGCAGTGAGCCACTGTCTAGCAGTACCCAGAGCAGGATCTGCTGGGTTTCCATCACAAATCACTAGGCAGAAACTGTTGGCAGTGAATTGCACCTTTCCTTTGGGTCTACCATCATGGCGTGGAAGAGTATTATTCTTGTGTAGGTGGAGAGATTCCTTCTAAAGACCAATTTGTCTTCCTAACAGACTTTGTGGCTGTGCCAAAACTGCAGTGCTTTCTCCTAGTCAAAGACATGCCAAGACAGGATGCTCAAGGGTAGGATTTCATTGTAGCTAATGTTTTGGTTTTGTTGTCAGACAGAGATGAATTTCTATTTAAAGTTGTGTTTCCAGTGGTTTTTAATAACATGTAATGTTTGGGCTACTCTGAAAACTGTGCTGTTTTCTTCCAAATAAACATTATTTGCTATTTGGTCATAACTAATAAACACATAGCTAAGTTATTGGGAGACATTACTGAGAATTACACATGATTAGGGATTTTGTAGTGCTGTATTTTTCTTCAAGTTGGGGCTTCATTAAACGCATTACTTCAGGATGCAATTGCTTTGTGCCTTTATACTAGAGTTCAGGAATACATACCTGCAACTTTGTCATTGTGGGTAACTTAGAAATACTATTACTGCTAAGACACTATAATATCTTCACTGCATTTGTATTACTTTGGTATGTCCTGTGTTTTCAGCATGAGACATTGATTTCTTATATTTTTCCAAATGCAACTGAAAATATGCACTTCCAAAAGAATTGTAATTTTATTTGCTGCTCTGCTAGATTATACTACATGGATTGATCTACCTTATAGCTTAATAAAAATAAGCATGAATTTGTTGTGGTAGTCTGCCTACATTCATTTTGCTTTCAAAATAGATAAGAAAATTAACTATTGGTTTGCATACATGTATTTAACAGTGTGGTCACAACAATCAACCCATTACAACAAATTCAGCCATAGTCCAGTTTACTTTTTATACACATTGGTGTTTATTTTAAGTTTGTGATTTTTTTAAAGAATTCTTTTTGGTTTTATATCTTCCCTTGTTTCCTTCTTTCAGTGTGAGTTTTAAAGACTAAGTAGATACTCTTGCAGAAACAGTGAAATTCCAATAGCTTTTGCAGTGTACTGTCTCTGTATGTGACACTTGTATTTAGTACATTTTAAAATATATATGCCCTGATTATGTATGGAAATACATTTTTAAGTAATTATGAACTAATATGTATGTACACTGTAATGGTAGTACAGTATGTTCTGAAAAATACATAAAAAGTGACATGGCTTTTCTGCTGGGTTGTTTTGAGGGGTGAAGTGGTGCTGGAAAACCTCGGTGTATACTACACTTCATTTGTTCATTTTTTAATGAATATCTGAGACCTTCTTAAATTGTGCATATTTAGATCAGCTGTATCTATAACCATGTTTCTGTTGCCTTCTCCTTTGAAGAAGATAACTATGGAATGATACTATAATGGTTGCACTTCAAGGATTATTAAATTAGTTATGAACCTGTGTGTTGGTTTTTTTTTCTTTAATCTTTTGTCATTTCCTAGGTATATGTATGTATCATATCAAATGAGTATTACAAATGGCTTTCTCTTGTGTTTTGTTTTAGCAACGTTCCTTGTTTGGCTGGTGTAAAAACATGTTAAAATAGATTCAGTAGTTTTACTATTCAGACAAGCTTTTTTTGCCTCGTGCTTAGAAAACACTTCCTTTTTCTCCTGCAAAAATTGTTAGCATCACTGTTACTGTTCTCAGTTATGCAACAATGTAGTATTTGAAACCTTACCATGTACTTTTCAGAGATCAATTTTCAAGCGCTAACATTGTAATAAGACACTACCCATCCAAATATGCATGTTTAGTATATAAAAAAGCATGTATAAATGGGTAAACTAGAGTTTATACTGATAACATGAAAAACTAATGTAAGACCATTTTCATCCAGTGCCTGCCTTTGTTGTGGTTGATATAACTGCATGTAAGTTAAAAGTTTTTGGGAGGTACTGATAAATCCGTGATACTAAGCCCTCATTCTTTTTTTATAAGAAATGATGTCTTATATCATATAAAATTCTATCATATAAGAAATCAGAGTCTGGATGTCTTAAATCATATAAATTCTATATCTAGTGAAAAAAATACTGGGTACTATTATTGGGAGGGGGAAAGAAAGAAAGATGGAATCTATCAGGATATTCATTGTTAAAATTGTTTTCCTGTGAAAGCTAGGAGGTATGTGATGTTCCCAGACCTCATGTGACTAATGCATTGATACAGGGAGAGGACTATTTGGTTAAAAATAAATTACAAAGAGCTGTACAGCAGAGCTCATTAAATATTGACTTTCTTTTGTGTTTTTAAACAGTGAAATGGTGGATAAGAGGATATTTAAAACTATATTGAAACTATCTGCTAGATTTTTCATTGAAAAATTCGAATTTTGATATTTCACTTTGAATTAAAAAATATACTTAATTAGATCCAAAACAAAAGCTTGTTTTAAACAAAGTGGGGGGTTTTGGTTTGTTGGTTGCCTTTTTTCTTTTCAGTTTAAGGCAGTTTTGGGCTAATGCTGATTAGGAATGGACAGGCAGATTTTTTTAATGAAGATTTCTGTCCTTCATTTCTATGAGTGTAATGAAAAAAACTTGTTTTCTATGATTCCCACTTAAGTTTTGTTACATGGCCATTTTGAATATTGAGAAAAACCATTAAGTGTACTCACTATACATCATCCAGAATGCATACATGCAATAACAGTAATGTTTCTGGAATTAAGATATTTAATTGGGTAGCTAACTATAGTTGGTATTTTAGAGTAGTTAATTTTAAAGCTTCTCGTGTGGTTTTAATGAAACCAAATGCACTGGCTTTTCTTGTCTGATGGGTGCTTGTTAACTCTGGACAAGTATACCTGGAGCTCCCCTCACACCGGTGTGAGAGAAAGCTGTTTCAATGTAGGACTAGTGAGGATTGTTTTAGTAGGAAAGAAGGCACAAGGTGAGGCCTAGGTTGCTAATTAACCTTAATTAGGAGCAATTTGTTTATAATCAAAAGTTTTATAGCCTACTTTTAAGTACTCCAGTTCTCTCTGTGGTGGCTCTTTTCAGCAATTTCACCAGGTGAGCCCTGTATAATGCTTTGAATGCATGTTGTATCTGAATGTCTGTGCATGTGAACATGTGCAGAGTACAAAACCTTCCATTCCACTGAAGGTAAACTATTTTTTTGTAGTAGTGACTGCTGCTATGCTGCATTTTTTATTGTGTTCTCTGTTACAAAGTTCACATCAGCACTGTACAAACATTTCAGAGGTAGAACTAGACTTGGTGCATGCTTATGCATTTCAGTAAAAAAAATAATTTTAGGTAGTTTACAAAAGGTATTAAAAAGTCCCAAAATCTTTTGAGTAAGGACTCCTGAGTTTTTACAAGGTCTGAGATTTGGGCTGTGACTTTATTTCTCTTCTTGTGATGTTCATTTTTTTGCACTTTCTACTTGTGAAGTTTGTAGTTGTGTCTTACAGAGGGTACTGGAGACCTTTTGAAAGAACAGTAGCTAACAGAGGAACAGTAGAAAACAAATGCAAAGACAGTGAGAGGGATTTTGGAGCTACGTGTAATCTGGCATATGTCATATCCAGATATAGTGGTTTCCATCCATGAAAATTTTCTTGAAGGGATTGAGGATGCTATGCTTTTATAGAAATTCTTTCTCAAAGATATGGGGTAAATATTTTAAGTACCAGATGTGAGGTACTGTAGGCACAGAAAAATGAAAGGGCATGTAAACTGTAGGAAAAAAGCTTGAAAAGAAATACAGTACTTTGTGTTATATCAGAGGAATGAGACCTGAAGAGACTGTTGTGTTTAAAGGATCCTTTTTTCTTTTCATTGATATCTCAGTTATCATCCTGTTAATCCAGATATAGGCGAATATCTCAATTATCTTGATTCCTGAAACCAGAAAATGCAAGCCAAGGAACAATTTACTTACCTGAATTAAACTGGAAGGAAAACCAATAACAGCTCTTTAGCACTTAAGTTACTGTTTTAAATTCAAAACTTATTTGGGAAAGTAAGAGTATAATACACATTTTATGGTAAAAGCAAACATGGTCACAAAAACATATACAAATATTTCTTCTCATTTTAAAAATGCTTTCATTTGAGATGGCACTGTAGTGGTCTGTCTGGTGCACAGTAAGAAACCCTGAAATGTTTCACCAAATAAAAATAAGAAATTAGGCTAAGGTTAAAGACTGGATAAAGTTGTATGCCTCTTTAGGGTTAGTACTGCCATTCATATTGCTACTTCCTTTTTAAATTTTCCTAATTGCTGTACCTTAAAAGCATGGGCTTTCATCAAAGTGTTTTTATGGGTGGAGGTGAAGGAACAGGAGTTAAGGCTTCTGGAGCTGAGACTTTCTGGCAGCAGATTTGAGCTTGCTCACCCTATGTGAGCTGGAACAATCCCAGCTGGTAGAGAGCATGCAGCGTGATTCCAGGCAAAGGAGCTGAACTGCAAGCTTAAACTTGGTCCCAAGATGCTGTCCTTGATGTCATTGTCCTCTAGAGAAAGGATTATCAGAACAGGAGTCATTGTAGTGCCCAGATCAAGACACCACCACCAAATTGCAGCAGTCAGTAAGCGCAAGCAAGAGCACTTCCACTGGGACAAACTGGCATGACACCCCACCGCACCCCTACCCCCACCCCGCCCACCCGCTGCAGTGATTCCGAAATCCAGTGTCAGCATGGCTGAACCTCAGAACGGACACCTTGCTTGAGGTGGAGCTGTCTTTTACCCTTTCTTGAATCATAGTTGGAGGAGCCTGCAGAGGGAACAGCCTTCAAGCAGATAACTTATGTTACAGTGCACTTACAGCCAGTGAGATAAACAATGTCTAGCCCCAGATCTTCTCATAGGGATAGATGTCATCTCCCCCTCCAGACTGACTGACCCTCACAGTCTTACTCATATGAATGTTTGTGCATGTTTTAAAGTGAACTCAAGCTGCAGAGGAAGAAACTAGTACAGCCACAAGTAGATGGGAAAAGTACTAATGGAAATGTGAGCCAACAAGTTTATTCTAATGCCTCAGTCTCCTTCTTAGGAGGAGAATTGTCTATTACAAGGTTTGCAGGCAGACAATTAAAACAAGGTGGCTTTATGGAATTTCCCCATCCCATCATGCTTTCAAACCCTTGAAGCGCTCTTTATGTTATTGAGAATTCAATTTATTTCACAGTATGATTTAGTCTCCCCTGTCTTTTAAGGAGGATAGAGTAGTATGTTGACGTAAAGACTGTGAAATATTGCAATTCTGTGTATGGACCATGGTGTTATTGCAGCACAGAGTAGTAAGATACAGCTTATCAGTTTTTCCACTACATATTCAAGGGAATCTCTACATTTTTAGGTGTATCACTTGTGTTTGTTTGTTCATTGCTGCTACAAGGCTGCAGGGTTTCCATTACTAACCCATCCCTGCTGCTTTCTCCACTCAAAATTCCTTTCTGTCACATCCCCATTCAAAATGCAGAGCTATATATTAAAGTACTGGTCTGTCTATTCCTGCTGATTGCCCTTCCTCCCAACCATTATATTTCTGTTGATGCAATAACTCTCACCTCAGATGACCTCCTGGCTATAATAAATGGTTCCTGTACAAATGAGAAAGTATTTAAAAAAATATTTCCTCACTCTGCTCTTTAGTCTGCAAAAGTCTGTAGTAATGCTGATTTCCTTGACTGTGAAACCCCTTGCATTATAATCCATTGGAGATCATCAGCAGTAAAGAATTACTTGTTTTCATCCTTTTCCTTCTGTAATCCCTTACATGCAACAGCGTCCACAGACAGACATGTCAGTTTTTGACCTAAGTAAACAAGAGAAAAAGGCAATTAGGAAATGATACGACAGTAGCCTGCCTCTGGAATATGCCACTTAATAGAGAAATGCTTCAAAATAACAATTCTCTCTACTCGGTCTGTCCACCAACAGAAACCAGAAACATAATGCTTGCTTATTGAGTGAAGAGATTGCAAAGGAATTCTCTGTAGCCTTGTAAGCTGAACTGGTGAATTAAATGCCACGTCTTCAATTACTCGAGAGATCAACAAACTCACAGGCAGGCAGGGCTAAAAACATGGTAGTCCAGATACTATTTCTTTGCCATCCTCTGTCTGAATAGATCATATATGGTCTAGTTTTAGGTAAAGCAGTACTCTCTACCAAAAGTCCTCCATATCCTGACAATAATTTTAAACATTGACATGGTGTTGAATTTATAAGAATTTCAACATACAGAATATTTTTAGTTGTGTGGTTGTTGGTTTTTTTTTTTTAATTGAATGAAAAAATAATGTCATAAAGCTTAATCTGATTTTAATGTATCATGTTTGTGTTAATGATCTTTTGTTCAACTTGCAGTTAAAACCTAAATATTGGGGAGTGTTGGTTTTCTTTGATGGCCTTCTGGAGCGACAGTTTCAGGCATTGATAGGGTACTGTCAGAAATTCATACGTTATCCCAGATCAGGGGTCTGCCTGTCTGGAATACCAGTAGATGGATATACAGATATGGAAAACTGACTGAAGATTTGAAACTTTGGGTGTCATATGTATCACAAATGGTTTTGTTTAAAATAAACATTTCTGTCAATAGCTTTTGAAGAAAGAAGAAAATAAACCAAACAAAAAACCACTTTCATTTTTTAATTTGCTATAACATTTTTTTCTTTTCATTTGACGGTAGAAATCAGTCACAGATATAACTACATCTCAGAAGATAATTTTGTCCTTTGAGGCAGAGGATGTTGAAATTGATGCTATATGCATTTTTCCTCTGCATTTTCTATGTGTGTGTTTTCTACGCAGATTTTTACTGTGGTAATAAATTATCAATATTGTTGCCTTTCAAATCTGTGTTCTTTATTTTTGGCAAGGTTCAGGGGTACTTAAAGAGATTAAACAGGGCAATTATTAAGTAAAGTCTCTCGACACTATCTATCTCGCAAATTATGTGTGCTTCAATTTAAATAAGAGATATGAAAACCAAGTTTTTAATATATCATAGTACCATAGAACATGATGTAAATGTGTTGGAGCAACATGATGGTATATTGAAAAAGGGAGTAAGAGTGGACATGAAGCAGCAAGATTGCTATGGGAAAATCTATTCAATCTTTTCATTGCATGCTTTGTAGCCTTTGAGGAATTGGTGACCATTACATGGGACATCCCTGAATTTGTGTTTCTCCATTTTTTGGGAGGATATGAGTCCTTTCTCCCTGCCCTGGATGTGGAAGGCCTGATGCTGCAAAACATCAAATGAAGTAACTGCAGTTCTTGCAGTGCTTAAGAAGTATAAAGAAATCATTGAACACAAATAAGATCCCTTCTATGTCCTAGTAATTCTGACAAAATCAAAGAATGTAATGAGAGAAAAAAAAAGCTTCAATTTACAGGGCTTGGTCAGTTTATAAGATTATATAAACTGCTTGTCTTCATTGGCGCTAGGAGATGTGTCTTTCTGGCACAAGCAGATCTTGCGCAGTTCCATACTTTGCGGTAATATAGTTGAATTTTTGTCAACTTTTTTTAGGGCCAGGAATTGTGGTGATGGTTGCTTTTGTTCTGTCTTCTTTTTTTGCCACCAGGGAAAGGAAATCAGATTGGTACCTAAATAAATAACACCCACTGGAAAAAAGTATGAGGTTAGAAGTTGGAAATATTTTTTTAAAAAGCTAAAATGGATATTATTTGTTACTGTTTGAATTGAGGAAGCATATATAATGTGATTAAGTCTATTTAGAGCTGTTGTGTAATAGTTCTTATTTATTAAGCTTGAAAAAAGAGTATAAATAAAAACTATTGCAGAGAATTTTGTAAGAGATTAAATCGTTGACTACTCAGTTTTTACCATGTCATGGTTTAACCCCAGCTGGCGACTAAATCCCACGCAGCCACTCGCTCCCTCCTCCACAGTGGGTTGGTGGAAAAAATCAGAAAGGTAAAAGTAAAAAAGTAAAAAACCTCATGGCTTGAGATAAAGACAGTTTAATAGGTAAAGCAAAAGCTGTGCACACAAGCAAAGCAGAACAAGTTAATTCACTTTCTATCAGCATGCAGGCGTTCAGCCACCTCCAGGAAAGCAGGGCTCCATCACACATAACAGTTACTTGGGAAGACAGAGTCACTCCGAGCGCGCGTGCACACACACACACACCCCCACCCTTCAATCCCCAGCTTTATATGCTGAGCATGATGGTATATGATACAGAATATCCCTTTGGTCAGCTGGGGTCAACTGTCCCAGCTGTGTCCCCTCCCAGCTTCTTGTGCATCCCCAGCCTCTCGCTGTGGGGTGGGGTGAGAAACAGAAAAGGCCCTGGCTCTGTGTAAGCTCTGCTCAGCAATAATTAAAACATCCCTGAATTATCATCACTTTTCAGCACAAATCAAAAACATAGCCCCATGCTAGCTGCTATGAAGAAAATTAACTCTATCCCAGGCAAAACCAGCACAAGCCGTTATCTCCTCCTATGTCTGAAATTGTCTGTTTTAGATTATTACCACTACTTACTTTCACACTAGTAAATACAATAACACAACTTCAGTATTTTTAGCCATTAGAACCATAACGTTCCAGCTAATTAAGGAGACAATCTCGATAGTAGACAGAGTATTCAGTTCTGTGGATGTTGCAGCGAATATGTTGCACGGTTGAAATGATGTTAAAAAGCAGTCGAAACACAAAATAAATCCTTTTGTCTCATTGTTACATTGCTGCTTTTTTCCTTTGAAAAATTGAAGCCCAAATATCAAAGAAACAGAGTAGACAAAGGAGAAGAAAAATACTGCATTTAAGGAAGAAAAGAAGGGACTGTGATTACAGAAATTAATAAAAAGCAATCATACTTCTTGCTGTGCTATACTTCAATGAAATTGCTATTGTCATTTTATTCTAAACTTTTGGCTTTATCGAAGTTGTGCAAAATGGGGGCAGTGCTTTATTAAGTCCAATGGTTGCACTTACACCCACAAAATGGCCAAATAATACTTTGATAGAGAAATCTGCATTGTGGTAGTTTAACCGTTGTTTAAAGTATTTTCCATGTAAGCAACTATTAATATATTTAGGCTTTTTATTTTGAAAGGTTTGTAGTCTTTACTGTGGTTTGTGGGAAACTGAAAAACTTATTTCGCTGTAACTTTTCAGGGGAAAGAGAAGCATAGGAACTGTGTGCTCCTCCGTAGACTCTTTCTGTCGAAACACGAAGTATTTTGTCCCAAATGTTGTAATGTGTCTGGGTTTTTTTTGTTTGTTTAGCCAAATGAAAGAAATATTTATGTATTTGACATATGTATTTCATAAATAAACATTTCCATTAGAGCACACCCATTTTCATTCCCATCCATAATCTCTCTGAATTTCTTTAAATATGCACGGGGGTCTGACATGTGCCCTCCCTAAGTAGGTACATTTATTTCACAAAGTCACAATGTATTTTTGAAATACATTAATTCAGATGTAAGAATTATGTGAATTATGTGCACAGAATAAACCTTTTGCAGAAAAGAAATCTGTGCCTTGTACAGCAGATGATGTTTACATGTTTACTGTGACACAGAGGTGATTGATTTTTAAAGAAGGGCGTCATCTGCTACTTACTTACATGCATTTTTTTCTTTTAAAGTGCTAAAATTATTACCGCATCAGAAACACTTCTTGTTAGCATTATGATACAATATTCACATGGAAAACTTGGTGCCGTCTTCAACACACTTTTATTTAGTAAATAGGACATAAGCTTCTGAAATTGTTTTTTTTCCTATGCATGCCCCCTTGTCTATTTAAAAAATAAAAACACAAATTATTTTAAGATTCAGATAGCAATTAAATACTATGTGTTAATATTAATGTATTAAATAGCCTTGGAGCTGATCTAAAGAGTAATAATTTCAGTTATTTCATACTAACTTGATTTTTCAGGGATGTTTCTAGTTTCTGAGGGGAACCAGAAAAAATATTTCCAAATTCTATTCTGCAATCCTATGTGAGAGATACCCTGCAAACTAAGTACAGCCGAAGGATGCGCTTTGTTTCTCCTTTTATACTTTGATAGCTTTCTTTTGTTGTGCCTTATGTTTTACTTTATCATAATCAGTTATCTTTGTACCTGAGCATGAATTCTGTAAGCTCTTTCAAAATTCCTTCTAACGTGTTAATGCCCTTTTTTAATAAAATCACAGTTATTGTGGATATGCATATAGTAAATTACTTAAGTTGTTAATATTTTTCTGCTTTAATTTGCAAGCAATTCTTTCCCAGTTTGTAACAACTTTCCTCTAGTTTGGAAGAGAGTAATGGGAGCAATATTTCTCTCTCACTTTCCCCCCCAGTAGATAATTTCAATTATGAACAAACAAGTAATATGCTGCAGTGGAAATTCTGAAAATACGGATTTCTACTGTTTTTTTTAAATGTAGTACTTCTTTAAAAGAGTGAAATACTGGAAATCACGGCAAAAGTGTCTACTTAACACGTACACTCATACACACACTTATTCTTACATCTGAACTATCTGGCATTTAGGCGAAGTATTTATTGTACCAAACTTTGTTAAAGTGAAAAAAGATTATTTTGTGGTAAACAAATTTTCCTCTGCATAAAAGCCACCAAAAGGTAATCTTTTATATGATGAAGTTACAATGATAGTGTGTGTTCCTGATCCTCAGTTAGGCAACCATGATTTTGCAAATAATTATTTAGAAAGAAATTTGAACTCCTGATTTTTGAACAGTATCTTTGACGCTTCATCTCAAAAGTTCTGCCAACCTTCTTTAAGGCCCTGGGCTTTTAGCCAATGAACTTCTCTGGTCTTGAAAAAATGTGATGGACTAGATTTAACTGCATGTGATGACCAGCCATAGAGGAAATTGCCACTGTAGAAGACAGAAGTTTACAAGCAGTCCAGTTCATACATAAGTTAAAAAACAAGAAACCTCTTCTCTGCCCTGAAAGACTTTTAAGCATAGTTTGCAAGTAGAAATTAGTAGTAGAAATTAGTTAATTCAAATTTTGAAATAATATATTTTGTAAAAAGACAGGTGATTTTTTTTTTATTATTTTTTTTTTTGCTTGACCCAATATCTAAATATTACATGATCTCTTCACAGCTGGGATATTATTAGACAATCTGAATTGTACCATTCAGGTAAATCAAAAAATCTGCTTTTCTCTGCAGAGAAAGAAATTGCATATTTTACGATACAGTGAGAAATAATAGTATACATTTATAGTGTGTTTAGAAGTGATTTTTGACAAAAGCGGGAAACTGCTGTTGAGGTAAGCAGCTTCCACTGAAATTGAATTTCTGATCCTCTGCTTGAAAGCCAGTTGTTACCAAAATGCAAAAAAACTGGGATCTAATAAAGCAAGTGACAGCCATTATTTTAATCAAAACACTTGGCAGAGATAAAACATTATAAATAAATGCAATATATATAGCAAAATCATAAATATCTACTAGGAAAACCAGATACCTGGTAACCTGGTGTAGATATGAAATGCTGCTTGTAGACTGTCACAGAACCTCAGGTCCTGCTTTCAAACCACCGATTCAAGAGAAGTTCAGGTAATTCAAAACCACTGCTATGAAGTCTAATTAATGATAGTTTCACAGGGCATTGAAGTGAGGATTTATGTTTGGCTGGTAGCTCATGTTTGTTGGTGAAACCTGAAGAGCATGAATAGAGCTAATGGATTTGGAACTTCCAAACTCTTGGCAGCTCCAGGAGGATGCTGTCCTGTTGGCAGAAGACTACACAGTGATTGAAGAGTCTCTTTAAAAATAGACAGAATGCCTGCAGACTTCAGCCTGTATTTTTAATTTTGATTGTAACATATATTTAATCTTTCTGTCCTTTTCAGAAAGACAGTCTGACAGAACAGTGTTTCTGTGGATGCTGCAAAGATCATGTGATACGCATTTACAGGAAACTCTGAAAACAAGGATAACTTTACCTTAAAATATGTCATGTCTTAAGTATTCAGCAAGACTTTGTCAGAGAAAATTACTTTCTCACCTCCCCCTCCCCTGACCTCCCCTGCTTTGTGTCTAATTAGTAAGTGATGATGAAATGCAAATTATGAGTTAATAAGAGATATCTTATGCCAACTATAGCAGGTCTTAAAATTCACTAGCATTTAACTAGTTGTTTCTTTTCTCTATTGCATCCATTATCATGTACAGTATTTGGAGTGAATGTAAGGATGGATAAATATCAAGTGCTAACTTAATAATACATAACAGGAATGATAACACTACATGTGTTCACAGACTGAGAGCTTACTTGAATTTGTCTTTTAAGTAGCATAAAAGCAAGAGTACCATCTCTAGATTTGCCGTGCTCTGTAAAGATAAATTAGATGTTCTTTCTGTGTTGACAAATATAATAATGAAACACATCTGGTTTAGCTTTGCAACTTCTAAAGCCTTCATTAGATTTCTTCCTCTTATTAACAATAATAATACTCAAGATCAAATTTGCATAGAGTTGTCTGCAAAAAAATTTAATAAGTTCAGTCACTGCCATAATATGGATGCGTGTTACTCATGCATCTGCATAGTTTTACAATAGGCAGCGATTACTAAAGTGATCCTAAGCAGATTATTTGTCCTTAGACTCTTTGTTTTAACACCTTACTGCCTCCAAAAAGATCTCTGATATGGGTTTAAGGAAGTTAAATCATATAGAAAAGACATACTCTTTCTTTCAGTTTCCTGAGTTCATAATAGAATTTTATAGCTCTGTTAAACACACCTTTACTCTTCCACTTAGTGGCCTTGTGTTTTGATGGGAAAATCCTGAAGTATAGACTTGCACAGGAAGTAAACCATCACTGATAGACAGAAAAGTTTGGGATCTGAACATTCTAGGGACTAAAATTGTAACCTTTCTTGCAAACCTACACTTACAGAAGTACTTCAGTGTTACTCAATAATTAAACCGCTCAATTTTAAAATTAAAATATTTGAATTTATCACACTTCAAAAAATTATCAGTTATATATATTTTGAATTTTGTTTGCAGAAATTCAAAGTGTTTAGTTTGGAAAAATGTTAATGGAGTATTCAACAGCAAGTTCTGTGTGACCTTTCTGCTCAAAGTTCAAGTGAAGTAAATGTTGAAAATCTGTGTTCATATCAAATGTTTTATTTTCACAAACCATTTTTGGACAGAAGAATATCACAGAATCACAGAATTACAGAATGGTCGGGGTTGGAAGCGACCTCTGGAGATCATCTAGTCCAATCCCCTGCTAAAGAACCTTCACCTACAGGAGGTTGCGCAGTTGTTTCCGGGTGGGTTTTGAATGTCTCCGGAGAAGGAGACTCCACAACCTCGCTGGGCAGCCTGTTCCAGTGCTCCATCACCCTCAAGGTAAATAAGTTCTTCCTTAATTCAGAAGGAACTGTCTGTGTTGCAGTTTGTGCCCGTTGCCCCTTGTCCTGTTGCTGGGCACCGCTGAACGGAGCCTGGCCCCATCCTCCTGACACTCACCCTTAAGATATCTGTAGACTTTAATAAGATCCCCCCTCAATCGTCTCGGAAAATTATAAAATCCCCCTCTACCTAAATGGAGAATGAAAAAAAACCAAACCATTTTTAATCTTCTGGAGCAGTAGTGTCTCTGTTCTTGTATCTGCACAGCGGCATGTGATATACATTCACAATTTATTCTACTGCCCTCACTCCATCAAACAAGGTGTTTACGTTTTTCTCCACTGACATTATTTATTTGCACTTAAGTGATCAACAGCTGGGTTCTAATCTTTGCAGGAATCTCAGCGAATCAGTGCTTTGCTTATGCAGCTTGTGTATATAACACTATTCTCTACATATGTAGCACATGCTTTTTGCAACTATGAAGTGTGAGGTATACTTTGTGCTCTTCATCTGCACATACCATTTTTGTTTCCTGTCTCTTCACCCTTATTCTGCTGTACTAATGCACATCGTGATAGTATAGAAAAGTCCTCATTCTATCTTAAACAAACCTCTCTTCTTGCAACCATCTGTCTTAATCTGTGCCCATTCTGTGCATTGTAAGCAGTAGAGTTACCTGTAAAATAAACCTCCTGGGAGTTATGGCTGTAACACAAATTAAATTAAAAATTAAAAAGGAGAGATATTAGTGTAGAGCTATTAGTGCTCGTGGTCTCCTCTTCTAGGCTCCCAGTATGAGAGAATCTCTCCCAAGATAATTACAGCACTCTGAAATTGCATAAAGTTCATGAGTTACCAGCTAAATCTGCTACAAGTAAAGGAACTGCTAAGATTATTTTAAATTATATTGGCATTTCTGCTGTTACTGTTGCCTGGAGTTTCTCTCAGAGGTGTACAAGGAGTTTAACTCCTGGATGTAGCTTAGTCTAAAAGAAGTCTGAAAACATATTAGGACATATCTCTGACTGGCCACCTAGAGAAGGGTAAGCACAGAAAACAGCCTGGTCAAAAGAGGAAAAACAGCCTGCAGCCAAAGAGGAAAAATGGATTTTTCACACTGATACTAACACAAGAAGCTGATGAGCTGCTCTGTGCTCATCAGTCTATTCCCTTATGTGAACCCATGTCCAAAGGGATAATGGTAATTTCTGCCTTGTCAAATTCTCCCCTGCTTCCTGATTATCTTTGCACCACTGATCCAGTCATCTGACATTCTGTTGCAGATTAATTCCCCCCTCATGGCTTTTTTTTTTTTTTTTTTAAATGGAGACAAGGTACGGCTTCAATACAGAGATACGTGTTGAATAAGTGCAAGATTATAATTTCAGAAGATTCCTTTATGGCCAAATGCTTTTATATCAGCAGAATGAAAGCAGAATTAAAAGGGAAGTAGGAGGGAGACAAATTAAAGGACGTGACTAGGAAGGGACAATGTGATGGCGAAATTGTGTTCTGGATAAAATTTCATGAGGATGGAAAGTTGCTCTGGTTGTGTCGCTTCCAGGATACTCCATGAAAGGATTAAATCACCTGCAAATATCAACAGTTTTGAGTGTTCCACCACTGTGAAAGGAGCACACACAAGCATTGAATTTTTTCAGTTATGTATAATTTCTTGTTTCCTGTAATCAATCAAAGGTGAGTGATGTCAATTAAGAAAATCAAGCAAGCTGTAGGCAATAATATACCTTAAAAACCTAGAGCAACTCACTGGTATTAATCACTGAGGAGAGTAAGACACAAATACAAAGGTGAAGCATGGATCTTCACATTCCATTTTTATGCATTCCTCTCACCAGTAGTATCCAAAAAGCTCAAAGAGAGAAAGACACACATGAAGTGTGGAAGAACTGGAGAAGGCCTGAATAACTGAACAGCTCCATAGATTATTGAGAGACTTGGGGTTCTTCAGCCTGGAGAAGAGAAGGCTCCAGGGAGACCTTATGGAAGCCTTTTGCTATATAAGGAGGGCTTCTAAGAAAGATGGAGAGAGACTTTTTACCAAGGCCTGTAGTGACAGGACAAGGGACAATGGTTTTAAACTGAAAGAAGGTAGATTGAGATTAGATATGTGGAAGAAATTTTTTTATGATGAGGCTGGTGAGACACTGGAACAGGTTGTCCAGAAAATTTGTAAGTGCCTCATCCCTGCGAGTGTTCAAGGTCAGGTTGCATGGGACTTTGAGCAATGTGATCAAGTGAAAGATGTCCTTGCCCATGGCAGGGGGGTTAGAACTAGATGATCTTTAAAGTTCCTTTCCAACCCAAACCATTCTGTGATTCTATGATTATTATGAGTGCTAGACATACCACAATAATTTAGCTGTATTGTTACAGCTCAATACAGTAGCGTATAGCACTGAAATTCGCAGGATAGGTGATGCAACCATCTTTCGGGACTTCAAGCACAGCAGAAACTAACTGAAAAATTAGATGCCCTTTGAAAGCATTATCTACACATAGGAACTAACTGTGTATTTTTCTCTCATGTTGGTGGTCTCCAACCAGGAAAATACCAGATGTGTTAGTAAGCTCTGTCTCCTGATCTTATTGCTAAATCTTCATTGTGTAAAATCTTCACTGTATGTAACAAAGCTTTTCACCTTTTAGAGGAATTCAAGTGTAGGTATTGGAGAAGAGATTTAAGGATCAACAAGTATTAGTTCCATAAACTCCAGATGGAAAGAAGGCCCATAGCTCTTCTTTGGAATGTAGAACCTTCTCCTTTTCAAATACAATAGTTTAATTCCAACCAGAACTTTTTTAAACAAATATGTATTTTAGTCTTTCTTGGGAAGTATTCTTTAAACACATTAGAGGAGAATGATTGTCTTTTTACCAAATTTTTGGTGAAGATACCGTTGATAATAAGTCCTATCAAAAGGACCAAGCTGAAGATTTAATTTAAAAGTTCAGTGCCCTAAGTTATCATTCCACTAAAAGGGCAGCAGTTTTTACAAACATGTTGCTTAAGAGCTTTCATCTGAAAATCATTAATTACAAAGAATAAACACTGCCACCCAAGAATGATAATAGGACTGTTTGCTTGCAATATACAGTAGATAAGGAATTTAAGGTAGTGAATGTATTGGTATAAAAATATAAAATTAATAGCCAAGTTTAGTGTCTTGCACAGGAAACTTTAACAGTTATGAAGATCTCACAGTTTGCATAGGCCCTCCAGATTTCGAATCCTTGTCTAATTAACCGTACTTTTCTGTAATCATCCCTACATGCACCGTGGCATCTGTCAGATAAATCGTGCATAGTATTGGGGAAGGTGAGAATAATTAAGTTATTAAACTATCGGGAATAAAATATTCCATGCATTAGGAGCACTGTGCTTTGTCCCAGTGAAACAATACAGTTATGAATCGAATGCAAGAGGGCAGTGTGAGATATTCAGCGTGGGAGATCCTCTAAGGACATAGGCTATAATAACTCCTGCAGTGAATCTGGGATGTTAGCTCTGGCCAGCAACAGCCACGTGTTGACAGTTTTAGGAAATCTCTAAGGCAGCCCATAGTATCAGCCCCAGAGAATATGGTAGGGGAGGAAGCCCTTTGCAGATCCTCTCCCAAGTTTTTCTGTGTGTGCTAGAACTTAAGATATTTTGCAGTTAACACGGAAGGTTGGGTTCATGTGATTCTGCTATGATTCTTAATTGTTAAAAAAACAATTACAGCTTTTTTATTTTGATGTTTTTCATTTCCTAGAGAGATTTGTTCCCAAACATGATGAGCCAAAGCCATGCTCCCTATGAAGCTGCTAGTGCTTGCTTCAAGCCAAACTAGTGATTTGACTGACATTTCTCTTAATAATAAAATAAATTCATTTTAATGTATGTTTACATTAAATATAAATTTATTTATTTTTATATTATTTATATTTAATGCATATTTACATTATAAATAAGTTAATACATTACATGAAAGGATTGTGAATACTTTATATGTTATGCATGAAGAATTGTTTCAATAATCTTTACTTTTCCAGTTATCCCACTTCCCAGTGGGAGCTGGGTATGTATTTCTTTTTGAAGAGAAATAAAAAATATTTCTACTTATGTATGATCTTCCTGATTTTGAATATATTTATAAATACACACTTATAAGGGGAATTTATAGAGTATCAAAGGAGCACATAATTTATTAAAAACAATGTAATATTATTTATGAAATCTGTATTTTTTTGAAAGAAAAATACAATTACATTTCTAAACAAAGAACTTAGGAACAGCTTGAAGCCTCCTATCTGGATTAAAGTAATTGTAATACGTAAGTGCAAAATATAAGGCAATGTTAGACACAATAATCAAAAGAGAAAATATGCCCAATGTGAGGAAATTTTTGATTACTTCCTTTACATGCTCCAGACTCTTGCTTCTCTTCTTGTAAAGGACTTGCATTATTATTGCATTACTTAAACAAAAAGTCATATTTTTATAACTGATCATCACAGGAGAATGGAGATAGTAAAATGCAGTTATATTTGCGTTCCTGCTGCTTAATTGCATATAGATATGAAGGGAAAGCAAGTTTGTACCTTTAAGACACAAACCCAAACTGGGAGAAGCACAGCCCCATTACCTCAGGGGAAATGCAGGGGGCATTGTGTGCCTCGGGGACTGAGAGACGAAAAGAGCAGCTCATTCAAGAGGAAACTGCTTAGAGCAATGCCCTGAGAAAGGTGTCATCCACCGCAGGAGGTGATGGGGGAGAGGAATAGATTGCTGTCTCTAATGGCTTGCATTGTTTGCAAGACTACATTTCTATTTGTGCTACAACTCAGTGATCTGAGAGCTCCAATACTTACAGCTATCCTTCTGCCCGTGTACCTTACTTTTGACAGTGGCCTAAGAATGACTCCTGACTGTATAAAACACACAGAAAAGAACATGGCATGCCCTCCTCTGGTATTGGACCTCCTCTGTCATCAACAGCAGGTTGGAAGAATACAACAGGGGTGTTATAATTTGGGGGAAATTCACAGTATGACTGATCAGATTTTCTTTTGACATTTTAATCATCGTAAAGGCTCATTGCTGCTTTGTTGCACTGAAACCTTTGTTTCACTTTGTTGCACCGAAACCTATTCATGTAATAAATACATGTCATATATTTGAAGGATGGCTCCTTTCCCTGAAATTAAGCTTGACTAAATGTTGAAAATGCTGCAGTGCTATCAGTTGGCAAATAGGTTTGTTTCTCAGGTGCTCTTAGACTGTACAACACATTTATTTTACAATACCATACGGCACTTATTTTAAAATCAATAGTGTGTATTTTCTTGACACTTAACTGCTAATGGACAGTTCATTTGAACAGGTAATTACTATGATAACCAACTTAATATACTATAGCTTTTCTGACAAATGGATTTCAGAACAATTTGCAGTGGATTTGGTAAATACTGGCAGGAAAAGAGATTAATGGCACATAAGGAGTTCTTCAAAAGTTGATTACTTGTAAATGTGGTAAAATATCTGAATAATTCTGCATGACATAACACAGCACCTACTCTGTAGATAGTCCTGTTCAAGCTACTGAGACAAGTAAACCAAGTAGATTTAATTTTCAGACATTGCTAACAAACTTCCTTATGAAAGTCACATAGGAAAGGGTCCTCAGACTGGGTGTCTTAAATCAGCAGATAGATTTTTGAAACTCAGGCTTAGGTGTTACTTTGTAGTTAGCTGTGTCTTGATTTATGAGTTGCATGTCTACAAGCACTGATAAAGAAATTTGGGCTTTATATTTTAATAACAAGCCAGACATTATTTCTAGAACTTGACATTTGCCATGAGCATTTAAGAGCAGTTTTAATCCCATTGTTTCTGTATGGTACTTTTTTTTTATATATATCCTGGTTAATATGTGTCTGCTTTGCAAACATATGTACACAACATACGTCTTTTCTGTTTGCTTCTTGTCCAAAACAGCTTTAGCACAAATTAGTACATAAATAGTGACTATTATTAATGTTGGCATTAGTCTAGGATAATTTGTTATATCTACTCATCTATATTTCGCATGCTGATCATGCTGAAAATCAATGAAGCATGTGAAATTGTAAACGACAAAGTGGAAGCATTTGCAATTCTATCCACTTCTGCCCACAGACTAGCTATTTTAATCTTCAAAAAATAAAATCCCCATGATACTGAAGGCCAACAATATGAGGTCTAGCCATGTGAAATTTGTCATGCCCACAAATGGAGATTTGTACCTGTTGTACCAAAATTTCACACCAAGGGTTCAAATTATAAAGTAGCTGTAGTGATGTGTACCCATTTCTGTTGTAGATGCTTTGCACACATTTATTTATAACCACAATGTTGCTTGTGTAGTATGTAAGTTTGTCTTGGTAAAACAAGAGGAAAGAGAATGAAGCAGTGTGGCTGAATTGTTCAGGGTCACTTTTATGAAGTTAGTAGCAGAGGTGGGACTAGAAGTCAACCATTTTTGTAATTGTGCTGCAAAGCAGTCATTCCCAGAATCCTATCTAGGTGATCATATCTACCTTACATTACAGTGCCTTTCCTAAAGGGCATTGAACTCTAAGCTTGATTAATGGTGACACATTACTTTCTGTGACAGGAGCATAAGCTCTGAATGAACAATTATTTAAATGTTCTCAGCAGAGAATCATGCCCTCGTCATCCATGCTTGATGTACCAACATGGTCTCCTGACTGTCTACGCTTTTGCCCATCTGTTTGGATGGCATAATGCCTGTTCTCAAGTAGGTCATTACCTTGCCGTAGGGCATGTATGCCAGGCAACAATGGCTTTCAGTAGAAGACTGCATAACCCTGAAAGTGCCTCCACTTCTGCAGGAAGTCCTTCCTTTGGTGTGGGATTGAATCATTACTTCTTCAGGTTTATATACTTTCCTTCAGATATTGTAAAGCAGTATCTGAACAACAGGGAAAGAAAGGAGAGAACGGCCTAATGTGGTGGAAGCGAAGCAAGAAAGCATCTTTCTTAGTTTTTATCTCCTATGAACTCTGAGAATAACAGTATAGTTGTTAATGTTTTAAAGTATGGAACCTGCCAGGCCAAGAGGGATAATCTGGTATGGTGTCTGTTGCATTAAGTTTCTCTGTCTACTTCTACTCCACATATTCAGGCCCCTGATGCTGAAAAAAAGGGGGACATTGGTCAATGCACAGACCTCTGATTTCTCAAGACCACATACTGTAGGAGGTATAACATGGAGAACAGACTGTCCTAAAATAATTCTCATCCAAGAAATGACTGAGGATATGTACATAATTTTAATTAGTCTGACCTTGGGACTTGCCTTGTTTATATCTGGTATGTAAAAAGGCAGCACACAAAATGTAGTAATGGAATTGCTATGTCTTATGACTTGCTAATTGTATGAATGCTTATCTATAGACAGCAACATACATATGTCTTTGCAGGAGATAGTGAAATGAGTAAAATAGCTTGTATATGTTTGTCAGTGTTGGTCTTCTCTCAGTAGAGTAGACAGGAGTCGATATCCTGAGCCTAATGGCAGTTGTACCCTGCAAAATACAAGCTAAGCTCTTTTAGGTTATATTAAATAATGATTTAAATTTTCTGTTACAAAATATTTGAGATGCTGTCACGTTTATTATATTTCCAGCCAGTGTATACTAGCATATCAATATAAGCATGAAAATAGTTAAAATTGTGGTTCAGTTTCAATGGCCGAAAGTCACTGAAAGGAGTTAGACTGGGCATCTGTCCTGGTTTTCCCCCTATGATTTAAGATCTTTGTGGTTTTCTCAGATAGATACTGATTGAAATTGATATTACATTAGTGTATTCATTGCAAAAAACCCCCAACAACACTAAAAGCGTTTGGAGTTCAAATACTGCAGAAAACTCCATACAGGTTATAGCGCACTAATTCCATGAAATATAAGGGAATAAGCAAAGTGTCCTCTAGTGTAAAAAGCTTAGCAATGCCTGGTTTTGGAGCAGGTATTTTATATATATACACACATATGAAACTGTCCACTCTATTTTTGATCTAGTAAGGGCATGGATAGAGCTGAACTTTCAACATTTTGCTGATAATTCATAACTGATCTTTTCACTAGCATGTTAAGTCTGATTGATTGATTGATTATAAAAGCAAATTCAGACCCACCACCAGGAAAAATCAAACAAAACAAGAGTAAATAGCTCCAAAACAGTATTAGGCATATGCTGTCCTAAAGAAACATCGATTTCCATTATAAAATACTGCTGGTCTTTCTTTGAAAAATGTCAGTTTTGGTGGCCTCTGCCAATCTGTTGTTTCTTCCTCTCCTTCCGGCTTGCTCCATGCCATAAAGCTTGAGCTGAAGCTGCCAGTGTCGTTGCCTGTCTAGAACAGACGGAAGTTTGGGAAGAGCTAACATCACCAAGGTGTGTACCTAAGCTTCCTCATACATACTTTATAATTGGTCAGCTTGTTCCTTTCTACCTGTAATCCAAAGCAATGTTTTAGGTAAATTGGCCAAGTTCTCCATATGAACAATGGATACATAATTGTATAAATCTTCAGGTGCACGGTCCAAAGCACTTAAACCAAGAGCCCGAGTCTTAAGATTAATTTCACATGTGGTTTTGCTCTGTATCGATGCATCTGCATGCTGGCCTGGAAGTCTTAAGACAGCTGGTAGGAAATGTTTGTTACGTATCAGATATTTCTGTGCACACATGTGACTCAGTGTTTCTCAGAATTATTCAGGTCTTCAGTTACCTTCTGAGATGACAGGCTATTATTTAGTAGTCTAAAGACTAGAACGGGAGATCTGGAGTCTTGGTTCTGCTCAGCTTGGATTCATAACTGTGTCACCCTAAATGAATGACCTAGCCACCAGACTGCCAGCAGCTGTCATTAGGCCCCTCAGCATCCTGCCCAGAGAAGCTGCAAAACTCTGCAGCCACAAGTGCAAGGACCTTTCAGCTGGAGTGCAGCACAAGTCTGGTGAGACCAGCCAGCTGGGAAGGGGCAGCCCAACAGTTCCAGCAGCTGGTGCTTGGGCTGCTGGAATCACATAGCAAACCACTGAACTAACCTTTCAACCAAACGCCTGAATTTCTTATAGTGCCTTTGTACCAAGGTTCATCTTGCTGACCTAGTTTCTGGACTCTCGTATTGTTTTGCAGTCCCAGCATCAGCAAGAGCCAGGGAAGGAGCTCTCACACAGAACAGGCATTTGCCTGGAAGTTAAGGCTGTCTTCTTGAATTGGGAGCTCTGGTTCACAGCCTTCTAGGCTGTCTGAAGTATTTTTACCATTAGGACATGACTTCAGTAGAGTCACCTTATGTTAGTGTATTGTTTTGTCCATATACCTCATATACATCTAAACGTTTTTCAAGAACCTGCAGATGAAATCTGGCCTTCCAATAATGAAAAGAATAAAGGACTAGGAAGTGCTGAGTCCTTGGAATTCATCACAGTATACCTCCATGAAACAGAAAACTGTTAGAGAATCAAAATCAAGTCAGAGTGAGTGATATAAATAGTTCCCTTGATGATTCTTCAGAGCTGCTTCAAAACCACTTGTCAAGCTTGAAGATATATGCAGGGGTTTGGATATTCTCAGAGTAGTTTAAAAGGACTTTACAAATTACCCTTTTGTCTGCTTTCTCTTGCCATATCCCAGAAATAACAGCCTCCAAAGAAGCCCAAACAGTTGTGCTCAAAATGTTAGACCAAATATTTCTTAACAAAATTCAGGAATGTGTACTGCAGATATCTCAGGGTGCCTTAATAGTGTGTGGTCAGTAATGATGGCCTGTTGCAGCCCAGGGAATTGTTATGATAGACCATAGGAAATTAAACAGCCCACTCTGAAGCACTAAAGGAGAGCTGTTTTCTGTCTCGGTTGTCCTAATAAATGGTGGGCTGCAACAGATTTCCCAGTTTCATCAGAACTTTCTATAGGTTTATCTCTCTACAACTCTAGACCACCCTCCTTTAAGCTTAAGATTAATTCAAGTTACATAGTCTGGAGGTCAGTCTGCAGAGGAAGATCTATAGAGGAAGCCTTGGGAAAAGTAGCTGGCTAAATGTTAAGGTTAGGGACTGTGAATAATCCTCTAGTCTTTTCATCCTAAATTTAATCCTTTCAGTGGCAGCATTATAATAAGGGCCACTTACGGTTTGCCTTGCACTCCTGTTATTAATACTAAGTAGGAGCCAGCCTTTTTACAGATCTTGCAACTTCCCAGTCAGCAGGTCTGTATTTATGGATGCTATTCTGAGATACCTAATTTCCTGTGCACTCTGTGAAGCCTTGGTGCCTAATACAGGGTTTTGGATTCCACCCCAGTGACCAGGTGCCTCCAAGTTACTTGTATAAGCGCCTGACACTTTTTTTTTTCTTTTTTTTTTTTGGTGTGTGTGTGTGTAGTCATTAAAACAGTGAGTTAATCACTGTTGAAGTTCAAGGTGTTATGTCCAGTGACATGAGGCAGCTGCATGTTAGGAAACAATAAGGTGAAGAAGTTCCTGATCAGAGATAAACAAATTTTACATGAGGAAGCAAAAAAGCTGTAAGTGGAATTATTTTACTTTAAAAACTTCAGAATTGTAAAAATCAGAGTAGTACAGGTCAAATCTATGCAAAAGTGTGTCAGCCTTTGTTTAAACATATTATTAAAGAGATTTAATAGGAGTAACAGATAACGAAAGCTTGAATTGAAGAGCAACTCCTTTTAGAAGTATTTCACAGAATGTTGAAACTTTGTGTAGAAATCTGGCCTGAAAATATGCAGTACAGGTTTTGGTTAACACCACATTGAAACATCTGAAATTAATCAGTATTGATAATAAGGATTCTTGTAGATAATAAAGGAACTATTGTTCATATTACAGGAAAATCAGTCAGGCTCCTGAAATGGAAGCTTAATCATTCCTGGATTCACTGGGTATGTGATAAATCTGGTAAAATGTGATTTAGTTTCATGAAAATCATTCAGACCAGGTTGCTGGTACTGAAAATCAAAAGTATTCAATCTGTAGCCCTCTGTGGCGGAGAGCTCTTTGCAGTAAAGGTCAAGTATCCGTTCTGAAAACTGTCCTACTAAGTGAAACAACTCATGTTGTTGATATTCAGTAGCTGTATAAAATGGGGAAAAAATAATCATGCTGTTGTTATCAAGAAGCAGCAGCACAAACAAAAGCTTCTTTAAAAATGTAGGTTAAATCAAAACTCAGCAGGAAGGAGGTCTTTTATTTGGTCTTCCTGATACCATCCCTGCTACTTATGTTGTCTTTCCCCTTCTGTGCTGGAAGTGATGAAAGTTACAAGGTGAATCCCAATGTGCTGCATCTTTGATTGCTATTTTATTATATGCATCCCGTTTTCAGGATATTTTTTCCTTGCTGTTTATCTCTCAGCTAAATTTGGAAAGCTCTCTGCAGTCTGGTGTTCTGTTGAATGAGCTGGCTGCCTGAATAGATACGTGATGTGATTTTGCATTAGTTAGGCACTTTAAAATACTGTTCTCTGGCTTAACAAGGGCTTCTTTACATATATTAAATCTTGTCTCCTCATATCATGTGAAAAGGCAAACCTAACCAATAATCCATTTTTTTATTAATTTTCAGATTTAGCAGATAACTCATTTGGAGGTAGGGAGGAAGGGGCGATGCCTCACACTCTAAAATAGTGAACTCAGGACGTTGTTAGAAAGTAAGGCTAGAAAGGGACCACAAAGATCATCTACATAGATCTGCCCATCCTAGGTACAGTTCCTAGGTACTACAATTCCTCCTAGGTACTGTCGTATGTTGTGTCTGAAGTGGCTGAAACCTCTTCATTTTAGAGACTTAGACTGAATATACGAAATACTGTGGTAACTCTTTGATTTTTCATTTCTAAACAGAGAAGTGTTCTTGCATCTTAATTCTAGTCTCATATGTATACACTACAGTGCCAGAGACAAGAATGAAGCAAATGTATGTCATATTTTTTATTTTGCCCTTTTTTTTCCCATGACCAAAATTAACAAAATGCTTAGTTAAATTTCATATACATTTTCAAAGTTGTCCAAGCTTGAGTTCACAAAGACATACAATTTCACAAGCTTTCAACACAAAGCTGCTTCTGCAGAAAAAAATAAAGCCAAGCAAAACACAGGGCTAGAGAAGAGATGATGAGCAGGAGCAAATGATAGAGAAGACAGAAGCAGGGCAGAGCTCTGAGGCACTTGAGCTGTGAGGATCTTGCATGTGATACAAGAGTGAATCGGAGATGTCTTTGCCTGCCTCTCTGGCTAAGTTTAAAGAGCTATGCTTTTGAACTCCATACATGGCTCTGAGGGAGGTGCTTCTGGGAACCCTCTAATCTGTTCCTTTCTGGTCATACATTAAGCATCTTGTGAGAATGCCCTCATTTCTAGTCATCTTATTTTGAGAAATACGTAAAATACTGCTTTCCCAGTATTTCATTTCAGATACCATTCCCGTAATGTTTCCTTTATTAAGTGAAGGATCTATCATATAAAAGTCACAGTTTTATGTAATGTTGTTGCAACTCTATAGTACAATAGAAACAAAATGAAAACACATAACTTTTTAAAGGCATCAGTTATGACTACCACTGGCAGATACCCAAAAATTCTGCAAAGGAAACTGCCACATGGCTACCGGCAGCTCATAACAAGCATACTGAAATCTTTGCATAATATTTCCAATTTGAATATGCTACTTTTAACATCTGGAAGTAGTGCTGAAATTACTTTTCCCTGAAATTTTTGCAGGAGAATACATAGAATTTTCCTAGTCCATGTTTGCTTTTCACATACTTTTAATAAATAAGTTTATTAACAGAAATGTTCAGAATATGAGCAATTTTATTAGTTATGCAAAGTGAATTTTGTAATTATAATTTTAAATGACATCATCAGAAATTGATTTAAGTCGTATAAAGATGTAAATGTGTCAGTTCAAAACAAGGGATGTCAGATGAGAATACTCATCCATTTTCAGAAAAAGCAACAACCAAGAGTTGTTCATAAAAATGATTAGAACCCTACCCAATATTAAATAAATACTGAAAAAACCTTCTTTTCACAGACTTCCAAAGCAGCAATATTATGAGTGAATAATTGTTCATTGTGTATTAGTCACCCTGCTGCAGTAATTATTATTACTAATAATAGCTGTCTCAGAATGTTTGGACCCTGAGTTTGGATTAACTTTTCCACCAGCTCATCAAATAAAAGCCCTTAATTAGGCAAAGACTTGGAAAGAATCATTAGAAACTGTTGATTAAACACAGCTAGGACTTTGTGGAGAAGTTCATACCTTTTTACTGTCTGTTCCAGAGCAAGGTCTACCCCAAAGTTATGGGAGATGTATTGTCATTTTCCCTATGTGGTAGCTGTAGCATTTCCCTTATCCTCTCTGGCTTTTGTCCCAAACAGATGTTCACAGTATCTCACAGGATAAAATTGATACTAGTAGTATGAGAGTTGTCTGCATCACACTGTATTGGAATTAGCTTCTAACCAAACATCATGGTTAGGAGCAGTATAACTTCTCATCGCATCATATGCAAAACAGCATCCCAAGTGATGTTTAAGGATTAAAGATTTCCTGTGCATCATGGCATACAACAATCCATGCATCCCCCACCAGCCCTGGAGGAACAGATCTATCCAATTACTTTATCCTTGTAAAAGGCACTTGCAGTTTGAGGAGAAAGGAAAGTAAGAAAATGTGTGAGTGAAGGAGAATAAAGGAGAATGGTTCATGGAACTTTTACTTTCAGCAGTAGAAAAAGAATTTTGTTTTGTTTTCTTTTGTTTTGTTTTCCAAGT
This sequence comes from Falco peregrinus, assembly GCF_023634155.1. Taxonomy (NCBI): domain Eukaryota; kingdom Metazoa; phylum Chordata; class Aves; order Falconiformes; family Falconidae; genus Falco; species Falco peregrinus. The sequence goes on from NC_073726.1 coordinate 54,085,039, forward strand.
CTCCAGAAAACAATACTTAAGATTAGAACCTTAACTTTAAACATGGGCCTGTGTTTGATTTCAAGAGTATACTATCCTAATAAAAAAATGTTTGTGTTTTGTGGTACAGCTTCAGACTGTTCTGTATTTCTGCAATTAAAAAAAAAATAAAACATTCGGTTTTCATTGTTCATCAAAAAAATGGAAAAAAAATATTTGTACTAACTTCTTGCAGCTTCCTGCTCTCTCTCCTTGCTCCCTGTTTAATTAGTTTTCTCTTGCCCTCCCCAGCTGCTTAGAGGCTGTTCTGTCCCTGTGGTTTTGCTCCCTGTGGCTTCACGCTCCTGACTTGCTCTCTGCAGTTCTCTCCTCTGCTGCTCTGTTTTGCGTGTGAGCCACAGCAAACTGTCATGGGCAAATCTCAGAGAACATTAGAGGCTGGGATTTTCGTTTTTTCCCCTTGCTGTGCTTACATGTGGAAAAGCAAGAAAAAAAGGATGGGGAGCATGTAATGATGTTTTTTCTATTTCACCCTCTATCCTGTCTAAATGATGATAATGATTGTGCTTGTATGCGCCTAAAGCATAGCACAGTCAGGATACAGACAGCAGCAGTGTATTGAAACTAAATAAATGAGATAAAAGTTTCTCTCAAAATTTTTCAGTGATTTCCTTTAAAAGATTGCCATAAATCCCTATTTGCTTCATAAAAACAACTTTTGCTGCGTATCTGCAGCAAAGTTGCAGAGAGACTGTCTTAACACATTGCCAGAGGGTTTTTCTGGCTAAGCCAAACCATGTTCATAGAAGAAAATTGAAATTATAATCATATTGGGAGATTCTGTGATCCATGCTGAAAGAAATTACATTTAAAATGTAGCATTTATGTTAGACAAACCTATTTCCACTGTTGATATTTTTATTGATACTATATTTCGAGATAAATGAATTGAACTTAATTTCATAAAATATGTTTGCTTAAATTTATTGAGAAGCAATAAGGTCCTGTGTGCTTGCATAAAGCTGTCTTATTTCTAGTATATTTAATTTAAAATGAAATAACACCCAAAACCTGTCTATAAAATAACATTCCTGCTTCGAATTTTTGCTTATGAATAAACATACTTCTCAGACATCAGCAATGCTCATTGCAGACAGTATAATAATATTAGGTGGAACTCTGGTTGCCAGAATACATGGAAAATTTAACTATATAAACTGTCATAGATTAAGGCAGGAAGTGACAACTAATTATTATTTCTGTGATTAATCTTTGCAGTTCAGTAGTGTAAAAAAATCTCAACTCTACTGTGCTGCTATATACATCTAACATGAAGACATGGGACTAAACCTTAAGTCTGAATCTTTCCACCCCAGACTGGAACTTTGAATTCTGATTTTCAAGAAGATTTAGTAATTTATCCATTGATTAATTCCCATGTTATTGTTTACACCTACTATGAATCAAAATGAATTTAAATTACAGTCTCAACAAGCATTTTGATGCTGATCGTCTATAGATGCAGCTGGACACAGCTCTGATGTAAATGGGGAAAATGAGCATAGACCTTGCGGTGGGGATGGCCCTTCAGTAGGAAACTTCAGTTCAACTTGGATTCCTCTCCTAATTCATGCTGTCGCTGAGCTGCCAGCACTCATGTTTACAAAAGCATTGCTTGATTTCTCTGTTATCTTGGCAAATCTGCGAACCGGCTGAAGCAGCTAGAGACCTGCAGTGTCCGCACAGTGTCAGGGGGTTGATGGGGGCAGCAGGGTTATAAAGTCCCGTTTCTCTCCCTCAGTATTTTCTGCATACTGTAGCTACAATGTTGGGAAGTTTTCCCGCCAGTTGAGTGCTCTTGGTACTGGAATTGAAAGCTACAGGAAACCAGCCACCTGCAGCATTAATTATTGAGACATTTACAGCTACTCGGAAAACTTCTTTAGCTTCCTGGCCCACATCAATGCTGTAATTTCAAACAATTACTGGGTCGTTCTGTTCACTGAACTAGTCGGCTTAGAACTAAGGAAGATTTTAAGTTAGCTGAAATTTGAGACACTGCAACTCATTAGTCATCTTGAACATTATTGATCAGAAAAGGATGTTGTAGTAAGCTTCCTGACATCTGACTTCTTTCAAAAAGAAAGGCTGAGCCACCAAAACACAATTCCCTTACCAGCAGGAGGGAGAGCAAAACTGCGAACAGCACCCTGTGGCATCAGAGGCAGTTGGCAGCTCTCAGCAACTGGCAGATGCTTGGAGCAAAGCTGCTTTCTTGAGGTCATGGAGGTACTGGTTGCATTCAGTGTCCAAGTGGGCATTTGTGATGCTCGAGACAGGTGATAATCCTTTCACATGCTGGCATCTTTTTGATACTTTCTTTGCAGGGAGAGGGGACAGGCAGAGAAAAACAGCATACATGATGGATAGAGCATACTGGAGCAGTTTCCTGCAGAATTAACTTAATCTGTATTTCTCTTTACCTGGGTCCACCGATACAAGGATCAGATTGTTTTGTGCGAGTTGATGCAAGTTAGAGCCATCACAATAAAAAAGAAGTAGAAAGAGGCTTTCCTGTGTTTTATTTTTGCTCTGGATTACTTAACTCATTGATGCAAGTGAATCTCTATTACTATTTTTTTTACGAGGTCACCAAAGAGAAAGGTACAAGTCTGGTTAGAGGGAACTATGCCTGGGCAGAGAGGATGCAACTCTGCTTATTCCAGCAGGCTGCACACATTCCTACTGCTCTTGACGTGGAGATGCTGTGAAGAGAAGTGGAGCCAATCCTTGGTAGCATCAGAAGTGGAAGACATTGGTCTGTGGACTTCTGACTCCCAGTTTCTGTCCTTGCAGCTGCTTGTAAGCCCTATGAGAAGGAGATGGTCCTGTGCTGAGCCCTTGCTGACATCCCAAGGAGTCGGGTGCCTAGTGTTAGTAAGGAAAGAGGATAACATGGGGGAAGGTAGAGGAGGGAGGAGGGTGTTTTTTAAATGGAAAAAGAATTCCTGAAAGCGCACTTGTCTCCCAGTCTCCCTAGCTTCCCCAACACCTACCTGGCATACTTCTACTTCACATTCCTGTAGCAGTGTTTTACCCATGTAGCTGAGAAGTCTTAAAAGTATCTTTTAATTCTGCCCAGTACCTACTTTCAGTGTTGTGCAGTATTATTTGCTGTTTAACCTGCTTTTTCATAGCACTTTAACAAAAAAGTAGACTTTTGGCTGTGAAGATACGATTGCTACAGTATCTGTGTTTGTTACCAATTAGAGTTCAAGTTTATTTGTTGGTAAAAGAATTTTTCACACAGCTAAGGGCAGTTCAGGTCACAAGAGGAAGATTTTTTTTTTCAAGGAAAACAAATGTCAACATGTGCAAATGTTAAGTTAATGAACATGGGCTAAAATCAATAAATATAATATGACATATCCCTCACTGGACCAGAGGTTCCAGTTCCAGTGATGTTTGCACAATTCCCACTGAAGCCTGTCTTTTTCATCAAAAGTAGAACTTAACCTATCAATATTTTACTTTACTATGTATGCTTCTATTATTTATCTGTTACTGTAACTCACAAGTTTACTGGATTTGTGCTGACCTCATTCTCATAAGATTCAGACGTGTAATCATCTTACATTTCCCAAGCGAGGAAACAAAACGAAGAGAGATCAAAATTCCAGTTTTGACAATTCCGCTTACCCTGTAGAGTTCCTGACTCTGGAAGTAAGTCCTGTTGCTGCCAGTGAAGGTTTTCCACAGAGCGAATCACAGCTGTTACAGGCTTAAAGAGCATGTCTGAGTCTTTCTGGAACCCATCTGAGCCAGCTCCTTAGCGAAGGGTTCAAAACCAGCAACAGCAAATGGACTCCAAGTTCCTGATACTCAGTCTGATACTTTGAAACCAAGCAGCCTGTTTCCATCACACGGTTTTGTAGGCAGCCTGTGTTGCCTGTGAAAGGTGTGGGGAAACTCCCCAGGACACAGGAGAGCTGCCCGCGGCTGCTCCCTCTCAGCTCCACAGCCCCAGCACCCCAGCCCCACGCCTCGACCCCTGCTGCTGCTGCTGCGGGACCAGTGGCACCCTCCCTCTGCTTCCCATAGCTGTGCCGTGGTGAACATCATCTCGGGAAGTCAGGGACAAGGCACCTTTCATGTGATCTTGGCTGGATTGCCAAGAGGTCACTGGCCAGCGCTTTAAATCCTGTTCCTGCAAGAAATTTAGCCTCCTTGCAGTCTTTTCCTTCGTTGTTTACCAGTCAAAACGTTTTATTGTCCAGGCTTCGGCGTCTTATCATTGAAAATACTTGCACAGGTAAAATGGAGTTGAACCTCATAGTTCCTTGGCATTTTAACGTGTTAGGCACATCGAAGTGGGATTTTTTTTAAGAAAGAGCACCATCTTGTGGAATACATGTTCCGAGCGTGCTGAGCGGCCACCGTCCTGTTGGGAGCTGTGTGGTTGCTTGGGCTTTGCAAATTTCAGCATCAGTAGTCTTTATAGTTGCAGTGTTACTGCTGAGAATTAAGGAAATAAGAAGAATCAAAAGGAGAAGGTGAGATAACACATTTCTTTTGTATTGTCTTAAGGAATAATGAAGACTAATTTGGAAGCATAAAATTAATTTTGGTTCATTGAAGCAGATAAACGTCAAGATTAAGTAAGGAGATACTTCTATACATACTCTAGGATGACGGAGTGACAAAGCTATAATTGAGGTTAATTCCTGAGAATACAAACTTGGTGGTTATGATTCCTGCACAGAAATTATTTTAGACTGTAAGTTTAAGCTATACACTTGCATATAATTTTTTGCTATACCAAGGCAATAGCCTTAAAAGGGAAGCTATAGTGCTGTCCTTTGCAGTAGAGCCTGGATTTAGGCCTATAGTTCATTAACTGTAGAGCAGTCGCTTCTGTACTTCACTATAAAGTGAAGTGCAGACTTTTTAGACCTTCTGTTAATGTTTGATATTTCTCTGTACCTCTCTGTACTCTCTGGCCTAGTTTCACACTTTGTTTTCCAGAGTCATTAAGTATAAAAATGACAAATAGAACTGCTACATTAAATGGAAATGAGTTGATAAATTGACTCTATTTACATAAACTGATCAGTTTACTCAAGCTGTCACTTATTTACATAAAATCTAAATAAATCAGCACTCAAAATTTACATTTTAGTACACTTTTTTTCATGTGTATGTGGCACTCTCAGGTTGTCCAGTGTAGTTGCTAGGGCTTTTAAAACAGAGCTGTCAACATAAGAATGGCTGCTGAAATCAGGACTGGTATTGTGTGCTTATGATCAAGTCTTTGTCCTGGCAAGATAGCATCATCTCCAGGCAACGGCATCACAGACACTGATCACTTGCTATGTCAGAAATAAAGCATAAGGAGCATAAAAGGATATTGCTTCAAAACTAAATACAGGATTTCTTTTGCCATCACTTAATAGCAGAAGAGATTCTCCTATGACTAATACTCTGTTGCACTGATATTATTTTAACGTTTTATATATATGCATACCTAAATATATATATAAAATACAGACATACATTTTCAGATGTATGCATATATAGACATTTATACATCTCTGCAGAATAATTCCCTAAAGCTGATTCAATGAATAAGCGGACAGATTTTTATTTTTATGCCTCTTTCCAACATATAACAACCGTGCAGTAACTTTTGTTGGTGGAAATGCAGTTCAAAATGGGTATAACTTAATGACTTGCAAAAGTACTCAGAAGTTGTGTTTCCAGAGCGGATTCATATTCATGAAAATAATTTTTATATCCCTATTAAATGTCCTAGTCATTTTATGCAGCCATTGTTTGTTACTGTTATTTCATGTCAAATGGTGTGTGTTTAAAGCAAGTAGTAAATCAGACTGAAACACACACTTTCATATGTGAATCGCTCTTTAAGCAGAAAATTTCCTGAAAATTTCCATTTAAGCTTTTGAAGGAGTCTGATGATTTCCTGAAAAACTTCAGACTGTAGTTTTATTTTTAGAAAGCAGCTTGTTCTTACGATTGTTGAAAGGTAACAGGACTGATCATGGAGATACCTTTGTACCTGTTCAGGAGAGACAGGGAACTACTGGAGAGGGTCCAGCAGAGGGCTACAATGATGATGAGGGGACTGGGGCATCTCCCTGATGAGGAAAGGCCCAGAGAGCTGGGGCTGTTTAGCCTGGAGAAGAGAAGACTGAGAGGGGACCTTGCCAATGCCTGCAGGTATCTTAAGGGCGAGTGTCAGGAGGATGGGGCCAGGCTCCGTTCAGTGGTGCCCAGCGACAGGACAAGGGGCAACGGGCACAAACCGCAACACAGACAGTTCCTTCTGGATAAGAGGAAAAACTTTACTCTGAGGGTGACGGAGCACTGGAACAGGCTGCCCAGAGAGGCTGTGGAGTCTCCTTCTCTGGAGACATTCAAAACCTGCCTGGACACAATACTATGCAACCTGCTGTAGGTGAACCTGCTTATAGTAGGGGATTGGACTAGATGATCTCCAGGGGTCCCTTCCAACCCTGACCATTCTGTGATTCTGTCCTGGTAAGTGTGTTTTATCTGTGCTCTGGTAATAGCCGTGTGTGTATTTAGGATAAAAGTGTACATTAAAGCCTTAAAATTTGTTGTGTCTACCTCCGGTGAACACAGATCAAAATCAGCACAAGCTATACAATCCAGTTTTATCTGAGAGATCAGTAAATGACACTTCTTGACCAAGTATGATAGAAAATCACAGGTGCTGCCTAGTAGAGGAGACTGGAGATCTAAGTCTGGTATGCCCTTTAACCATGCTTAGGGATACATACTTCCACAGAAAATGCAAGAAATTTTGAAGGAAATTTTGACTATCCATTTACTAATAGAAATTGCCTTTTTGCTGGTGGGGTTTGGGGGGATTTGGTTTTGTTTTAAAACTTTGAATTAAAGATAAAAATTAGCATTTTGCACTTGGGTAAGCTATGATTTTTTCCCAGGGTTTTTAAAGATCTATTTTATGTTACAATTCTAAATGTCCTGTGTATGTAGGTAAATTCTTCAGTTCTTTAACTTGAACTTTACAAAGTGCTGGAAGTGAGAACTCACAGAAATAGGCTGCACATACTCTAAATTCTCTGGGTTTGAATGGCTGTTCTAGTGGATTTGGCATTTGTTACCTTTCCCTTTTTAGTTGCTGCCACTTTGCAGTTTTGGGGAGAATTTTGTATCTTTTATTTTGCTCAGAAATCTATCAGAACGTGTTCTGAAATAAATGCCTGCAGCAGCTTCAGATATTGTCACCTCTCTACTTGGTGAAAGATACCTACCCTTAGTCTGGGTCACCTCATGTTTTGACAGAAATGAAGATGTACTTTTATCTCAGCCACTGCAATCACAATCCAGTGCAGCAGTGCAAATCATTTTTATTAGCTATTAGTTTGAGCTAATGTTGCAGCCTATGAAGTGTAATGTGTGTGAGTGAATTTCTGTTTGTGAAAAAGGCAGAATACTGTAAATGTGTGTTGTCATGACCGGGCAGACTTCCCACCTGCTACTCAGAGTGGGGAATCCGCTTCACTGGTTATGGGCCCAGGCGGTGCAGCCAAACACTAGGACTCACAGTGGATGTATCAATCTGTACACATGATAGATTTCCAGTTTAATTAGACATTCAGAACTGTTGTTCTACTCTGTTAGTCACATTTAAACTATATTTGCATGCAGCTGTCCCACAGTATTCCTGATAACTATGTAGGAATAGATTAGTATTGGAAAACAAAGAGGAGTAATATTAATTTATATCTACATCAAATACACCAAATGGTAAGCCTTTCCCAGAGCTGGTGGGCATAGTTAAACATAGCCCTTCCCCACTAGACATATTGGAGAACTTGTAGAAGCCTTTGATCATTTTGAATGACAGATTTTCCTGAGGTATAAAGATAGCCTTGAATTCCTGGTGTTTTCTTGATACATTTGGTTTAAGCATGATAATAATGATAACAAAAAAGATTCCTTGCAGGCATTCAAGTTCTGTCCACACAAGGCCATTTGCCCAGGAACAGCTGGCCATTATCTGCAGGGAGAACAGAACACAGCATCTTACTCGGTGGACATTGGACACCAGCTAGGTTAGAAAGAAGGGAAAATCCATCGGGTGTGAATTCAATGTGTCTTTCCCGATTAAACTTTTGTTTCCCAGCCATAAATATTTTTTTGGACTAATACCCTTGGTACGTTGCCAGTGTTAGGCATTTTTACAAAGACTGGTTGTCCAGGATGAAAAGGAGTAGGATATTGTCCTGGCTTGGGATTTGTTTCTAGAGTAGGACAAGGAGCGTGGGGGCAAGGAGGCTCTCATTTTTGGACAGCCTCCACCACCTCCAGTGTTTTTCTAAATATACTGTCGTTGACAAGTGCAAATACCATTTGGGATTGCAAGTTTTGGCAAATTGCTTCACTAAGACATTTGTTATTTCAACAATACCATTTGCCTGAGGATAATAAGGGGTATGAAAATTCCACTGGATACTCTCCTCTTTGGCCCATTCTTGGACTACTGTGGCTGTAAAATGTGAGCCATTATCACTTTGAATTTCTTCGGGTATAGGTAAGGTACTGAACCAATCCTTTAAACACCCGACGGTGTGATTTCCAGCAGCAGCAGCAACAGCTGTAGCCATGCTAATACGAGATATTATTTCTAACCCTACTAATATATGTGTTTTCCCCTCAGAAGATCGTAATGGACCTACACAGTCAATTTGCCAGGTATGCCATAGTGTTTTCGAATTACTGATATGTAAAGGGGGTGTCTTACTCAGAGGATTTTATTGAGACATAAACAACATTGTGTGCAGGCAATGATTTGTCTGTGCATATAACTTTTTTGTGACTGGCCAACCTCGTGAAATGTCTTCCTGGTACAAATTAAGTAAACCAGAATGGCCACTTCTGGTGTG